>NW_027457609.1:2191250-2502500 GCF_050624435.1 Tenrec ecaudatus
TATGTAGGTTAACTGGCGGACACTTGGACGATCTAGGTTAACGAATGGGCACTTGGACTATGTAGGTTAACTAGCGGGCACTTAGACTATCTAGGTTACCTAGCATGCACTTGGACTATGTACATACCATAGCGGGCACTTGGACTATCAAGGTTACCTAGGGGCCACTTGGACTCTGTACGTCCCCTAGTGGGCACTTGGACTATCTAGGATAACTAACGTGCACTAGGACTATCCAGGTTAACTAGCGGGCACTTGGACTACCTAGGTTACCTAGCGGGCACTTGGACTATGTAGGTAACCTTGCGGGCACTGGACAGTCTAGGTTACCTAGCGGGCACTTGGACTATCTAGGTTAATGAATGGGCACTTGTACTATGTAGGTTACCTAGCGGGCACTTGGACTATCTAGGTTAGCTAACAGGAAATTGGATTATCTAGGTTACCTTGCGTGCCCTTGGACTATGTAGGTTAACTAGCGGGCAATTGGACGATCAAGGTTAACTAGGGGGCACATGGACGATCTAGGTTAACTAGAGGGCACTTGGACGATCTAGGTTAACTAGTCGGCACTTGGACTATCAAGGTTAACTAGCGAGCCCTTGGACTATGTAGGTTAACTAGCGGGTTCTTGGACTATGTAGGTTAACTAGCTTGCGTTGGACTATGTAGGTTAACTAGCGCGCACTTGGACGATCAAGGTTAACTAGTGGGCACTTGGACTATCTAGGTTAACTAGCGGGCCCTTGGACTATGTAGGTTAACTAGCGGTCCCTTGGACTATCTAGGTTACCTAGCGAGCACTTGGACTATATAGGTTACCTAGAGGACACTTGGACTATGTAGGTTCCCTTGCGGGCACTTGGACTATCTAGGTTACCTAGCGGGCCCTTGGACTATGTAGGTTACCTAGAGGGCACTTGGACTATCTAGGTTACCTAACAGGCACTTTGACTATCTAGGTTACCTAGCGGGCACTTGGACTATCTACGTTAGCTAACAGGAACTTGGACTATCTAGGTTACCTAGCGGGCACTTTGATATGTAGGTTACCTAGCGGGCACTTGGACGATCTAGGTTAACTAGCGGGCACTTGGACTATGTAGGTTAGCTACCAGGCACTTGAACTATGTAGGTTATATAGTGGGCCCTTAGACTATCTAGGTTAGCTAGCGGGCACTTGGACTATGTAGGTTAATTAGCGGGTATTTCGACTATATAGGTGCCCTAGCGGGCATTTGGACTATATAGATTACCTAGGGGGCACTTTGACTTTGTAGGTTACATAGGGGGTACTTGGACTATCTAGGTTACCTAGCGTGCACTTGAACTATCTAGGTTAACTAACGGGCAATTGGACTATGTAGGTTAACTAGCGGACACTTGGACGAACTAGGTTAACAAGCGGGCCCTTGGACTATGTAGGTTACCTAGCGGGCACTTGAACTATCTAGGTTAGCTAACAGGAACTTGGACTATATAGGTTACTAGCGGGCACTTTGACTATGTAGGTCACCTAGCGGGCACTTGGACTATCTAGGTTAGCTAACGGGCACTTTGACTATCTAGGTTACCTAGCGGGCACTTAGACTATGTAGGTTACCTAGCGAGCACATGGAATATCTAGGTTACCTAACGGGCACTTGGACTATGCAGGTAACCTAGCGGGCACTTGGACTGTCTAGGTTACCTAGCGGCCACATGGATTTCTAGGTTAACGAACGGGCACTTGGACTATGCAGGTTGCCTAACGGGCACTTGGACGATCTATGTTAGGTAACTGGCACTAGAACTATCTAGGTTACCTAGCGGGAACTAGGACTATGTAGGTAACCTAGCGGGCACTTGGACTATCAAGCTTTCTTAACGGGCACTTGCACGATCTAGGTTAATTAGCGGGCACTTGGACTATGTAGGTTAACTAGCGGGCACTTGGACTATCTAGGTTAACTAGCGGGCACTTGGACTATGTAGGTTCCCTAGCGGGAACTTGGACTATGTAAGTCCCTTAGCGGGCACTTGGACTATGTTGGTTTCCTATCTGGCACTTGAACTATGGTGGTTAACTAGCGGGCCCTTGGACTATGTAGGTTAACTAGCGGGCACTTAGACTATCTAGGTTACCTAGCGGGCACTTGGACTATGTACATACCCTAGTGGGCACTTGGACTATCTAAGTTACCTAGCGGGCACTTGGACTATGTACGTCCCCTAGTGGGCACGTGGACTATCTAAGTTACTTAGCGGGCACTTGGACTATGTAGGTTAACTAGAGGGCACTGGGCTATGTAGGTTAACTAGCGTACACTTGGACGATCTATGTTAACTAGCGGGCCCTACCACTATGTAGGTTAACTAGCGGGCCCGTGGACTATGTAGGTTAACCAGCGGGCACTTGGACAATCTAGGTTAACTAGCGGGCACTATGACGATATAGGTTAACTAGCGAACACTTGGATTAGCTAGGTTACCTAGCGGGCACTTGAACCATGTAGGTTAACTAGTTGGCCCTTGGAATATCTAGGTTAGCTAACGTTCACTTGGACTATGTAGGTTAATTAGCGTGCACTTGGACTATGTAGGTGCCCTAGGGGGCATTTGGACTATATAGATTACCTAGCGGGCACTTGGACTTTGTAGGTTACCTAGCGGGCACTTGGACTATCTAGGTTACCTAGCGGGCATTTGGACTATCTAGGTTCCCTAGCGGGCACTTGGACTACATAGGGTCCCTAAAGGGCACATGGACTATGTAGGTTCCCTAGCTGGCACTCGGACTATGAAGGTTCCCTAGCGGGCACTTGGACTATGTAGGTTCCATAGCACGCCTTTTGACTATGTAAGTTCTCTAAAGGGCACTTGGACTATGTTGGTTCCCTAGCGGACATTTGGACTATCTAGGTTACCTAACGGGTACTTGGACTATGTAGGTTCCCTAGCGGGCACGTGGATTTTATAAATTCCCTATCGGTCACTTGGACTATGTACATTACTAGGGGGCATTTGGACTATGTAGGTTACCTAGCGGATACTTGGACTATGTAGGTTCCCTATCAGGGACTTGGACAATGTAGGTTAACTAGCGGGCACTAGGACTATGTAGGTTAACTAGTGGGTCCTTGTACTATGTAGGTTAACTAGCGGGCACTTGGAATATCTAGGTTAACTAGCGGGCCCTTGGACTATGTAGGTTAACTAGCGGGCACTTTGACGATCTAGGTTAGCAAACGGGCACTTGGAATATGTAGGTTACCTAGCAGGCACTTGGACTGTCTAGGTTACCTAGCGGGCACTTGGGCTATCTAGGTTAACAAATGGGCACTTGGACTATGTGGTTACCTAGCGGGCACTTGGATCATCTCTGTTAGCTAACGGGCACTTGGACTCTCTAAGTTACCTAGCGGGCACTTGGATTATGTAGGTTACCTAGCGGGCACTTGGACAATCTAGGTTAACGAACGGGCACTTGGACTATGTAGGTTAGCTAACAGAAACTTGGACTATCTATGTTAACTAGCGGGCTCTTGGACGATGCAGGTTCCCTAGCGGGCACTTTGACTATGTAGGTACCCTAGCGGGCACTTGGACTATGTGGATACCCTAGCCGGCATTTGGACTATCTAGGTTACCTAACGGGCATTTAGACTATGTAGGTTCCCTAGCGGGCACTTGAATTATGTAGGTTCCCGTCTTGCACTTGGACTATGCAGTTTACCTAGCGGGCACTTGGACTATGTAGGTTAACTAGCGGGCACTTGGACTATCTAGGTTACCTAGCGGGCACTTAGACTATGTAGGTAAACTAGCGGTCACTTGGACGATCTAGGTTAACTAGCAGGCACTTGGACGATATAGGGTAACTAGCGGGCACTTGGACTATCTAGGTTACCTAGCGGGCACTTAGACTATGTAGGTTAACAAGCGGTCACTTGGACGATCTAGTTTAACTAGCAGGCACTTGGACTATGTAGGTTGCATAGAGGGCACTTGGATTATGTAGGTTCCCTATCGGGCACTTGGACTATGTAGGTTAACTGGCGGTCACATGGACTGTCTAGGTTACCTAGCGGGCACTTGTATTATCTAGGTTAACGAACGGGCACTTGGACAATGTAGGTTACCTAGCCGCCACTTGCACTATCTAGGTTAGGTAACAGGCACTTGGACTATCTAGGTTCCCTAGCGGGCACTTGTACTGTCTAGGTTACCTAGGTGGCACTTGGACTATGTAGGTCAACTAGCGGGCCCTTGGACTATCTAGGTTAGCCAACGGGCACTTAGATTATGTAGGTTAACTAGCGGGAACTTGGACTATGTAGGCTAACTAGGGGGCCCTTGGACGATCTAGGTTACCTAGCGGGTACTTGAACTACCTAGGTTAACTAGCGGGCACTTGCAGTATCTAGGTTACCTAGAGGGCACTTGGACTATGTACGTTCCCTAGCGGGGACTTGGACTATCTATGTTAACTAGTGGGCACTTGGACTATCTAGAATAACTAGCGGACACTTGAACTATGTAGGTTACCTAGCAGGCACTTGGACTATCTAGGTTAACTAGCGGGCACTTGGACTATGTAGGTCAACTAGCGGGCCCTTGGACTATCTAGGTTAGCCAACGGGCACTTAGATTGTGTAGGTTAACTAGCGGGCACTTGGAATATATAGGTTAAGTAGCGGACACTTGCACTATGAAGGTTAACTAGCGGGCCCATGGACTATGTAGGTTTACTAGCGGACCTTTGGATTATCTAGGTTCCCTAAAGGGCACTTGGACTATCTAGGTTACCGAACGGGCACTTGGACTATCTAGGTTACCTAGCGGGAACTTGGACTATGTAGGCTAACTAGGGGGCCCTTGGACTATCTAGGTTAACTAACGTGCACTTGGACTATGTAGGTTCCTTAGCGGGCACTTGGACTATCTAGGTTGCCTAGCGGGCACTTGGACGATATAGGTTAACTAGCGTGCCCTTGGAATATCTAGGTTACGTAGCGGGCACTTGGTATATAGGTTAACTCGTTTGCACTTGGACTATGTAGGTTAAATAGAGGACACTTGGACTATCTAGGTTAACTAGTGGGCCCTTGGACTATGTAACTTAACTAGCAGGCACTTGGACAATCTAGGTTAACGAGCGGGCACTTGGAAGATCTAGGTTGACTAGCGGGCACTTGGACTGTCAAAGTGAACAAGTGAACCCTTGGACAAGGTAGGTTGCCTAACGGGCACTTTGAATATCTAGGTTACATAGCAGGCACTTGGACTATGTAGGTTAACTAGCGAGCACTTGGACTCTAGGTTATCTAGCGGACACTTGGACTATCTAGGTTACCTAGCGGGCCCTTGGGCTATGTAGGTTTCCTAGCCGGCACTTGGACTATCTAGGTTAACGAACGGGCACTTGGACAATGTAGGTTACCTAGCGGGCACTTGGACTATGTAGGATCCCTATCGGACATTTGGACTACTTAGGTTACCTAGCGGGCACTTGGACTATCTAGGTTAACTAGCGGGCACTTGGACTATCTAGGTCAACTAGTGGGCCCTTGTACTATGTAGGTTAACTAGCGAGCACTTGGACTATCTAGGTTAACTAGCGGACCTTGGACTCTGTAGGTTAACTAGCGGGCTTTTGGGCTATGTAGGTTAACTAGTGGGCACTTGGATGATCTAAGTTAACTAGAGGGCACTTGGACTATCTAGGTTAACTAGCGTGCACTTGGACTATCTAGGTTAACTAGCGGGCACTTGGATGATCAATGTTAACTAGCGGGCACTTGGACTATCTAGGTTAGCTAACGGGCACATGGACTAAGTACGTCCCGTAGTGGGCACTTGGACTATCTAGGTTACCTAGCAGGTACTTAGACTATGAAGGTTCCCTAGCGGGAACTTGGATTATCTAGGTTACCCAGCGGGCTCTTGGACTATGTAGGTCAACAAGCGGGCCCTTGGACTACCTAGGTTAGCTAACTGGTACGTGGACTATGTAGGTTAACTAGCGGACACTTGCACGATCTAGGTTAGCTAGCGGGCTCTTGCACTATGTAGGTTAACTAGCGGGCCCATTGACTATGTAGGTTAATTAGTGGGCACTTCGACGATATAGGTTAACTAGCGGGCACTTGGATTATCTAGGTTAGCTAGCGGGCTCTTGCACTATGTTGGTTAACTAGCGGGCCCATTGACTATGTAGGTTAACTTGCGGGCACTTGGACGATATAGGTTAACTAGCCGGCACTTGGATTATCTAGGTTACCTAGGGGGAATTGGACTATGTAGATTCCCTATCGGGCACTTGGACTATGTAGGTTAACTAGCGGAAATTTGGACTATCTAGGTTAGCTAATGGGCAATCGGACTATCAAGGTTACCTAACGGGCACTTGGACTATATAGATAACCTAGCGGGCACTTAGACTTTGTAGGTTACCTAGCGGGCACTTTGACTATCTAGGTTACCTAGCTGGCACTTGAACTATCTACGTTGCCTAGCGGGTTCTTGGAGTATGTAGGTTACCTAGCGGGCTGTTGGACTATCTAGGTTACCTAGCGGGCACTTGGACTATCTAGGTTAACTAACGGGCACTTGGACTATGTAGGTTCCCTATCGGGCACTTGGACTAGGTAGGTTCCCTAGCGGGCACTTGGTCTATCTAGGTTAACTAGCGGGCACTTGGAGTATCTAGGTTAACTAGCGAGCACTTGGACTATCTAGGATAACTAGCGGGCACTTGGACTATTAGGGTCCCTTGCGGGCATTTGGACTATATAGGTTACCTAGAGGGCACTTGGACTATGTAGGTTAACGAACAGGCACTTGGACTATGTATGTAACCTAGTGGTCACTTGAACTGTCTAGGTTACCTAGCGGGCACTTCGACTATGTAGGTTAACTAGCGGGCCCTTGGACGATGTAGGTTAACTAGCGGGCCCTTGGACTATGTAGGTTAACTAGCGGGCCCTTGGACTATGTAGGTTAACTAGCGTGCACTTGGACGATCTAGGTTAACTAGCGGGTACTTGGACTATGTAGGTTAACTAGCGGCACTTGGACAATGTACGTTAACTAGCGGGCCCTTGGACTATGTAGAATCCCTAGCGGGCACTTGGACTATGTATGTTCCAGAGCGGGCACTTCGACTATGTAGGTTCCCTAGCAGGCACTTGGACTATGTAGGTTCCAGAGCGGGCACTTGGACTATCTAGGTTCCCTTGCGGGCACTCGGACTATGTAGGTTAATTAGCGGACACTTGCACGATCTAGGTTAACTAGCGGGTCCTTGCATTATGTAGGTTAACTAGCGGGCCCATGGATTATGTAGGTTTACTAGCAGGCACTTGGACTATCTAGGTTAACTAGCGGGCACTTGGACTATGTAATTTCCCTAGTGGGCATTTGGACTATTTAGGTTACCAAGCTGGCACTTGGACTATGTAGGTTACCTAGCGAGCACTTGGACTATCTAGGTTACCTAGCAGGCACTTTGACTATCTAGGTTAACTAACGGGCACTTGGACTATCAAAGTTAACAAGCGAGCCCTTGGACTGTGTAGGTTAACTAGCGGGCCCTTGGACTATCTAGGTTACCTAGATAGCACTTGGATTATATAGGTTCCCTAGCGGGCACTTGGACTATCTATGTTAAGGAACGGGCACTTGGACTATGCAGGTAACGTAGCGGGCACTTGGACTGTCTAGGTTACATAGCGGGCACTTGTACTGTCTAGGTTACATAGCGGGCTCTTGGACTTCTAGGTTAACAAACGGGCACTTGGACTATGTAGGTTGCCTAGCGGGCACTTGAACTATCTAGGTTAGGTTAACGGGCACTTGGACTATCTAGGTTACCTAGCGGGAACTTGGACTATCTAGGTTGCCTAGCAGGCACTTGGATTATGACGGATCCCTAGCGGGCACTTGGACTATCTAGGTTACCTAGCGGGCACTTGGACTATGTACGTCCCCTAGTGGGTACTTGGACTATCTAGGTTAACTAACGGGCACTAGGACTATCTAGGTTAACTAGCGGGCACTTGGACTATGTGGGTTCCTAGCGGGCATTTGATCTATCTAAGTTACCTAACGGGCACTTGGACTATGTAGGTTCACTAGCGGGCACTTGGACTATGTAGGTTAACAAGCGGACACTTTCTTGATCTAGTTTGACTAGCGGGCCCTTGCACTATATAGGTTAACTAGCGGGCCCATGGATTATGTAGGTTTACTAGCAGGCACTTGGACTATCTAGGTTAACTAGAGGGCTCTTGGACTATGTAGTTTCCCTAGAGGGCATTTGGACTATTTAGTTTACCAAGCGGGCACTTGGACTATGTAGGTTACCTAGCGGGCACTTGGACTATCTAGATTACCTAGCAGGCACTTTGACTATCTAGGTTAACTAACGGGCACTTGGACTATGTAGGTTGCCTAGCGAGCACTTGGACTATGTAGGTTCCCTAGCGGGCACTTGGATTATGTAGGTTCCCTATCAGACACTTGGACTATGTAGGTTAACTAGCGGGCACTTGGACTATTTAGGTTTCCTAGCGGGCACTTGGATTACCTAGGTTAACGAACGGGCACTTGAACTATGTAGGTTACATAGCCGCCACTTGGACTATCTAGGTTAGCGAACAGGCACTTGGACTATCTAGGTTCCCTAGCGGGCACTTGTACTATCTAGATTACCTAGCTGGCACTTGGACTATGTAGGTCAACCAGCTGGCCCTTGGACAATCTAGGTTAGCTAACAGGCACTTAGATTATGTAGGTTAACTAGCGGGCCCTTGGACTATGTAGGTTTACTTGCGGGCCTTGGATTATCTAGGTTCCCTAAAGGGCACTTGTACTATTTGGTTACCGAAAAGGCACTTGGACTATCTATGTTACCTAGCGGGCACTTGGACTATGTACGCTAACTAGGGGGCCCTTGGACTATCTAGGTTACCTAGCGGGTACTTGAACTATCTAGGTTAACTAGCGGGCACTTGGACTATGTACGTTCCATAGCGGGCACTTGGACTATCTATGTTAACTAGCGGGCACTTAGAATATGTAGGTTAACTAGCGGACACTTGCACTATGTAGGTTACCTAGCAGGCACTTGGACTATCAAAGTTAACTAGCGGGCACTTGGACTATCTAGGTTAACTAGCTTGCACTTGGACTATGTAGGTTCCTTAGCGGGCACTTGGACTATATAGGTTGCCTAGCAGGCACTTGTACTATGTAGGTTAACTTGCGTGCCCTTGGACTATCTAGGTTACGTAGCCAGCACTTGGTATATAGGTTAACTAGCGGGCACATGGAATATATAGGCTAACTAGCGGACACTTACACGATCTAGGTTAACCCGCGGGCCGTTGCACTATGTAGGTTAACTAGCGGTCCCATGGATTATGTAGGTTTACTAGCAGGCACTTGGACTATGTAGTTTCCCTAGAAGGCATTTGGACTATTTAGGTTACCTAGCGGGCACTTGGACTATGTAGGTTACATAGCGGGCACTTGGACTATCTAGGTTACCTAGCAGGCACTTTGACTATCTAGGTTAACTAACGGGCACTTGGAGTATGTAGGTTGCCTAGCGGGCACTTGGATTATGTAGGTTCCCTATCGGGCACTTGGACTATGTACGTTAACTAGCGGGCACTTGGACTGTCAAGGTTACCAAGCGGGCACTTGGATTATCTAGGTTACCGAACAGGCACTTGGACTATCTAGGTTACCTAGCGGGCACTTGGAGTATGTAGGCTAACTAGGGGGCCCTTGGACGATCTAGGTTACCTAGCGGGTACTTGAACTATCTAGGTTAACTAGTGGGCACTTGCACTATCTAGGTTTCCTAGCGGGCACTGGGATGATGTAGGTTAACTAGCGGGCCCTTGGAATATGTAGGTTAACTAGCGTGCACTTGGACGATCTAGGTTAACTAGCGGGCCCTTGGACTATGTATATTAACTAGCGGCACTTGGACTATCTACGTGAACTAGCGGGCCCTTGGACTATGTAGATTCCCTAGCGGGCACTTGGACTATGTATGTTCCAGAGTGGGCACTTCGACTATGTAGGTTCCCTAGCAGGCACTTGGACTATGTAGGTTCCAGAGCGGGCACTTGGACTATCTAGGTTCCCTTGCGGGCACTTAGACTATGTAGGTTAACTAGTGGACACTTGGACGATCTAGGTTAACTAGCGGGTACTTGGACTACGTAGATTAACTAGCAGCACTTGGACTATCTACGTTAACTAGCGGGCCCTTGGACTATTTAGATTCCCTAGCGGGCACTTGGACTACGTAGGTTCCTTGGCGGGCACTTGGACTATGTATATTCCCTAGCGGGCACTTGGACTATGTATGTTCCCTACGGACACTTGCACTATGTAAGTTAACTACCGGGTACTTGGAATATGTATGTTAACTAGCGGGCCCTTGGACTACTTAGGTTAACTAGCGGACACTTGCACTATGTAGGTTACCTAGCGGGCACTTGGACTGTCTAGGTTACCTAGCGGGCACTTGGATTTCTAGGTTAACGAACGGGCACTTGGACTATGAAGGTTGCTTAGCAGGCACTTGGACTATCTAGGTTAGCCAAAGGGCACTTTGATTATGTAGGTTAACTAGCGGGCATTTGGACTATGTAGGCTAACTAGGCGGCCCTTGGACGATCTAGGTTACCTAGCGGGTACTTGAATATCTAGGTTAACTTGCGGGCACTTGCAGTATTTGGTTACCTAGCGGGCACTTGGACTATGTACGTTCCCTAGCGGGGACGTGGACTATCTAGATTACCTAAGAGGCACTTGGACCATCTAGGTTACCTAGCGGGCACTTGGACTATGTAGGCTAACTAGGGGGCCCTTGGACTATCTAGGTTACCTAGCGGGTACTTGAACTATCTAGGTTAACTAGCGGGCACTTGGACTATGTATGTTCCCTAGCCGGCACTTGGACTATCTATGTTAACTAGCGGGCACTTGGAATATGTAGGTTAACTAGCGGACACTTGCACTATGTAGGTTACCTAGCAGGCACTTGGACTATCTAGGTTAACTAGCGTGCACTTGGACTATATAGGTTCCTTAGCGCGCACTTGGACTATCTAGGTTGCCTAGCGGGCACTTGTACTATGTAGGTTAACTAGGGTGCCCTTGGACTATCTAGGTTACGTAGCAGGCACTTGGTATATAGGTTAACTAGCGGGCACTTGGACTATATAGGCTAACTAGCGGACACTTGCACGATCTAGGTTAAGTAGCGGGCCCTTGCACTATGTAGGTTAACTAGCGGGCCCATGGATTATGTAGGTTTACTATCAGGCACTTGGACTATCTAGGTAAACTAGCGGGCACTTGGACTATGTAGGTTAATTAGCGGGTATTTCGACTATATAGGTGCCCTAGCGGGCATTTGGACTATATAGATTACCTAGGGGGCACTTTGACTTTGTAGGTTACGTAGGGGGTACTTGGACTATCTAGGTTACCTAGCGTGCACTTGAACTATCTAGGTTAACTAACGGGCAATTGGACTATGTAGGTTAACTAGCGGACACTTGGACGAAATAGGTTAACAAGCGGGCCCTTGGACTATGTAGGTTACCTAGCGGGCACTTGAACTATCTAGGTTAGCTAACAGGAACTTGGACTATATAGGTTACTAGCGGGCACTTTGACTATGTAGGTCACCTAGCGGGCACTTGGACTATCTAGGTTAGCTAACGGGCACTTTGACTATCTAGGTTACCTAGCGGGCACTTAGACTATGTAGGTTACCTAGCGAGCACTTGGAATATCTAGGTTACCTAACGGGCACTTGGACTATGCAGGTAACCTAGCGGGCACTTGGACTGTCTAGGTTACCTAGCGGCCACATGGATTTCTAGGTTAACGAACGGGCACTTGGACTATGCAGGTTGCCTAACGGGCACTTGGACGATCTATGTTAGGTAACTGGCACTAGAACTATCTAGGTTACCTAGCGGTAACTAGGACTATGTAGGTAACCTAGCGGGCACTTGGACTATCAAGCTTTCTTAACGGGCACTTGGACGATCTAGGTTAATTAGCGGGCACTTGGACTATCTATGTTACCTAACAGGAACTTGGACTATGTAGGTTAACTGGCGGACACTTGGACGATCTAGGTTAACGAACGGGCACTTGGACTATGTGGTTAACTAGCGGGCACTTAGACTATCTAGGTTACCTAGCATGCACTTGGACTATGTACATACCATAGCGGGCACTTGGACTATCAAGGTTACCTAGGGGGCACTTGGACTCTGTACGTCCCCTAGTGGGCACTTGGACTATCTAGGATAACTAACGTGCACTAGGACTATCCAGGTTAACTAGCGGGCACTTGGACTACCTAGGTTACCTAGCGGGCACTTGGACTATGTAGGTAACCTTGCGGGCACTGGACAGTCTAGGTTACCTAGCGGGCACTTGGACTATCTAGGTTAATGAATGGGCACTTGTACTATGTAGGTTACATAGCGGGCACTTGGACTATCTAGGTTAGCTAACAGGAAATTGGATTATCTAGGTTACCTTGCGTGCCCTTGGACTATGTAGGTTAACTAGCGGGGAATTGGACGATCAAGGTTAACTAGCGGGCACATGGACGATCTAGGTTAACTAGAGGGCGCTTGGACGATCTAGGTTAACTAGTCGGCACTTGGACTATCAAGGTTAACTAGCGAGCCCTTGGACTATGTAGGTTAACTAGCGGGCCCTTGGACTTGTAGCTTACCTAGTGGGCACTTGGACTATATAGGTTACCTAGCGGGCACTTGGACTATCTGGGTTAGTGAACGGGGACTTGGACTATGTAGGTGACCTAGCAGGCACTTGGACTATCTAGGTTACCTAGCGGGCTTTGGACTATCTAGGTTAACGAACGGGCACTTGGACTATGTAGGTTACCTCGCGGGCTCCTGGACTATGTATGTTAGCTAACGGGCACTTGGACTATCTAGGTTACCTAGCGGGCACTTGGACTATCTAGGTTACCTAGCGGGAACTTTGACTATATAGGTTACCTAGAGAGCCCTTGGACTATGTGGGTTACCTAAAGGGCACTTGGACTATCTAGGTTACCTAGCGGGCACTTGGTCTATCTAGGTTACCTAGCGGGCACTTGGACTATGTAGGTAACCTAGCAGGCACTTGGACTATGTAGGTTAGCTAACAGGAACTTTGAATATCTAGGTTACCTAGCGGGCCATGAACTATGTAGGTTAACTAGCGGGCACTTGGACTATCTAGGTTAACTAGCGGGTTCTTGGACTATGTAGGTTAACTAGCGGGCGTTGGACTATGTAGGTTAACTAGCGCGCACTTGGACGATCAAGGTTAACTAGTGGGCACTTGGACTATCTAGGTTAACTAGCGGTCCCTTGGACTATCTAGGTTACCTAGCGAGCACTTGGACTATATAGGTTACCTAGAGGACACTTGGACTATGTAGGTTCCCTTGCGGGCACTTGGACTATCTAGGTTACCTAGCGGGCCCTTGGACTATGTAGGTTACCTAGAGGGCACTTGGACTATCTAGGTTACCTAACAGGCACTTTGACTATCTAGGTTACCTAGCGGGCACTTGGACTATCTACGTTAGCTAACAGGAACTTGGACTATCTAGGTTACCTAGCGGGCACTTTGATATGTAGGTTACCTAGCGGGCACTTGGACGATCTAGGTTAACTAGCGGGCACTTGGAATATGTAGGTTAGCTACCAGGCACTTGAACTATGTAGGTTATATAGTGGGCCCTTAGACTATCTAGGTTAGCTAGCGGGCACTTGGACTATGTAGGTTAATTAGCGGGTATTTCGACTATATAGGTGCCCTAGCGGGCATTTGGACTATATAGATTACCTAGGGGGCACTTTGACTTTGTAGGTTACGTAGGGGGTACTTGGACTATCTAGGTTACCTAGCGTGCACTTGAACTATCTAGGTTAACTAACGGGCAATTGGACTATGTAGGTTAACTAGCGGACACTTGGACGAACTAGGTTAACAAGCGGGCCCTTGGACTATGTAGGTTACCTAGCGGGCACTTGAACTATCTAGGTTAGCTAACAGGAACTTGGACTATATAGGTTACTAGCGGGCACTTTGACTATGTAGGTCACCTAGTGGGCACTTGGACTATCTAGGTTAGCTAACGGGTACTTTGACTATCTAGGTTACCTAGCGGGCACTTAGACTATGTAGGTTACCTAGCGGGCACTTGGAATATCTAGGTTACCTAACGGGCACTTGGACTATGCAGGTAACCTAGCGGGCACTTGGACTGTCTAGGTTACCTAGCGGCCACATGGATTTCTAGGTTAACGAACGGGCACTTGGACTATGCAGGTTGCCTAACGGGCACTTGGACGATCTATGTTAGGTAACGGGCACTAGAACTATCTAGGTTACCTAGCGGGAACTAGGACTATGTAGGTAACCTAGCGGGCACTTGGACTATCAAGCTTTCTTAACGGGCACTTGCACGATCTAGGTTAATTAGCGGGCACTTGGACTATGTAGGTTAACTAGCGGGCACTTGGACTATCTAGGTTAACTAGCGGGCACTTGGACTATGTAGGTTCCCTAGCGGGAACTTGGACTATGTAAGTCCCTTAGCGGGCACTTGGACTATGTTGGTTTCCTATCTGGCACTTGAACTATGGTGGTTAACTAGCGGGCCCTTGGACTATGTAGGTTAACTAGCGGGCACTTAGACTATCTAGGTTACCTAGCGGGCACTTGGACTATGTACATACCCTAGTGGGCACTTGGACTATCTAAGTTACCTAGCGGGCACTTGGACTATGTACGTCCCCTAGTGGGCACGTGGACTATCTAAGTTACTTAGCGGGCACTTGGACTATGTAGGTTAACTAGAGTGCACTGGGCTATGTAGGTTAACTAGCGTACACTTGGACGATCTATGTTAACTAGCGGGCCCTACCACTATGTAGGTTAACTAGCGGGCCCTTGGACTATGTAGGTTAACCAGCGGGCACTTGGACAATCTAGGTTAACTAGCGGGCACTATGACGATATAGGTTAACTAGCGGACACTTGGATTAGCTAGGTTACCTAGCGGGCACTTGAACCATGTAGGTTAACTAGTTGGCCCTTGGAATATCTAGGTTAGCTAACGTTCACTTGGACTATGTAGGTTAATTAGCGTGCACTTGGACTATGTAGGTGCCCTAGGGGGCATTTGGACTATATAGATTACCTAGCGGGCACTTGGACTTTGTAGGTTACCTAGCGGGCACTTGGACTATCTAGGTTACCTAGCGGGCATTTGGACTATCTAGGTTCCCTAGCGGGCACTTGGACTACATAGGGTCCCTAAAGGGCACATGGACTATGTAGGTTCCCTAGCTGGCACTCGGACTATGAAGGTTCCCTAGCGGGCACTTGGACTATGTAGGTTCCATAGCACGCCTTTTGACTATGTAAGTTCTCTAAAGGGCACTTGGACTATGTTGGTTCCCTAGCGGACATTTGGACTATCTAGGTTACCTAACGGGTACTTGGACTATGTAGGTTCCCTAGCGGGCACTTGGATTTTATAAATTCCCTATCGGTCACTTGGACTATGTACATTACTAGGGGGCATTTGGACTATGTAGGTTACCTAGTGGATACTTGGATTATGTAGGTTCCCTATCAGGGACTTGGACAATGTAGGTTAATTAGCGGGCACTAGGACTATGTAGGTTAACTAGTGGGTCCTTGTACTATGTAGGTTAACTAGCGGGCACTTGGAATATCTAGGTTAACTAGCGGGCCCTTGGACTATGTAGGTTAACTAGCGGGCACTTTGACGATCTAGGTTAGCAAACGGGCACTTGGAATATGTAGGTTACCTAGCAGGCACTTGGACTGTCTAGGTTACCTAGCGGGCACTTGGGCTATCTAGGTTAACAAATGGGCACTTGGACTATGTGGTTACCTAACGGGCACTTGGATCATCTCTGTTAGCTAACGAGCACTTGGACTCTCTAAGTTACCTAGCGGGCACTTGGATTATGTAGGTTACCTAGCGGGCACTTGGACAATCTAGGTTAACGAACGGGCACTTGGACTATGTAGGTTAGCTAACAGAAACTTGGACTATCTATGTTAACTAGCGGGCACTTGGACGATGCAGGTTCCCTAGCGGGCACTTTGACTATGTAGGTACCCTAGCGGGCACTTGGACTATGTGGATACCCTAGCCGGCATTTGGACTATCTAGGTTACCTAACGGGCATTTGGACTATGTAGGTTCCCTAGCGGGCACTTGAATTATGTAGGTTCCCGTCTTGCACTTGGACTATGCAGTTTACCTAGCGGGCACTTGGACTATGTAGGTTAACTAGCGGGCACTTGGACTATCTAGGTTACCTAGCGGGCACTTAGACTATGTAGGTTAACTAGCGGTCACTTGGACGATCTAGGTTAACTAGCAGGCACTTGGACGATATAGGGTAACTAGCGGGCACTTGGACTATCTAGGTTACCTAGCGGGCACTTGGACGATCTAGTTTAACTAGCAGGCACTTGGACTATGTAGGTTGCATAGAGGGCACTTGGATTATGTAGGTTCCCTATCGGGCACTTGGACTATGTAGGTTAACTGGCGGTCACATGGACTGTCTAGGTTACCTAGCGGGCACTTGTATTATCTAGGTTAACGAACGGGCACTTGGACAATGTAGGTTACCTAGCCGCCACTTGCACTATCTAGGTTAGGTAACAGGCACTTGGACTATCTAGGTTCCCTAGCGGGCACTTGTACTGTCTAGGTTACCTAGGTGGCACTTGGACTATGTAGGTCAACTAGCGGGCCCTTGGACTATCTAGGTTAGCCAACGGGCACTTAGATTATGTAGGTTAACTAGCGGGAACTTGGACTATGTAGGCTAACTAGGGGGCCCTTGGACGATCTAGGTTACCTAGCGGGTACTTGAACTACCTAGGTTAACTAGCGGGCACTTGCAGTATTTAGGTTACCTAGAGGGCACTTGGACTATGTACGTTCCCTAGCGGGGACTTGGACTATCTATGTTTTACTAGTGGGCACTTGGACTATCTAGAATAACTAGCGGACACTTGAACTATGTAGGTTACCTAGCAGGCACTTGGACTATCTAGGTTAACTAGCGGGCACTTGGACTATGTAGGTCAACTAGCGGGCCCTTGGACTATCTAGGTTAGCCAACGGGCACTTAGATTGTGTAGGTTAACTAGCGGGCACTTGGAATATATAGGTTAAGTAGCGGACACTTGCACTATGAAGGTTAACTAGCGGGCCCATGGACTATGTAGGTTTACTAGCGGACCCTTGGATTATCTAGGTTCCCTAAAGGGCACTTGGACTATCTAGGTTACCGAACGGGCACTTGGACTATCTAGGTTACCTAGCGGGAACTTGGACTATGTAGGCTAACTAGGGGGCCCTTGGACTATCTAGGTTAACTAACGTGCACTTGGACTATGTAGGTTCCTTAGCGGGCACTTGGACTATCTAGGTTGCCTAGCGGGCACTTGGACGATATAGGTTAACTAGCGTGCCCTTGGAATATCTAGGTTACGTAGCGGGCACTTGGTATATAGGTTAACTCGTTTGCACTTGGACTATGTGGGTTAAATAGAGGACACTTGGACTATCTAGGTTAACTAGTGGGCCCTTGGACTATGTAACTTAACTAGCAGGCACTTGGACAATCTAGGTTAACGAGCGGGCACTTGGAAGATCTAGGTTGACTAGCGGGCACTTGGACTGTCAAAGTGAACAAGTGAACCCTTGGACAAGGTAGGTTGCCTAACGGGCACTTTGAATATCTAGGTTACATAGCAGGCACTTGGACTATGTAGGTTAACTAGCGAGCACTTGGACTCTAGGTTATCTAGCGGACACTTGGACTATCTAGGTTACCTAGCGGGCCCTTGGGCTATGTAGGTTTCCTAGCCGGCACTTGGACTATCTAGGTTAACGAACGGGCACTTGGACAATGTAGGTTACCTAGCGGGCACTTGGACTATGTAGGATCCCTATCGGACATTTGGACTACTTAGGTTACCTAGCGGGCACTTGGACTATCTAGGTTAACTACCGGGCACTTGGACTATCTAGGTCAACTAGTGGGCCCTTGTACTATGTAGGTTAACTAGCGAGCACTTGGACTATCTAGGTTAACTAGCGGACCTTGGACTCTGTAGGTTAACTAGCGGGCTTTTGGGCTATGTAGGTTAACTAGTGGGCACTTGGATGATCTAAGTTAACTAGAGGGCACTTGGACTATCTAGGTTAACTAGCGTGCACTTGGACTATCTAGGTTAACTAGCGGGCACTTGGATGATCAATGTTAACTAGCGGGCACTTGGACTATCTAGGTTAGCTAACGGGCACATGGACTAAGTACGTCCCGTAGTGGGCACTTGGACTATCTAGGTTACCTAGCAGGTACTTAGACTATGAAGGTTCCCTAGCGGGAACTTGGATTATCTAGGTTACCCAGCGGGCACTTGGACTATGTAGGTCAACTAGCGGGCCCTTGGACTACCTAGGTTAGCTAACTGGTACGTGGACTATGTAGGTTAACTAGCGGACACTTGCACGATCTAGGTTAGCTAGCGGGCTCTTGCACTATGTAGGTTAACTAGCGGGCCCATTGACTATGTAGGTTAATTAGTGGGCACTTGGACGATATAGGTTAACTAGCGGGCACTTGGATTATCTAGGTTAGCTAGCGGGCTCTTGCACTATGTTGGTTAACTAGCGGGCCCATTGACTATGTAGGTTAACTTGCGGGCACTTGGACGATATAGGTTAACTAGCCGGCACTTGGATTATCTAGGTTACCTAGGGGGAATTGGACTATGTAGATTCCCTATCGGGCATTTGGACTATGTAGGTTAACTAGCGGAAATTTGGACTATCTAGGTTAGCTAATGGGCAATCGGACTATCAAGGTTACCTAACGGGCACTTGGACTATATAGATAACCTAGCGGGCACTTAGACTTTGTAGGTTACCTAGCGGGCACTTTGACTGTCTAGGTTACCTAGCTGGCACTTGAACTATCTACGTTGCCTAGCGGGTTCTTGGAGTATGTAGGTTACCTAGCGGGCTGTTGGACTATCTAGGTTACCTAGCGGGCACTTGGACTATCTAGGTTAACTAACGGGCACTTGGACTATGTAGGTTCCCTATCGGGCACTTGGACTAGGTAGGTTCCCTAGCGGGCACTTGGTCTATCTAGGTTAACTAGCGGGCACTTGGAATATCTAGGTTAACTAGCGAGCACTTGGACTATCTAGGATAACTAGCGGGCACTTGGACTATTAGGGTCCCTAGCGGGCATTTGGACTATATAGGTTACCTAGAGGGCACTTGGACTATGTAGGTTAACGAACAGGCACTTGGACTATGTATGTAACCTAGTGGTCACTTGAACTGTCTAGGTTACCTAGCGGGCACTTCGACTATGTAGGTTAACTAGCGGGCCCTTGGACGATGTAGGTTAACTAGCGGGCCCTTGGACTATGTAGGTTAACTAGCGGGCCCTTGGACTATGTAGGTAAACTAGCGTGCACTTGGACGATCTAGGTTAACTAGCGGGCCCTTGGACAATGTATATTAACTAGCGGCACTTGGACTATCTACGTTAACTAGCGGGCCCTTGGACTATGTAGATTCCCTAGCGAGCACTTGGACTATGTATGTTCCAGAGTGGGCACTTCGACTATGTAGGTTCCCTAG
The DNA here is from genome assembly GCF_050624435.1 of Tenrec ecaudatus. NCBI lineage: Eukaryota > Metazoa > Chordata > Mammalia > Afrosoricida > Tenrecidae > Tenrec > Tenrec ecaudatus. Next base: position 2,211,022 of record NW_027457609.1, read on the forward strand.
CAGGCACTTGGACTATGTAGGTTCCAGAGCGGGCACTTGGGCTATCTAGGTTCCCTTGCGGGCACTTGGACTATGTAGGTTAACTAGCGGACACTTAGACTATCTAGGTTAACTAGCGGGTACTTGGACTATGTAGATTAACTAGCAGCACTTGGACTATCTACGTTAACTAGCGGGCCCTTGGACTATGTAGATTACCTAGCAGGCACTTGGACTATGTATGTTCCCTAGCGGGCACTTGGACTATGTATGTTCCCTACGGACACTTGCACTATGTAAGTTAACTACCGGGTACTTGGACTATGTATGTTAACTAGCGGGTCCTTGGGCTACTTAGGTTAACTAGCGGACACTTGCACTATTTAGGTTACCTAGCGGGCACATGGACTGTCTAGGTTACCTAGTGGGCACTTGGACTTCTAGGTTAACGAACAGGCAGTTGGACTATGTAGGTTGCTTAGCGGGCACTTGGACTATCTTGGTTTGGTAACGGGCACTTTGAGTATCTAGGTTACCTAGCGGGAACTTGGACAATGTAAGTTACCTAGTGGGCACTTTGACTATCTAGGTTACCTAACGGGCACTTTGACTATCTAGGTTACATAGCGGGTACTTGGACTATGTAGGTTAACTAGCGAGCACTTGGACTCTAGGTTACCTAGCGGGCACTTGGACTATCTAGGTTACCTAGCGGGCCCTTGGACTATGTAGGTTTCCTAGCGGGCACTTGGACTATCTAGGTTAACGAATGGGCACGTGGACTATGTAGGTAACCTAGCGGGCACTTGGACTGTCTAGGTTACCTAGCGGGCACTTTGACTATCTAGGTTAACTAGCAGACCTTGGACTATGTAGATTAACTAGCGGGCCCTTGGAGTATGTAGGTTCCCTAGCGGGCACTTGGACTATGTAGGTTCCCTATCGGGTTCTTGGACTGTCTCGGTTAACTAGGGGGCAATTGGACTGTCTAGGTTACCTAGTGGGCACTTGGACTATGTACGTTCCCTAGCGGGCACTTGGGCTATCTACGTTACCTAGCGGGCACTTGGACAATGTAGGTTAACGAACAGGCACTTGGACTATGTAGTTATCCAGTAGGCACTTGGACTATGTAGGTTAACCAGCGGGCACTTGGACAATCTAGGTTACCTACGGGCACTTGGACTATGTACGTTCCCTAGCGGGCACTTGGGCTATCTACGTTACCTAGAAGGCACTTGGATTATGAGGGATCCCTAGCGGGCACTTGGACTATCTAAGTTAGCTAACGGGTACTTGGACTATCTAGGTTACCTAGCGGGCACTTGGACTATGCAGGTAACGTAGCGGGCACTTGGACTTCTAGGTTAACGAACGGGCACTCGGATTATGTAGGTTGCCTAGTGGGCACTTGGACGATCTAAGATAGGTAACGGGCCCTTGACTATCTAGGTTACCTAGCGGGAACTTGGACTATGTAGGTTCACTAGCGGACACTTGGACAATCTAGGTTAACTAGCGCGCCCTTGGACAATCTAGGTTAGCTAACGGGCACTTGGACTATGTATTTTCCAGAGCGGGCACTTGGATTATGTAGGTTGCCTAGCGGGCATTTAGACTATGTAGGTTTCCTTGCGGGAATTTGGACTATGTAGGTTCCCTAACGGGCACTTGGACGATGTAGGTTCCCTAGCGGTCACGTGCACTATGTAGGCTCCCTAGAAGGCACTTGGACTATGTAGGTTAACTAGCGGGCACTTGGACTATCCAGGTTACCAAGCGGGCACTTGGACTATGTAGGTTACCCAATGGTCCCTTGGACTATCTAGGTTAACGAACGGACACTTGGACTATGTAGGTTAGCTATCAGGAACTTGGAATATCTAGGTTACCTAGCAGGCACTTGGACTATGTAGGTTACCTAGCGGACACTTGGACGATTTAGGTTAACTAGCGGGCACTTGGACTATCTAGGTTAACTAGCAGGCCCTTGGACAATCTAGGTTTACTAGCGGGCACTTGGACTATCTAGGTTACCTAGCAGGCACTTGGATTATGAAGGTTGACTAGCGGACACTTGCACGATCTAGGTTAACTAGCGGGCCCTTGCACTATGTAGGTTAACTAGCGGGCCCATGGATTATGTAGGTTTACTAGGGGGCACTTGACTATCTAGGTTAACTAGCGGGCACTTGGACTATGTAGTTTCCCTAGCGGGCATTTGAACTATGTATGTTGCCTAGAGGGCAGTTGGACTATGTAGGTTACCTAGCGGACACTTGGACTATCTAGGTTACCTAGCAGGCACTTTGACTATCTAGGTTAACTAACGGGCACTTGGACTATGTAGGGTAACTAGCGGGCACTTGGACTGTCTAGGTTACCTAACGGGCAATTGGACTATGTAGGTTTCCTAGCGAGCACTTGGACTATGTAGGTTAACTAGCGGACACTTGCACTATGTAGGTTACCTAGCGGGCACTTGGACTAAGTAGGTTAACTAGCAGGCCCTTGGACTATCTACGTTACCTAGCAGGAATAGGATTATGAAGGATCCTTAGTGGGCAATTGGACTATCTAAGTTACCTAGCTGGCGCTTGGACTATGTAGGTTAACTAGCGGGCCCATGGATTATGTAGGTTTACTAGGGGACACTTGGACTATCTAGGTTACCTAGCGGGCACTTGGACTATGTAGTTTCCCTAGCGGGCATTTGGACAATTTAGGTTACCTAGCGGGCACTTGGACTATGTAGGTTACCCAATGGGCACTTGGACTATCTAAGTTAACGAACGGACACTTGGACTATGTAGGTTAGCTATCAGGCAGTTGGACTATCTAGGTTACCTAGCAGGCACTTGGACTGTGTAGGTTACCTAGCGGACACTTGGACGATTTAGGTTAACTAGCGGGCACTTGCACTATCTAGGTTAACTAGCGGGCACTTGGACTATGTAGTTTCCCTAGCGGGCATTTGGATTATTTAGGTTACCTAGTGGGCACTTGGACTATGTAGGTTACCTAGCGGGCACTTGGACTACGTAGGTTAACTAGCGGACACTTCGACTATCTAGGTTAACGAACGTGCACTTGGACTATCTGGGTAACCTAGCGGGCACTTGGACTGTCTAGGTTACCTAGCGGGCACTTTGACTATCTAGGTTAACGAATGGGCACTTGGACTATGTAGGTTAACTAGCGGACACTTCGACTATCTAGGTTAGCTAACGGGCAATTGGACTATGTAGGTTTCCTAGCGAGCACTTGGACTATGTAGGTTCCCTAGCGGGCACTTGTACTATGTAGGTTCCCTATCGGGTACTTGGACTGTCTAGGTTAACTAGGGGGCAATTGGACTGTCTAGGTTACCTAGTGTGCACATGGACTATCTAGGTTAACGAACGGGCACTTGGACTATGTAGGTTAACTAGCGGACACTTCGACTATCTAGGTTAGCTAACGGGCAATTGGACTATCTAGGTTAACTAACGGGCACCTGGACTATGTACGTTCCCTAGCGGGCACTTGGGCTATCTAAGTTACCTAGCGGGCACTTGGACAATGTAGGTTAACGAACGGGCACTTGGACTATGTAGTTTACCCAGCAGGCACTTGGACTATGTAGGTTAACTAGCGGGCACTTGGACTATATAGGTTACCTACGGGCACTTGGACTATGTACGTTCCCTAGCGGGCACTTGGGCTATCTACGTTACCTAGCGGTTACTTGGACTATGAAGGTTAACGAACGGGCATTTAGACTATGTAGGTAACTTAGTGGTCACTTGGACTGTCTAGGTTACCTAGCGGGAACTTGGACTATGTATGTTAACTAGCGGGCACTTGGACTATCTAGGTTAACTTGTGGGCCATTGGTCTATGTAGGTTAACTAGCAGGCCTTTAGACTATGTAAGTTAACTAGAGGGCACTTTGATGATCCTGGTTAACTAGCGGGCACTTGGACTATCTAGGTTAACTAGCGCGCACTTGGATTATGTAGGTTCCCTAGCGGGGATTTGGACTATATAGGTTACCTAGCGGGCACTTGGACTATGTAGGTTACCTAGGGGGCACAGGACTATCTAGGTTAATAAGCGGGCACTTGGATTATCTAGGTTAATTAACGGGCACTTGGACTATGTATGTTCCAGAGCGGGCAATTGGACTATGTAGGTTCCCTAGCGGGCATTTGGACTATCTAGGATCCCTAAAGGGCACTTGGACTATCTAGGTTACCTAGCGGGCACTTGGACTATGTAGGTTAACTAGCGGAAAATTGGACGATCTAGGTTAACTAGCGGACACTTGCACTATATAGGTTACCTAGCGGGCACTTGGACTATCTAGGTTAACTAGCGGGCCCTTGGACTATGTAGGATACCTAGCGGGCACTTGGACAATCTAGGTTAACGAACGGGCACTTGGACTATGCAGGTAACCTAGCGGGCACTTGGACTGTCTAGGTTACCTAGTGGGCACTTTGACTATCTAGGTTAACTAGCAGACCTTGGACTATGTAGGTTAACTAGCGGGCCCTTGGAGTATGTAGGTTCCCTAGCGGGCACTTGGACTATGTAGGTTCCCTATCGGGTACTTGGACTGTCTAGGTTAACTAGGGGGCAATTGGACTGTCTAGGTTACCTAGTGGGCACTTGGACTATGTACGTTCCCTAGCGGGCACTTGGGCTATCTACATTACCTAGCGGGCACTTGGACAATGTAGGTTAACGAACGGGCACTTGGACTATGTAGTTATCCAGCAGGCACTTGGACTATGTAGGTTAACCAGCGGGCACTTGGACTATCTAGGTTACCTACGGGCACTTGGACTATGTACGTTCCCTAGCGGGCACTTGGGCTATCTACGTTACCTAGTGGGCACTTGGACTATGGAGGTTAACGAACGGGCACTTAGAATATGTAGGTAACCTAGTGGTCACTTGGACTCTCTAGGTTACCTAGCGGGAACTTGGACTATGTAGGTTAACTAGCGGGCCCTTGGTCTATGTAGGTTAACTAGCGGACACTTGCACTATGTAGGTTATCTAGAGGGCACTTGGACAATGTAGGTTAACTAGCAGGCCCTTGGACTATCTAGGTTACCTACCAGGCACTTGGACTATGTAGGTTAACTAGCAGGCACTTGCACTCTCTAGGTTACCTAGCGGGCACTTGGACTATGTACCTTCCCTAGCGGGCACTTGGACTATCTATGTTAACTAGCGGGCACTTGGACTATGTAGGTTACCTAGCAGACACTTGCACTATGTAGGTTACCTAGCAGACACTTGGTAGATTTAGGTTAACTAGCAGGCACTTGGACTATCTAGGTTAACTAGCGGGCCCTTGGACTATCTAGGTTTACTAGCGGGCACTTGGACTATCTAGGTTAACTAGCGGGCACTTGGACTATGTAGTTTCCCTAGCGGGCATTTGGATTACTTAGGTTACCTAGTGGGCACTTGGACTATGTAGGTTATCTAGCGGGCACTTGGACTACGTAGGTTAACTAGAATGCACTTGGACTATCAAGGTTACCTAGCGGGCCCTTGGACTATGTAGGATACCAGCGGGCACTTGGACTGTCTAGGTTACCTAGCGCGCACTTTGACTATCTTGGTTCACTAGCAGACCTTGGACTATGTAGTTTAACTAGCAGGCCCTTGGAGTATGTAGGTTCCCTAGCGGGCACTTGGACTATGTAGGTTCCCTATCGGGTACTTGGACTGTCTAGGTTAACTAGGGTGCAATTGGACTGTCTAGGTTACCTAGTGGGCACTTGGACTATGTACGTTCCCTAGGGGGCACTTGTGCTATCTACGTTACCTAGCGGGCACTTGGACAATGTAGGTTAACGAACGGTCACTTGGACTATGTAGTTTACCCAGCAGGCAGTTGGACTATATATGTTAACTAGCGGGCACTTGGACTATCTAGGTTACCTACGGGCACTTGGACTATGTACGATCCCTAGCGGGCACTTGGGCTATCTACGTTACCTAGTGGGCACTTGGACTATGGAGGTTAACGAACGGGCACTTAGACTATGTAGGTAACCTAGTGGTCAATTGGACTGTCTAGGTTACCTAGCGGGAACTTGGACTATGTAGGTTAACTAGCGGGCCCTTGGTCTATGTAGGTTAACTAGAGGGCTCTTGGACTATGTAGGTTCCCTAGCGGGTATTTGGACTATATAGGTTACCTAGCGGGCACTTGGACTATGTAGGTTACCTAGCGGGCACTGGACTATCTAGGTTAACTAGCGGGCACTTGGATTATCTAGGTTAACTAACGGGCACTTGGACTATGTATGTTCCAGAGCGGGCAATTGGACTATGTAGGTTCCCTAGCGGGCACTTGGACTATCTAGGTTCCCTAAAGGGCACTTGGACTATCTAGGTTACCGAACGGGCACTTGGACTATCTAGGTTACCTAGCGGGCACATGGACTATGTAGGTTAACTAGCGGAAAATTGGACGATCTAGGTTAACTAGCGGACACTTGCACTATGTAGGTTACCTAGCGGGCACTTGGACTATCTAGGTTAACTAGCGGGCACTTTGACTATGTAGGTTAACTAGCGGACACTTGCACTATGTAGGTTACCTAGAGGGCACTTGGACAATGTAGGTTAACTAGCAGGCCCTTGGACTATCTAGGTTACCTACCAGGCACTTGGACTATGTAGGTTAACTAGCAGGCACTTGAACTCTCTAGGTTACCTAGCGGGCACTTGGACTATGTACCTTCCCTAGCGGGCACTTGGACTATCTATGTTAACTAGCGGGCACTTGGACTATGTAGGTTACCTAGCAGACACTTGCACTATGTAGGTTACCTAGCAGGCACTTGGACTGTATAGGTTCCCTAGTGGGCACTTGGACTATCTAGGTTAACGAACGGGCACTTGGACTATGCAGGTAACCTAGCGGGCACTTGGACTGTCTAGGTTACATAGCGGGCACTTGGACTTCTAGGTTAACGAATGGGCAATTGGACTATGTATGTTGCCTAGCGGGCATTTGGAATATCTAGGTTAGGTAACGGGCACTTGGACTATCTAGGTTACCTAGAGGGAACATGGACAATGTGGGTTACCTAGCAGGCACTTGGACTATCTAGGTTACCTAACGGGCACTTTGTCTGTCTAGGTTACCTAGCGGGCCCTTGGACTATGTAGGTTACCTAGCGGGCACTTGGACTATCTAGGTTCCCTAAAGGGCACTTGGACTATCTAGGTTACCGAACGGGCACTTGGACTATCTAGGTTACCTAGCGGGCACATGGACTATGTAGGTTAACTAGCGGAAAATTGGACGATCTAGGTTAACTAGCGGACACTTGCACTATGTAGGTTACCTAGCGGGCACTTGGACTATCTAGGTTAACTAGCGGGCACTTTGACTATGTAGGTTAACTAGCGGACACTTGCACTATGTAGGTTATCTAGAGGGCACTTGGACAATGTAGGTTAACTAGCAGGCCCTTGGACTATCTAGGTTACCTACCAGGCACTTGGACTATGTAGGTTAACTAGCAGGCACTTGCACTCTCTAGGTTACCTAGCGGGCACTTGGACTATGAACCTTCCCTAGCGGGCACTTGGAATATCTATGTTAACTAGCGGGCACTTGGACTATGTAGGTTACCTAGCAGACACTTGCACTATGTAGGTTACCTAGCGGGCACTTGGACTGTATAGGTTCCCTAGTGGGCACTTGGACTATCTAGGTTAACGAACGGGCACTTGGACTATGCAGGTAACCTAGCGGGCACTTGGACTGTCTAGGTTACATAGCGGGCACTTGGACTTCTAGGTTAACGAATGGGCAATTGGACTATGTATGTTGCCTAGCGGGCATTTGGACTATCTAGGTTAGGTAACGGGCACTTGGACTATCTAGGTTACCTAGAGGGAACATGGACAATGTGGTTTACCTAGCAGGCACTTGGACTATCTAGGTTACCTAACGGGCACTTTGTCTGTCTAGGTTACCTAGCGGGCCCTTGGACTATGTAGGTTACCTAGCGGGCACTTGGACAATCTAGGTTAACCAACGGGCACTTGGACTATGTAGGTAACCTAGCGGGCACTTGGACTGTCTAGGTTACATAGCGGGCACTTTGACTATCTAGGTTAACTAGCAGACTCTGGACTATGTAGGTTAACTAGCGGGCCCTTGGACTATGTAGGTTAACTAGCGGGCACTTGGACTATCTAGGTTACCTAGCGGGCCCTTGGACTATGTAGGTTACCTAGAAGGCACTTGGATTATGACGGATACCTAGCGGGCACTTGGACTATCTAGGTTAACTAGCGGGCACTTGGACTATAGGTTAACTAGCGGACACTTGCACGATCTAGGTTAACTAGCGGGCCCTTGCACTATGTAGGTTAACTAGCGAACCCATGGATTATGTAGGTTTACTAGGAGGCACTTGGACTATCTAGGTTAACTAGCGGGCACTTGGACTATGTAGTTTCCTTAGCAGGCATTTGGACTATTTAGGTTACCTAGCAGGCACTTGGACTATGTAGGTTACCTAGCAGGCACTTGGACTATCTAGATTACCTAGCAGGCACTTTGACTATCTAGGTTAACTAACGGGCACTTGGACTATGTAGGGTAACTATCGGGCACTTGGACTGTCTAGGTTACCAAGCGGACATTTGGATTATCTAGGTTAACGAACGGGCACTTGGACTATGTAGGTTACCTAGCCGCCACTTGGACTATCTAGGTTAGCTAACAGGCACTTGGACTATCTAGGTTCCCTAGCGGTCACTTGTACTATCTAGGTTACCTAGCTGGCACTCGGACTATGTAGGTCAACTAGCGGGCCCTTGGACTACCTAGGTTAGCTAACGGGCACTTGGACTATCTAGGTTCCTTAGCGGTCACGTGGACTCTGTAGGCTCCCTAGAAGGCACTTGGACTATGTAGGTTAACTAGCGGGCACTTGGACTATCCAGGTTACCAGGCGGCACTTGGACTATGCAGGTTACCCAGTGGGCACTTGGACTATTTGGGTTAAGGAACGGACACTTGGACTATGTAGGTTAGCTATTAGGCACTTGGACTATCTAGGTTACCTAGCAGTCACTTGGACTATGTAGGTTAACTAGCAGACACTTGGTAGATTTAGGTTAACTAGCAGGCACTTGGACTATCTAGGTTAACTAGCGGGCCCTTGGACTATCTAGGTTTACTAGCGGGCACTTGGACTATGTAGGTTAACTAGCGGGCACTTGGACTATGTAGTTTCCCTAGCGGGCATTTGGATTACTTAGGTTACCTAGTGGGCACTTGGACTATGTAGGTTACCTAGCGGGCACTTGGACTACGTAGGTTAACTAGAATGCACTTGGACTATCAAGGTTACCTAGCGGGCCCTTGGACTATGTAGGATACCAGCGGGCACTAGGACTGTCTAGGTTACCTAGCGCGCACTTTGACTATCTTGGTTAACTAGCAGACCTTGGACTATGTAGTTTAACTAGCGGGCCCTTGGAGTATGTAGGTTCCCTAGCGGGCACTTGGCCTATGTAGGTTCCCTATCGGGTACTTGGACTGTCTAGGTTAACTAGGGTGCAATTGGACTGTCTAGGTTACCTAGTGGGCACTTGGACTATGTACGTTCCCTAGCGGGCACTTGGGCTATCTACGTTACCTAGCGGGCACTTGGACAATGTAGGTTAACGAACGGGCACTTGGACTATGCAGGTAACCTAGCGGGCACTTGGACTGTCTAGGTTACATAGCGGGCACTTGGACTTCTAGGTTAACGAACGGGCAATTGGACTATGTATGTTGCCTAGCGGGCATTTGGACTATCTAGGTTAGGTAACGGTCACTTGGACTATCTAGGTTACCTAGAGGGAACATGGACAATGTAGGTTACCTAGCAGGCACTTGGACTATCTAGGTTACCTAACGGGCACTTTGTCTGTCTAGGTTACCTAGCGGGCCCTTGGACTATGTAGGTTACCTAGCGGGCACTTGGACAATCTAGGTTAACCAACGGACACTTGGACTATGTAGGTAACCTAGCGGGCACTTGGACTGTCTAGGTTACCTAGCGGGCACTTTGACTATCTAGGTTAACTAGCAGACCTTGGACTATGTAGGTTAACTAGCGGGCCCTTGGTCTTTGTAGGTTAACTAGCGGGCACTTGGACTATCTAGGTTACCTAGCGGGCCCTTGGACTATGTAGGTTACCTAGAAGGCACTTGGATTATGACGGATACCTAGCGGGCACTTGGACTATCTAGGTTAACTAGCGGGCACTTGGACTATGTAGGTTAACTAGCGGACACTTGCACGATCTAGGTTAACTAGCGGGCCCTTGCACTATGTAGGTTAACTAGCGGACCCATGGATTATGTAGGTTTACTAGGAGGCACTTGGACTATCTAGGTTAACTAGCGGGCACTTGGACTATGTAGTTTCCTTAGCGGGCATTTGGACTATTTAGGTTACCTAGCGGGCACTTGGACTATGTATGTTACCTAGCGGGCACTTGGACTATCTAGATTACCTAGCAGGCACTTTGACTATCTAGGTTAACTAACGGGCACTTGGACTATGTAGGGTAACTATCGGGCACTTGGACTGTCTAGGTTACCAAGCGGACACTTGGATTATCTAGGTTAACGAACGGGCACTTGGACTATGTAGGTTACCTAGCCGCCACTTGGACTATCTAGGTTAGCTAACAGGCACTTGGACTATCTAGGTTCCCTAGCGGTCACTTGTACTATCTAGGTTACCTAGCTTGCACTCGGACTATGTAGGTCAACTAGCGGGCCCTTGGACTACCTAGGTTAGCTAACGGACACTTGGACTATCTAGGTTCCTTAGCGGTCACGTGGACTCTGTAGGCTCCCTAGAAGGCACTTGGACTATGTAGGTTAACTAGCGGGCACTTGGACTATCCAGGTTACCAGGCGGCACTTGGACTATGCAGGTTACCCAGTGGGCACTTGGACTATTTGGGTTAAGGAACGGACACTTGGACTATGTAGGTTAGCTATTAGGCACTTGGACTATCTAGGTTACCTAGCAGTCACTTGGACTATGTAGGTTACCTAGCAGACACTTGGTAGATTTAGGTTAACTAGCAGGCACTTGGACTATCTAGGTTAACTAGTGGGCCCTTGGACTATCTAGGTTTACTAGCGGGCACTTGGACTATGTAGGTTAACTAGCGGGCACTTGGACTATGTAGTTTCCCTAGCGGGCATTTGGATTACTTAGGTTACCTAGTGGGCACTTGGACTATGTAGGTTACCTAGCGGGCACTTGGACTACGTAGGTTAACTAGAATGCACTTGGACTATCAAGGTTACCTAGCGGGCCCTTGGACTATGTAGGATACCAGCGGGCACTAGGACTGTCTAGGTTACCTAGCGCGCACTTTGACTATCTTGGTTAACTAGCAGACCTTGGACTATGTAGTTTAACTAGCGGGCCCTTGGAGTATGTAGGTTCCCTAGCGGGCACTTGGCCTATGTAGGTTCCCTATCGGGTACTTGGACTGTCTAGGTTAACTAGGGTGCAATTGGACTGTCTAGGTTACCTAGTGGGCACTTGGACTATGTATGTTCCCTAGCGGGCACTTGGGCTATCTACGTTACCTAGCGGGCACTTGGACAATGTAGGTTAACGAACGGGCACTTGGACTATGCAGGTAACCTAGCGGGCACTTGGACTGTCTAGGTTACATAGCGGGCACTTGGACTTCTAGGTTAACGAACGGGCAATTGGACTATGTATGTTGCCTAGCGGGCATTTGGACTATCTAGGTTAGGTAACGGTCACTTGGACTATCTAGGTTACCTAGAGGGAACATGGACAATGTAGGTTACCTAGCAGGCACTTGGACTATCTAGGTTACCTAACGGGCACTTTGTCTGTCTAGGTTACCTAGCGGGCCCTTGGACTATGTAGGTTACCTAGCGGGCACTTGGACAATCTAGGTTAACCAACGGACACTTGGACTATGTAGGTAACCTAGCGGGCACTTGGACTGTCTAGGTTACCTAGCGGGCACTTTGACTATCTAGGTTAACTAGCAGACCTTGGACTATGTAGGTTAACTAGCGGGCCCTTGGTCTTTGTAGGTTAACTAGCGGGCACTTGGACTATCTAGGTTACCTAGCGGGCCCTTGGACTATGTAGGTTACCTAGAAGGCACTTGGATTATGACGGATACCTAGCGGGCACTTGGACTATCTAGGTTAACTAGCGGGCACTTGGACTATGTAGGTTAACTAGCGGACACTTGCACGATCTAGGTTAACTAGCGGGCCCTTGCACTATGTAGGTTAACTAGCGGACCCATGGATTATGTAGGTTTACTAGGAGGCACTTGGACTATCTAGGTTAACTAGCGGGCACTTGGACTATGTAGTTTCCTTAGCGGGCATTTGGACTATTTAGGTTACCTAGCGGGCACTTGGACTATGTATGTTACATAGCGGACACTTGGACTATCTAGATTACCTAGCAGGCACTTTGACTATCTAGGTTAACTAACGGGCACTTGGACTATGTAGGGTAACTATCGGGCACTTGGACTGTCTAGGTTACCTAGCGGACACTTGGATTATCTTGGTTAACGAACGGGCACTTGGACTATGTAGGTTACCTAGCCGCCACTTGGACTATCTAGGTTAGCTAACAGGCACTTGGACTATCTAGGTTCCCTAGCGGGCACTTGTACTATCTAGGTTACCTAGCTGGCACTTGGACTATGTAGGTCAACTAGCGGGCCCTTGGACTATCTAGGTTAGCTAACGGGCACTTGGATTATGTAGGTTCCTTAGCGGTCACGTGGACTATGTAGGCTCCCTAGAAGGCACTTGGACTATGTAGGTTAACTAGCGGGCACTTGGACTATCCAGGTTACCAGGCGGCACTTGGACTATGTAGGTGACACAATGGGCACTTGGACTATCTAGGTTAACGAACGGACACTTGGACTATGTAGGTTAGCTATCAGGCACTTGGACTACATAGGTTACCTAGCAGTCACTTGGACTATGTAGGTTACCTAGCGGACACTTGGTAAATTTAGGTTAACTAGTGGGCACTTGAACTATCTAGGTTAACTAGCGGGCCCTTGGACTATCTAGGTTTACTAGCGTGCACTTGGACTATCTAGGTTAACTAGCGGGCACTTGGAATATGAAGTTTCCCTAGCGGGCATTTGGATTACTTAGGTTACCTAGTGGGCACTTGGACTATGTAAGTTACCTAGCGGGCACTTGGACAACGTAGGTTAACTAGAAGGCACTTGGACTATCAAGGTTACCAACGAACCCTTGGACTATGTAGGATACCAGCGGTCACTTGGACTATCTAGATTAACGAACGTGCACTTGGACTATGTAGGTAACCCAGCGGGCACTTGGACTGTCTAGTTTACCTAGCTGGCCATTGGACTATCTAGGTTAACTAACGGACACTTGGACCATTAGGTTAACTAGCGGACACTTCGACTATCTAGGTTAGCTAACGGGCAATTGGACTATCTAGGTTAACTAACGGGCACTTGGACTATGTAGGTTGCCTAGCGAGCACTTGGACTATGTAGGTTCCCTAGCGGGCACTTGGACTATGTAGGTTCCCTATCGGGTACTTGGACTGTCTAGGTTAACTAGGGGGTAATTGGACTGTCTAGGTTACCTAGCGGGCACTTGGTCTATGTACATACCATAGCGGGCACTTGGACTATCTGGGTTAACTAACGGGCACTAGGCCTATCTAGGTTACCTAGCGGGCACTTGGATTATGTAGGTCAACTAGCGGGCCCTTGTACTATCTAGGTTAGCTAAAGGGCATTTGTATTATGTAGGTTAACTAATGGACACTAGGACGATCTAGGTTAACTAGCGGGCCCTTGCACAATGTAGGTTAACTAGCGGGCCTTTGGACTATGTAGGGTAAGTAGCGGGCACTTGGATTATCTAAGTTACCTAGCGGGCACTTGAATTATGTAGGTTAACTAGTGGGCCCTTAGACTATCTAGGTTAGCTAACGGTCACTTGGACTATGTAGGTTAATTAACGGGTACTTGGACTATGTAGGTTCCCTAGCGGGCATTTGGACTATATAGATTACCTAGTGGGCACTTGGACTTTGTAGGTTACCTAGCGGGCACTTGGACTATCTAGGTTACCTCGCGGGCACTTGGATGATACAGGTTCCCTAGCCAGCACTAAGACTATTGGTTCCCTAACGGGCACTTGGACTATGTAGGTTCCATAGAGGGCACTTGGAATATATAGTTTTCTATCGGGCACTTGGACTATGTAGGTTAACTAGCGGACACATGGACTATCTAGGTTACCTAGCGGGTACTTGGACTATCTAGGTTAACTAGGGGTCCCTTGGACTACGTAGGTTAACTAGCGGACACTTGCACTATGTATGTTACCTAGCGGGCACTTGGACTATCTAGGTTAACTAGCGTGCACTTGGACTATGTAGGTTAACTAGCGGACTCTTGTATTATGTAGGTTAACTAGCAGGCCCTTGGACTATCTAGGTTACCTAGCAGGAATAGGATTATGAAGGATCCCTAGCGGGCAATTGGAATATCTAGGTTACCTAGCTGGCGCTTGGACTATGTAGGTAAACTAGCGGGCCCATGGATTATGTAGGTTTACTAGGGGACACTTGGACTATCTAGGTTAACTAGCGGGCACTTGGACTATGTAGTTTCCCTAGCGGGCATTTGGACAATTTAGGTTACCTTGCGGGCACTTGGACTATGTAGGTTAACTAACGGGCACTTGGACTATGTAGGGTAACTAGCAGGCACTTGGACTGTCTAGGTTACCTAACAGGCACTTGGATTATCTAGGTTAACGAACGGGCACTTGGAGTATGTAGGTTACCTAGCCGCCACTTGGACTATCTAGGTTAGCTAACCGGCACTTGGACTATCTAGGTTCCCTAGTGGGCACTTGTACTATCTAGGTTACCTAGCTGGCTCTTGGACTATGTAGGTCAACTAGCGGGCCCTTGGACTATCTAGGTTAGCTAACGGGCACTTGGACTATGTATGTTCCAGAGTGGGCACTTGGATTATGTAGGTTGCCTAGCGGGCATTTAGACAATGTAGGTTTCCTTGCGGGCTTTTGGACTATGTAGGTTACCTAGCGAGCACTTGGACTATGTAGGTTCCCTAACAGGCACTTGGAATATGTAGGTTCCCTAGCGGTCACGTGGACTATGTAGGCTACCTAGAAGGCACTTGGACTATGTAGGTTAACTAGCGGACACTTGGACTATCCAGGTTACCAAGCAGGCACTTGGACTATGTAGGTTACCCAATGGGAAATTGGACTATCTACGTTAACGAACGGACACTTGGACTATGTAGGTGAGCTCTCAGGAACTTGGAATATCTAGGTTACCTAGCAGGCACTTGGACTATGTAGATTACCTAGCGGACACTTGTACGATTTAGGTTCACTAGCGGGCACTTGGACTATCTAGGTTTACTAGCGGGCATTTGGTCTATCTAGGTTACCTAGCAGGCACTTGGATTATGAAGGATCCCTAGCGGTCAATTGGACTATCTAGGTTACCTAGCTGGCACTTGGAGAATGTAGGTTAACTAGGGGGCACTAGGACTATGTAGGTTACCTAGCGGGCCCTTGGAATATCTAGGTTACCTAGCGGGCATTTGGACTATGCAGATTCCCTAGCGGGTGTTTGGACTGTATCGATAATCTAGCGGGTACTTAGACTTTGTAGGTTACCTAGCGGGCACTTGGACTATCTAGGTTACCTAGCTGGCACATGAACTATCTACGTTACCTAGCTGGTACTTGGAGTATGTAGGTTACCTAACGGGCTGTTGGACTATCTAGGTTACGTAGCGGGCACTGGGACTATCTAGGTTAACTAACGGGCACTTGGACTATGTAGGTTCCCTAGTGGGCCCTTGGACTATGTAAGTTCCCTAGCATGCACTTGGACTATGTGGGTTCCCTAGCGGGCATTTGGACTATCTAGGTCACCTAACGGTCACTTAGACTATGTAGGTTCCCTAGCGGGCACTTGGATTATGTAGGTTCCCTATTGGGCACTGGGACTATGTAGGTTAACTAGCGGGCACTTGGACTATGTACGTTACCTAGCGGGCACTTGGATATGTACGTTTCCTAGCGGGTACTTGGACTAGATAGGTTCCCTAGCGGGCATTGGTCTATCTAGGTTAACTAGCGAGCACTTGGACTATCGTGGTTAACTTGCGGGCATATGGATTATTAGTGCCCCTAGCGGGCATTTGGACCATATTGGTTACCTAGCGGGCACATGGACTATGTAGGTTAACGAACGGGCACTTGGACTATGTAGGTAACCTAGTGGTCACTTGAAATGTCTAGGTTACCTAGCGGGCCCTTGGACTATGTAGGTTACCTAGTGGGCACTTGGAGGATCTAGGTTAACTAGCGGGTAATTGGACTATGTAGGTTAACTAGCAGCACTTGGACTATCTACGTTAACTAGCGGGCCCTTGGACTATGTAGATTCCCTAGCGGGCACTTGGACTATGTATGTTCCAGAGCGGGCACTTGGACTATGTAGGTTCCCTAGCAGTCACTTGGACTATGTAGGTTCCAGAGCGGGCACTTGTAGTATGTACGTTAATTAGCGGACCCTTGGACGATCTAGGTTACCTAGAGGGTACTTGGATTATGTAGTTTAACTAGCGGGCCCTTGAACTATGTAGATTAACTAGCGGGCCCTTGGACTATCTAGGTTACCTAGCGGGCACTTGGACTATGTAGGTTAACTAGCGGGCACTTGCACTATTTAGGTTTCCAAACGAGCATTTGGATTATGTAGGTAACCTAGCGGGCACTTGGAGAGTCTAGGTTACCTAGCGGGCACTTGGACTATTAGGTTAACGATCGGGCACTCGGACTATGTATGTTGCATAGCGGGCAATTGGACTATCTAGGTTAGGTAACGGGCACTTGGACTATCTAGATTTCTTAGCGGGCACTTGGACGATCTAGGTCAACTAGAGGGCACTTGGACTATCTAGGTTACGTAACGGGCACTTGGACTATCTAGGTTTCTTAGCGGGTACCTGGACTATGTAGGTTAACTAGTGGGCCCTTGAACTATGTAGAATAACTAGCGGCACTTGGACTATCTACGTTAACTAGCGGGCGCTTGGACTATGTAGATACCCTAGCGGGCATTTGGACTATATAGATAACCTAGCGGGCACTTTGACTTTGTAGGTTACCTAGCGGCACATGGACTATCTAAGTTACCTAGCTGGCACTTGAACTATCTACGTTACCTAGCGGGTACTTGGAGTATGTAGGTTACCTAGCGGGCTGTTGGACTATCTAGGTTACCAAGCGGGCACTTGGACTATCTAGGTTAACTAACGGGCACTTGGACTGTGTAGGTTCCCTAGCGGGCCCTTGGACTATGTAAGTTCCCTAGCGGGCACTTGGACTATGTGGGTTTCCTGGCGGGCATTTGGACTTTCTAGGTTACCTAACGGGCACTTGGACTATGTACGTTCCCTAGCGGGCACTTAGATTATGTAGGTTCCCTATCGGGCACTTGGACTATGTAGAATAACAAGAGGGCATTTGGACTATGTAGGTTACCTAGCGGGAACTTGGACTATGTAGGTTCCCTATCGGGCACTAGGAAAATGTAGGTTAACTAGGGGGCACTAGGACGATGTAGGTTACCTAGCGGGCATTTGGACTATGTAGGCTCCCTAGCGGTCATTTAGACTATATATATTACCTAGCGGGCACTTAGACTTTCTTGGTTACCTAGCGGGCACTTGGACTATCAAGGTTACCTAGCTGGCAATTGAACTATCTACGTTACCTAGCGGGTACTTGGAGTATGTAGGTTACCTACCGGGCTGTTGGACTATCTAGGTTACCAAGCGGGCACTTGGACTATCTAGGTTAACTAATGGGCTCTTGGACTGTGTAGGTTCCCAAGCGGGCCCTTGGACTATGTAAGTTCCCTAGCGGGCACTTGGACTATGTGGGTTTCCTGGCGGGCACTTTGAAGTTCTAGGTTAACTAGCGGGCACTTGGACTGTCAAAGTGAACAAGTGAACCCTTGGACAAGGTAGGTTACCTAACGGGCACTTTGAATATCTAGGTTACATAGCGGGCACTTGGACTATGTAGGTTAACTAGCGAGCACTTGGACTCTAGGTTATCTAGCGGACACTTGGAATATCTAGGTTAACTAGCGGGTTCTTAGACTATGTAGGTTAACTAGCGGGCCCTTGGACTATCTAGGATAACTAGCGGGCACTTGGACTATCTAGGTCAACTAGTGGGCCCTTGTACTATGTAGGTTAACTAGCGAGCACTTGGACTATCTAGGTTAAGTAGCGGACCTTGGACTCTGTAGGTTAACTAGCGGGCTTTTGGACTATGTAGGTAAACTAGTGGGCACTTGGGTGATCTAGGTTAACTAGAGGGCACTTGGACTATCTAGGTTAACTAGCGTGCACTTGGACTATCTAGGTTAATGAACGGGCACTTGGACAAGGTAGGTTACCTAGCGGGCACTTGGACTATGTAGGATCCCTATCGGACATTTGGACTACTTAGGTAACCTAGCGGGCACTTGGACTATCTAGGTTAACTAGCTGACCTTGGACTCTGTAGGTTAACTAGTGGGCCTTTGGACTATGTAGGTAAACTAGTGGGCACTTGGATGATCTAGGTTAACTAGAGGGCACTTGGATGATCAATGTTATCTAGCGGGCACTTGGACTATCTAGGTTAGCTAATGGGCACATGGACTAAGTACGTCCCGTAGTGGGCACTTGGACTATCTAGGTTACCTAGCAGACACTTAGACTATTAAGGTTCCATAGCGGGCACTTGGATTATCTAGGTTACCCAGCGGGCACTTGGACTATGTAGGTCAACTAGCGGGCCCTTGGACTATCTAGGTTAGCTAACTGGCACGTGGACTATGTAGGTTAACTAGCGGACACTTGCACGATCTAGGTTAGCTAGCGGGCTCTTGCACTATGTAGGTTAACTAGCGGACACTTGCTTGATATAGGTTAACTAGCGGGCCCTTACACAATGTAGGTTAACTAGCGGGCCCATGGATTATGTAGGTTTACTAGCAGGCACTTGGACTATCTAGGTTAACTAGCGGGCACTTGGACTATGTAGTTTCCCTAGCGGGCATTTGGACTATTTAGTTTACCAAGCGGGCACTTGGACTATGTAGGTTACCTAGCGAGCACTTGGACTATCTAGGTTACCTAGCAGGCACTTTGACTATCTAGGTTAACTAACGGGCACTTGGACTATGTAGGTTGCCTAGAGGGCACTTGGATTATGTAGGTTCCCTATCGGGCACTTGGACTATTTAGGTTAACTGGCGGTCACTTGGACTGTCTAGGTTGCCTAGCGGGCACTTGTATTATCTAGGTTAACGAACGGGCACTTGGACTATGTAGGTTACCTAGCCGCCACTTGCACTATCTAGGTTAGGTAACAGGCACTTGGACTATCTAGGTTCCCTAGCGGGCACTTGTACTGTCTAGGTTACCTAGCTGGCACTTGGACTATGTAGGTCAACTAGCGGGCCCTTGGACTATCTAGGTTAGCCAACGGGCACATAGATTATGTAGGTTAACTAGCGGGAACATGGACTATGTAGGCTAACTAGGGGGCCCTTGGACGATCTAGGTTACCTAGCGGGTACTTGAACTACCTAGGTTAACTAGCGGGCATTTGCAGTATCTAGGTTACCTAGAGGGCACTTGGACTATGTACGTTCCCTAGCGGGGACTTGGACTATCTAGGTTAACTAGTGGGCACTTGGACTATCTAGGATAACTAGCGGACACTTGAACTATGTAGGTTACCTAGCAGGCACTTGGACTATCTAGGTTAACTAGCGGGCACTTGGACTATGTAGGTCAACTAGCGGGCCCTTGGACTATCTAGGTTAGCCAACGGGCACTTAGATTGTGTAGGTTAACTAGCGGGCACTTGGAATATATAGGTTAAGTAGCGGACACTTGCACTATGAAGGTTAACTAGCGGGCCCATGGACTATGTAGGTTTACTAGAGGACCCTTGGATTATCTAGGTTCCTTAAAGGGCACTTGGACTATCTAGGTTACCGAACGGGCACTTGGACTATCTAGGTTACCTAGCGGGAACTTGGACTATGTAGGCTAACTAGGGGGCCCTTGGACTATCTAGGTTAACTAACGTGCACTTGGACTATGTAGGTTCCTTAGCGGGCACTTGGACTATCTAGGTTGCCTAGCGGGCACTTGGACGATATAGGTTAACTAGCGTGCCCTTGGAATATCTAGGTTACGTAGCGGGCACTTGGTATATAGGTTAACTAGTTTGCACTTGGACTATGTAGGTTAAATAGAGGACACTTGGACTATCTAGGTTAACTAGTGGGCCCTTGGACTATGTAACTTAACTAGCAGGCACTTGGACAATCTAGGTTAACGAGCGGGCACTTGGAAAATCTAGGTTAACTAGCGGGCACTTGGACTGTCAAAGTGAACAAGTGAACCCTTGGACAAGGTAGGTTGCCTAACGGGCACTTTGAATATCTAGGTTACATAGCAGGCACTTGGACTATGTAGGTTAACTAGCGAGCACTTGGACTCTAGGTTATCTAGCGGACACTTGGACTATCTAGGTTACCTAGCGGGCCCTTGGGCTATGTAGGTTTCCTAGCCGGCACTTGGACTATCTAGTTTAACGAACGGGCACTTGGACAATGTAGGTTACCTAGCGGGCACTTGGACTATGTAGGATCCCTATCGGACATTTGGACTACTTAGGTTACCTAGCGGGCACTTGGACTATCTAGGTTAACTAGCGGGCACTTGGACTATCTAGGTCAACTAGTGGGCCCTTGTACTATGTAGGTTAACTAGCGAGCACTTGGACTATCTAGGTTAACTAGCGGACCTTGGACTCTGTAGGTTAACTAGCGGGCTTTTGGGCTATGTAGGTTAACTAGTGGGCACTTGGATGATCTAAGTTAACTAGAGGGCACTTGGACTATCTAGGTTAACTAGCGTGCACTTGGACTATCTAGGTTAACTAGCGGGCACTTGGATGATCAATGTTAACTAGCGGGCACTTGGACTATCTAGGTTAGCTAACGGGCACATGGACTAAGTACGTCCCGTAGTGGGCACTTGGACTATCTAGGTTACCTAGCAGGTACTTAGACTATGAAGGTTCCCTAGCGGGCACTTGGATTATCAAGGTTACCCAGCGGGCACTTGGACTATGTAGGTCAACTAGCGGGCCCTTGGACTACCTAGGTTAGCTAACTGGTACGTGGACTATGTAGGTTAACTAGCGGACACTTGCACGATCTAGGTTAGCTAGCGGGCTCTTGCACTATGTAGGTTAACTAGCGGGCCTATTGACTATGTAGGTTAATTAGTGGGCCCTTGGACGATATAGGTTAACTAGCGGGCACTTGGATTATCTAGGTTAGCTAGCGGGATCTTGCACTATGTAGGTTAACTAGCGGGCCCATTGACTATGTAGGTTAACTAGCGGGCACTTGGACTATCTAGGTTAACTTGCGGGCACTTGGACGATATAGGTTAACTAGCCGCCACTTGGATTATCTAGGTTACCTAGGGAGAATTGGCCTTTGTAGATTCCCTATCGGGCACTTGGACTATGTAGGTTAACTAGCGGAAATTTGGACTATCTAGGTTAGCTAATGGGCAATTGGACTATCAAGGTTACCTAACGGGCACTTGGACTATAGAGATAACCTAGCGGGCACTTAGACTTTGTAGGTTACCTAGCGGGCACTTTGACTATCTAGGTTACCTAGCTGGCACTTGAACTATCTACGTTGCCTAGCGGGTTCTTGGAGTATGTAGGTTACCTAGCGGGCTGTTGGACTATCTAGGTTACCTAGCGGGCACTTGGACTATCTAGGTTAACTAACGGGCACTTGGACTATGTAGGTTCCCTATCGGGCACTTGGACTAGGTAGGTTCCCTAGCGGGCACTTGGTCTATCTAGGTTAACTAGCGGGCACTTGGAGTATCTAGGTTAACTAGCGAGCACTTGGACTATCTAGGATAACTAGCGGTCACTTGGACTATTAGGGTCCCTAGCGGGCATTTGGACTACATAGGTTACCTAGAGGGCACTTGGACTATGTAGGTTAACGAACAGGCACTTGGACTATGTATGTAACCTAGTGGTCACTTGAACTGTCTAGGTTACCTAGCGGGCACTTCGACTATGTAGGTTAACTAGCGGGCCCTTGGACGATGTAGGTTAACTAGCGTGCACTTGGACGATCTAGGTTAACTAGCGGGTACTTGGACTATGTAGGTTAACTAGCGGCACTTGGACTATCTACGTTAACTAGCGGGCCCTTGGACTATGTAGAATCCCTAGCGGGCACTTGGACTATGTATGTTCCAGAGCGGGCACTTCGACTATGTAGGTTCCCTAGCAGGCCCTTGGACTATGTAGGTCCCAGAGCGGGCACTTGGGCTATCTAGGTTCCCTTACGGGCACTCGGACTATGTAGGTTAATTAGCGGACACTTGCACGATCTAGGTTAACTAGCGGGTCCTTGCATTATGTAGGTTAACTAGCGGGGCCATGGATTATGTAGGTTTACTAGCAGGCACTTGGACTATCTAGGTTAACTAGCGGGCACTTGGACTATGTAATTTCCCTAGTGGGCATTTGGACTATTTAGGTTACCAAGCTGGCACTTGGACTATGTAGGTTACCTAGCGAGCACTTGAACTATCTAGGTTACCTAGCAGGCACTTTGACTATCTAGGTTAACTAACGGGCACTTGGACTATCAAAGTTAACAAGCGAGCCCTTGGACTGTGTAGGTTAACTAGCGGGCCCTTGGACTATCTAGGTTACCTAGATAGCACTTGGATTATATAGGTTCCCTAGCGGGCACTTGGACTATCTATGTTAAGGAACGGGCACTTGGACTATGCAGGTAACGTTGCGGGCACTTGGACTGTCTAGGTTACATAGCGGGCACTTGGACTGTCTAGGTTACATAGCGGGCTCTTGGACTTCTAGGTTAACGAACGGGCACTTGGACTATGTAGGTGGCCTAGCGGGCACTTGAACTATCTAGGTTAGGTAACGGGCACTTGGACTATCTAGGTTACCTAGCAGGAACTTGGACTATCTAGGTTGCCTAGCAGGCACTTGGATTATGACGGATCCCTAGCGGGCACTTGGACTATCTAGGTTACCTAGCGGGCACTTGGACTATGTACGTCCCCTAGTGGGCACTTGGACTATCTAGGTTAACTAACGGGCACTAGGACTATCTAGGTTAACTAGCGGGCACTTGGACTATGTGGGTTCCTAGCGGGCATTTGATCTATCTAAGTTACCTAATGGGCACTTGGACTATGTAGGTTCCCTAGCGGGCACTTGGACTATGTAGGTTAACAAACGGACACTTTCTTGATCTAGTTTGACTAGCGGGCCCTTGCACTATGTAGGTTAACTAGCGGGCCCATGGATTATGTAGGTTTACTAGCAGGCACTTGGACTATCAAGGTTAACTAGTGGGCACTTGGACTATGTAGTTTCCCTAGCGGGCATTTGGACTATTTAGTTTACCAAGCGGGCACTTGGACTATGTAGGTTACCTAGCGGGCACTTGGACTATCTAGATTACCTAGCAGACACTTTGACTATCTAGGTTAACTAACGGGCACTTGGACTATGTAGGTTGCCTAGCGAGCACTTGGACTATGTAGGTTCCCTAGCGGGCACTTGGATTATGTAGGTTCCCTATCAGACACTTGGACTATGTAGGTTAACTAGCGGGCACTTGGACTATTTAGGTTTCCTAGCGGGCACTTGGATTACCTAGGTTAACGAAAGGGCACTTGAACTATGTAGGTTACATAGCCGCCACTTGGACTATCTAGGTTAGCGAACAGGCACTTGGACTATCTAGGTTCCCTAGCGGGCACTTGTACTATCTAGATTACCTAGCTGGCACTTGGACTATGTAGGTCAACCAGCTGGCCCTTGGACAATCTAGGTTAGCTAACAGGCACTTAGATTATGTAGGTTAACTAGCGGGCCCTTGGACTATGTAGGTTTACTTGCGGGCCTGGATTATCTAGGTTCCCTAAAGGGCACTTGTACTATTTGGTTACCGAAAAGGCACTTGGACTATCTAGGTTACCTAGCGGGCACTTGGACTATGTACGCTAACAAGGGGGCCCTTGGACTATCTAGGTTACCTAGCGGGTACTTGAACTATCTAGGTTAACTAGCGGGCACTTGGACTATGTACGTTCCCTAGCGGGCACTTGGACTATCTATGTTAACTAGCGGGCCCTTAGAATATGTAGGTTAACTAGCGGACACTTGCACTATGTAGGTTACCTAGCAGGCACTTGGACTATCTAAGTTAACTAGCGGGCACTTGGACTATCTAGGTTAACTAGCTTGCACTTGGACTATGTAGGTTCCTTAGCGGGCACTTGGACTATATAGGTTGCCTAGCGGGCACTTGTACTATGTAGGTTAACTTGCGTGCCCTTGGACTATCTAGGTTACGTAGCCAGCACTTGGTATATAGGTTAACTAGCGGGCACATGGAATATATAGGCTAACTAGCGGACACTTGCACGATCTAGGTTAACCCGCGGGCCCTTGCACTATGTAGGTTAACTAGCGGTCCCATGGATTATGTAGGTTTACTAGCAGGCACTTGGACTATGTAGTTTCCCTAGAAGGCATTTGGACTATTTAGGTTACCTAGCGGGCACTTGGACTATGTAGGTTACATAGCGGGCACTTGGACTATCTAGGTTACCTAGCAGGCACTTTGACTATCTAAGTTAACTAACGGGCACTTGGAGTATGTAGGTTGCCTAGCGGGCACTTGGATTATGTAGGTTCCCTATCGGGCACTTGGACTATGTACGTTAACTAGCAGGCACTTGGACTGTCAAGGTTACCAAGCGGGCACTTGGATTATCTAGGTTACCGAAGAGGCACTTGGACTATCTAGGTTACCTAGCGGGCACTTGGAGTTTGTAGGCTAACTAAGGGGCCCTTGGACGATCTAGGTTACCTAGCGGGTACTTGAACTATCTAGGTTAACTAGCGGGCACTTGCACTATCTAGGTTTCCTAGCGGGCACTGGGACGATGTAGGTTAACTAGCGGGCCCTTGGAATATGTAGGTTAACTAGCGGGCCCTTGGACTATGTAGGTTAACTAGCGTGCACTTGGACGATCTAGGTTAACTAGCGGGCCCTTGGACTATGTATATTAACTAGCGGCACTTGGACTATCTACGTTAACTAGCGGGCCTTTGGACTATGTAGATTCCCTAGCGGGCACTTGGACTATGTATGTTCCAGAGTGGGCACTTCGACTATGTAGGTTCCCTAGCAGGCACTTGGACTATGTAGGTTCCAGAGCGGGCACTTGGACTATCTAGGTTCCCTTGCGGGCACTTAGACTATGTAGGTTAACTAGTGGACACTTGGACGATCTAGGTTAACTAGCGGGTACTTGGACTATGTAGATTAACTAGGAGCACTTGGACTATCTACGTTAACTAGCGGGACCTTGGACTATGTAGATTCCCTAGCGGGCACTTGGACTACGTAGGTTCCTTGGCGGGCACTTGGACTATGTATATTCCCTAGCGGGCACTTGGACTATGTATGTCCCCTACGGACACTTGCACTATGTAAGTTAACTACCGGGTACTTGGAATATGTATGTTAACTAGCGGGCCCTTGGACTACTTAGGTTAACTAGCGGACACTTGCACTATGTAGGTTACCTAGCGGGCACTTGGACTGTCTAGGTTACCTAGCGGGCACTTGGACTTCTAGGTTAACGAACGGGCACTTGGACTATGTAGGTTGCTTAGCAGGCACTTGGACTATCTAGGTTAGCCAACGGGCACTTTGATTATGTAGGTTAACTAGCGGGCACTTGGACTATGTAGGCTAACTAGGCGGCCCTTGGACGATCTAGGTTACCTAGCGGGTACTTGATCTATCTAGGTTAACTAGCGGGCACTTGCAGTATCTAGGTTACCTAGCGGGCACTTGGACTATGTACGTTCCCTAGCGGGAACTTGGACTATCTAGATTACCGAAAAGGCACTTGGACCATCTAGGTTACCTAGCGGGCACTTGGACTATGTAGGCTAACTAGGGGGCCATTTGAATTATCTAGGTTACCTAGCGGGTACTTGAACTATCTAGGTTAACTAGCGGGCACTTGGACTATGTACGTTCCCTAGCCGGCACTTGGACTATCTATGTTAACTAGTGGGCACTTGGAATATGTAGGTTAACTAGCGGACACTTGCACTATGTAGGTTACCTAGCAGGCACTTGGACTATCTAGGTTAACTAGCGTGCACTTGGACTATGTAGGTTCCTTAGCGCGCACTTGGACTATCTAGGTTGCCTAGCGGGCACTTGTACTATGTAGGTTAACTAGGGTGCCCTTGGACTATCTAGGTTACGTAGCAGGCACTTGGTATATAGGTTAACTAGCGGGCACTTGGACTATATAGGCTAACTAGCGGACACTTGCACGACCTAGATTAAGTAGCGGGCCCATGCACTATGGAGGTTAACTAGCGGGCCCATGGATTATGTAGGTTTACTAGCAGGCACTTGGACTATCTAGGTAAACTAGCGGGCACTTGGACTATGTAGTTTCCCTAGCAGGCATTTGGACTATTTAGGTTACCTAGCGGGCACTTGGACTATGTAGGTTACATAGCGGGCACTTGGACTATCTAGGTTACCTAGCAGGCACTTTGACTATCTAGGTTAACTAACGGGCACTTGGAGTAAGTAGGTTGCCTAGCGGGCACTTGAATTATGTAGGTTCCCTATCGGGCACTTGGACTATGTAGGTTAACTAGCGGGCACTTGGACTGTCAAGTTTACCAAGCGGGCACTTGGATTATCTAGGTTACCGAACAGGCACTTGGACTATCTAGGTTACCTAGCGGGCACTTGGAGTATGTAGGCTAACTAATGGGCGCTTGGACGATCTAGGTTACCTAGCGGGTACTTGAACTATCTAGGTTAACTAGCGGGCACTTGCACTATCTAGGTTTCCTAGCGGACACTGGGATGATGTAGGTTAACTAGCGGGCCCTTGGACTATGTAGGTTAAGTAGCGGGCCCTTGGACTATGTAGGTTAACTAGCGTGCCTTTGGACGATCTAGGTTAACTAGCGGGCCCTTGGACAATGTATATTAACTAGGGGCACTTGGACTATCTACGTTAACTAGTGGGCCCTTGGACTATGTAGATTCCCTAGTGAGCACTTGGACTATGTATGTTCCAGAGTGGGCACTTCGACTATGTAGGTTCCCTAGCAGGCACTTCGACTATGTAGGTTCCAGAGCGGGCACTTGGACTATCTAGGTTCCCTTGTGGGCACTTGGACTATGTAGGTTAACTAGCGGGCCCTTGGGCTACTTAGGTTAACTAGCGGACACTTGCACTATTTAGGTTACCTAGCGGGCACTTGGACTGTCTAGGTTACCTAGTGGGCACTTGGACTTCTAGGTTAACGAACAGGCAGTTGGACTATGTAGGTTGCTTAGCGGGCACTTGGACTATCTAGGTTTGGTAACGGGCATTTTGAGTATCTAGGTTACCTAGCGGGAACTTGAACAATGTAATTTACCTAGTGGGCACTTTGACTATCTAGGTTACCTAACGGGCACTTTGACTATCTAGGTTACATAGCGGGCACTTGGACTATGTAGGTTAACTAGCGAGCACTTGGACTCTAGGTTACCTAGCGGGCACTTGGACTATTAGGTTACCTAGCGGGCCCTTGGACTATGTAGGTTTCCTAGCGGGCACTTGGACTATCTAGGTTAACGAATGGGCACGTGTACTATGTAGGTAACCTAGCGGGCACTTGGACAGTCTAGGTTACCTAGCGGGCACTTGGACTATCTAGGTTAACGAAAGGGCACATGGATTATGTAGGTTACCTAGCGGGCACTTGGACTATGTAGGATCCCTTTCGGACATTTGGACTACTTAGGTTACCTAGAGGGCACTTGGACTATCTAGGTTAATTAGCGGGCACTTGGACGATCTAGGTTAACTAGAGGGTACTTGGACTATCTAGGTAAATTAGCGGGCCCTTGGACGATCTAGGTTAACTAGAGGGCACTTGGACTATCTAGGTTAACTCGCGTGTACTTGGACTATCTAGGTTGACTAGCGGGAACTTGGATGATCACTGTTAACTAGCGGGCACTTGGACTATCTAGGTTAGCTAACGGGCACTTGGACTATCTAGGTTAACTAGCGGGCACTTGGATGATCAATGTTTACAAGCGGGCACTTGGACTATCTAGGTTAGCTAACGGGCACATGGACTAAGTACGTCCCGTAGTGGGCACTTGGACTATCTAGGTTACCTAGCAGGTACTTAGACTATGAAGGTTCCCTAGCGGGCACTTGGATTATCAAGGTTACCCAGCGGGCACTTGGACTATGTAGGTCAACTAGCGGGCCCTTGGACTACCTAGGTTAGCTAACTGGTACGTGGACTATGTAGGTTAACTAGCGGACACTTGCACGATCTAGGTTAGCTAGCGGGCTCTTGCACTATGTAGGTTAACTAGCGGACCCATTGACTATGTAGGTTAATTAGTGGGCCCTTGGACGATATAGGTTAACTAGCGGGCACTTGGATTATCTAGGTTAGCTAGCGGGATCTTGCACTATGTAGGTTAACTAGCGGGCCCATTGACTATGTAGGTTAACTAGCGGGCACTTGGACTATCTAGGTTAACTTGCGGGCACTTGGACGATATAGGTGAACTAGCCGCCACTTGGATTATCTAGGTTACCTAGGGAGAATTGGCCTATGTAGATTCCCTATCGGGCACTTGGACTATGTAGGTTAACTAGCGGAAATTTGGACTATCTAGGTTAGCTAATGGGCAATTGGACTATCAAGGTTACCTAACGGGCACTTGGACTATATAGATAACCTAGCGGGCACTTAGACTTTGTAGGTTACCTAGCGGGCACTTTGACTATCTAGGTTACCTAGCTGGCACTTGAACTATCTACGTTGCCTAGCGGGTTCTTGGAGTATGTAGGTTACCTAGCGGGCTGTTGGACTATCTAGGTTACCTAGCGGGCACTTGGACTATCTAGGTTAACTAACGGGCACTTGGACTATGTAGGTTCCCTATCGGGCACTTGGACTAGGTAGGTTCCCTAGCGGGCACTTGGTCTATCTAGGTTAACTAGCGGGCACTTGGAGTATCTAGGTTAACTAGCGAGCACTTGGACTATCTAGGATAACTAGCGGGCACTTGGACTATTAGGGTCCCTAGCGGGCATTTGGACTACATAGGTTACCTAGAGGGCACTTGGACTATGTAGGTTAACGAACAGGCACTTGGACTATGTATGTAACCTAGTGGTCACTTGAACTGTCTAGGTTACCTAGCGGGCACTTCGACTATGTAGGTTAACTAGCGGGCCCTTGGACGATGTAGGTTAACTAGCAGGCCCTTGGACTATGTAGGTTAACTAGCGGGCCCTTGGACTATGTAGGTTAACTAGCGTGCACTTGGACGATCTAGGTTAACTAGCGGGTACTTGGACTATGTAGGTTAACTAGCGGCACTTGGACTATCTACGTTAACTAGCGGGCCCTTGGACTATGTAGAATCCCTAGCGGGCACTTGGACTATGTATGTTCCAGAGCGGGCACTTCGACTATGTAGGTTCCCTAGCAGGCCCTTGGACTATGTAGGTCCCAGAGCGGGCATTTGGGCTATCTAGGTTCCCTTGCGGGCACTCGGACTATGTAGGTTAATTAGCGGACACTTGCACGATCTAGGTTAACTAGCGGGTCCTTGCATTATGTAGGTTAACTAGCGGGGCCATGGATTATGTAGGTTTACTAGCAGGCACTTGGACTATCTAGGTTACCTAGCGGGCACTTGGACTATGTAATTTCCCTAGTGGGCATTTGGACTATTTAGGTTACCAAGCTGGCACTTGGACTATGTAGGTTACCTAGCGAGCACTTGAACTATCTAGGTTACCTAGCAGGCACTTTGACTATCTAGGTTAACTAACGGGCACTTGGACTATCAAAGTTAACAAGCGAGCCCTTGGACTGTGTAGGTTAACTAGCGGGCCCTTGGACTATCTAGGTTACCTAGATAGCACTTGGATTATATAGGTTCCCTAGCGGGCACTTGGACTATCTATGTTAAGGAACGGGCACTTGGACTATGCAGGTAACGTTGCGGGCACTTGGACTGTCTAGGTTACATAGCGGGCACTTGGACTGTCTAGGTTACATAGCGGGCTCTTGGACTTCTAGGTTAACGAACGGGCACTTGGACTATGTAGGTTGCCTAGCGGGCACTTGAACTATCTAGGTTAGGTAACGGGCACTTGGACTATCTAGGTTACCTAGCGGGAACTTGGACTATCTAGGTTGCCTAGCAGGCACTTGGATTATGACGGATCCCTAGCGGGCACTTGGACTATCTAGGTTACCTAGCGGGCACTTGGACTATGTACGTCCCCTAGTGGGCACTTGGACTATCTAGGTTAACTAACGGGCACTAGGACTATCTAGGTTAACTAGCGGGCACTTGGACTATGTGGGTTCCTAGCGGGCATTTGATCTATCTAAGTTACCTAACGGGCACTTGGACTATGTAGGTTCCCTAGCGGGCACTTGGACTATGTAGGTTAACAAACGGACACTTTCTTGATCTAGTTTGACTAGCGGGCCCTTGCACTATGTAGGTTAACTAGCGGGCCCATGGATTATGTAGGTTTACTAGCAGGCACTTGGACTATCAAGGTTAACTAGAGGGCACTTGGACTATGCAGTTTCCCTAGCGGGCATTTGGACTATTTAGTTTACCAAGCGGGCACTTGGACTATGTAGGTTACCTAGCGGGCACTTGGACTATCTAGATTACCTAGCAGACACTTTGACTATCTAGGTTAACTAACGGGCACTTGGACTATGTAGGTTGCCTAGCGAGCACTTGGACTATGTAGGTTCCCTAGCGGGCACTTGGATTATGTAGGTTCCCTATCAGACACTTGGACTATGTAGGTTAACTAGCGGGCACTTGGACTATTTAGGTTTCCTAGCGGGCACTTGGATTACCTAGGTTAACGAAAGGGCACTTGAACTATGTAGGTTACATAGCCGCCACTTGGACTATCTAGGTTAGCGAACAGGCACTTGGACTATCTAGGTTCCCTAGCGGGCACTTGTACTATCTAGATTACCTAGCTGGCACTTGGACTATGTAGGTCAACCAGCTGGCCCTTGGACAATCTAGGTTAGCTAACAGGCACTTAGATTATGTAGGTTAACTAGCGGGCCCTTGGACTATGTAGGTTTACTTGCGGGCCTGGATTATCTAGGTTCCCTAAAGGGCACTTGTACTATTTGGTTACCGAAAAGGCACTTGGACTATCTAGGTTACCTAGCGGGCACTTGGACTATGTACGCTAACAAGGGGGCCCTTGGACTATCTAGGTTACCTAGCGGGTACTTGAACTATCTAGGTTAACTAGCGGGCACTTGGACTATGTACGTTCCCTAGCGGGCACTTGGACTATCTATGTTAACTAGCGGGCCCTTAGAATATGTAGGTTAACTAGCGGACACTTGCACTATGTAGGTTACCTAGCAGGCACTTGGACTATCTAAGTTAACTAGCGGGCACTTGGACTATCTAGGTTAACTAGCTTGCACTTGGACTATGTAGGTTCCTTAGCGGGCACTTGGACTATATAGGTTGCCTAGCGGGCACTTGTACTATGTAGGTTAACTTGCGTGCCCTTGGACTATCTAGGTTACGTAGCCAGCACTTGGTATATAGGTTAACTAGCGGGCACATGGAATATATAGGCTAACTAGCGGACACTTGCACGATCTAGGTTAACCCGCGGGCCCTTGCACTATGTAGGTTAACTAGCGGTCCCATGGATTATGTAGGTTTACTAGCAGGCACTTGGACTATGTAGTTTCCCTAGAAGGCATTTGGACTATTTAGGTTACCTAGCGGGCACTGGGACTATGTAGGTTACATAGCGGGCACTTGGACTATCTAGGTTACCTAGCAGGCACTTTGACTATCTAAGTTAACTAACGGGCACTTGGAGTATGTAAGTTGCCTAGCGGGCACTTGGATTATGTAGGTTCCCTATCGGGCACTTGGACTATGTACGTTAACTAGCGGGCACTTGGACTGTCAAGGTTACCAAGCGGGCACTTGGATTATCTAGGTTACCGAAGAGGCACTTGGACTATCTAGGTTACCTAGCGGGCACTTGGAGTTTGTAGGCTAACTAAGGGGCCCTTGGACGATCTAGGTTACCTAGCGGGTACTTGAACTATCTAGGTTAACTAGCGGGCACTTGCACTATCTAGGTTTCCTAGCGGGCACTGGGACGATGTAGGTTAACTAGCGGGCCCTTGGAATATGTAGGTTAACTAGCGGGCCCTTGGACTATGTAGGTTAACTAGCGTGCACTTGGACGATCTAGGTTAACTAGCGGGCCCTTGGACTATGTATATTAACTAGCGGCACTTGGACTATCTACGTTAACTAGCGGGCCTTTGGACTATGTAGATTCCCTAGCGGGCACTTGGACCATGTATGTTCCAGAGTGGGCACTTCGACTATGTAGGTTCCCTAGCAGGCACTTGGACTATGTAGGTTCCAGAGCGGGCACTTGGACTATCTAGGTTCCCTTGCGGGCACTTAGACTATGTAGGTTAACTAGTGGACACTTGGACGATCTAGGTTAACTAGCGGGTACTTGGACTATGTAGATTAACTAGGAGCACTTGGACTATCTACGTTAACTAGCGGGACCTTGGACTATGTAGATTCCCTAGCAGGCACTTGGACTACGTAGGTTCCTTGGCGGGCACTTGGACTATGTATATTCCCTAGCGGGCACTTGGACTATGTATGTCCCCTACGGACACTTGCACTATGTAAGTTAACTACCGGGTACTTGGAATATGTATGTTAACTAGCGGGCCCTTGGACTACTTAGGTTAACTAGCGGACACTTGCACTATGTAGGTTACCTAGCGGGCACTTGGACTGTCTAGGTTACCTAGCGGGCACTTGGACTTCTAGGTTAACGAACGGGCACTTGGACTATGTAGGTTGCTTAGCAGGCACTTGGACTATCTAGGTTAGCCAACGGGCACTTTGATTATGTAGGTTAACTAGCGGGCACTTGGACTATGTAGGCTAACTAGGCGGCCCTTGGACGATCTAGGTTACCTAGCGGGTACTTGATCTATCTAGGTTAACTAGCGGGCACTTACAGTATCTAGGTTACCTAGCGGGCACTTGGACTATGTACGTTCCCTAGCGGGAACTTGGACTATCTAGATTACCGAAAAGGCACTTGGACCATCTAGGTTACCTAGCGGGCACTTGGACTATGTAGGCTAACTAGGGGGCCATTTGAATTATCTAGGTTACCTAGCGGGTACTTGAACTATCTAGGTTAACTAGCGGGCACTTGGACTATGTACATTCCCTAGCCGGCACTTGGACTATCTATGTTAACTAGCGGGCACTTGGAATATGTAGGTTAACTAGCGGACACTTGCACTATGTAGGTTACCTAGCAGGCACTTGGACTATCTAGGTTAACTAGCGTGCACTTGGACTATGTAGGTTCCTTAGCGCGCACTTGGACTATCTAGGTTGCCTAGCGGGCACTTGTACTATGTAGGTTAACTAGGGTGCCCTTGGACTATCTAGGTTACGTAGCAGGCACTTGGTATATAGGTTAACTAGCGGGCACTTGGACTATATAGGCTAACTAGCAGACACTTGCACGACCTAGATTAAGTAGCGGGCCCATGCACTATGTAGGTTAACTAGCGGGCCCATGGATTATGTAGGTTTACTAGCAGGCACTTGGACTATCTAGGTAAACTAGCGGGCACTTTGACTATGTAGTTTCCCTAGCAGGCATTTGGACTATTTAGGTTACCTAGCGGGCACTTGGACTATGTAGGTTACATAGCGGGCACTTGGACTATCTAGGTTACCTAGCAGGCACTTTGACTATCTAGGTTAACTAACGGGCACTTGGAGTAAGTAGGTTGCCTAGCGGGCACTTGAATTATGTAGGTTCCCTATCGGGCACTTGGACTATGTAGGTTAACTAGCGGGCACTTGGACTGTCAAGTTTACCAAGCGGGCACTTGGATTATCTAGGTTACCGAACAGGCACTTGGACTATCTAGGTTACCTAGCGGGCACTTGGAGTATGTAGGCTAACTAATGGGCGCTTGGACGATCTAGGTTACCTAGCGGGTACTTGAACTATCTAGGTTAACTATCGGGCACTTGCACTATCTAGGTTTCCTAGCGGACACTGGGATGATGTAGGTTAACTAGCGGGCCCTTGGACTATGTAGGTTAAGTAGCGGGCCCTTGGACTATGTAGGTTAACTAGCGTGCCTTTGGACGATCTAGGTTAACTAGCGGGCCCTTGGACAATATATATTAACTAGGGGCACTTGGACTATCTACGTTAACTAGTGGGCCCTTGGACTATGTAGATTCCCTAGCGAGCACTTGGACTATGTATGTTCCAGAGTGGGCACTTCGACTATGTAGGTTCCCTAGCAGGCACTTCGACTATGTAGGTTCCAGAGCGGGCACTTGGACTATCTAGGTTCCCTTGTGGGCACTTGGACTATGTAGGTTAACTAGCGGGCCCTTGGGCTACTTAGGTTAACTAGCGGACACTTGCACTATTTAGGTTACCTAGCGGGCACTTGGACTGTCTAGGTTACCTAGTGGGCACTTGGACTTCTAGGTTAACGAACAGGCAGTTGGACTATGTAGGTTGCTTAGCGGGCACTTGGACTATCTAGGTTTGGTAATGGGCATTTTGAGTATCTAGGTTACCTAGCGGGAACTTGGACAATGTAAGTTACCTAGTGGGCACTTGGACTATGTAGGTTAACTAGCGAGCACTTGGACTCTAGGTTACCTAGCGGGCACTTGGACTATTAGGTTACCTAGCGGGCCCTTGGACTATGTAGGTTTCCTAGCGGGCACTTGGACTATCTAGGTTAACGAATGGGCACGTGTACTATGTAGGTAACCTAGCGGGCACTTGGACAGTCTAGGTTACCTAGCGGGCACTTGGACTATCTAGGTTAACGAAAGGGCACATGGATTATGTAGGTTACCTAGCGGGCACTTGGACTATGTAGGATCCCTTTCGGACATTTGGACTACTTAAGTTACCTAGAGGGCACTTGGACTATCTAGGTTAATCAGCGGGCACTTGGACGATCTAGGTTAACTAGAGGGTACTTGGACTATCTAGGTAAATTAGCGGGCCCTTGGACGATCTAGGTTAACTAGAGGGCACTTGGACTATCTAGGTTAACTCGCGTGTACTTGGACTATCTAGGTTGACTAGCGGGAACTTGGATGATCACTGTTAACTAGCGGGCACTTGGACTATCTAGGTTAGCTAACGGGCACTTGGACTATCTAGGTTAACTAGCGGGCACTTGGATGATCAATGTTTACAAGCGGGCACTTGGACTATCTAGGTTAGCTAACGGGCACATGGACTAAGTACGTCCCGTAGTGGGCACTTGGACTATCTAGGTTACCTAGCAGGTACTTAGACTATGAAGGTTCCCTAGCGGGCACTTGGATTATCAAGGTTACCCAGCGGGCACTTGGACTATGTAGGTCAACTAGCGGGCCCTTGGACTACCTAGGTTAGCTAACTGGTACGTGGACTATGTAGGTTAACTAGCGGACACTTGCACGATCTAGGTTAGCTAGCGGGCTCTTGCACTATGTAGGTTAACTAGCGGGCCCATTGACTATGTAGGTTAATTAGTGGGCCCTTGGACGATATAGGTTAACTAGCGGGCACTTGGATTATCTAGGTTAGCTAGCGGGATCTTGCACTATGTAGGTTAACTAGCGGGCCCATTGACTATGTAGGTTAACTAGCGGGCACTTGGACTATCTAGGTTAACTTGCGGGCACTTGGACGATATAGGTTAACTAGCCGCCACTTGGATTATCTAGGTTACCTAGGGAGAATTGGCCTATGTAGATTCCCTATCGGGCACTTGGACTATGTAGGTTAACTAGCGGAAATTTGGACTATCTAGGTTAGCTAATGGGCAATTGGACTATCAAGGTTACCTAACGGGCACTTGGACTATATAGATAACCTAGCGGGCACTTAGACTTTGTAGGTTACCTAGCGGGCACTTTGACTATCTAGGTTACCTAGCTGGCACTTGAACTATCTACGTTGCCTAGCGGGTTCTTGGAGTATGTAGGTTACCTAGCGGGCTGTTGGACTATCTAGGTTACCTAGCGGGCACTTGGACTATCTAGGTTAACTAACGGGCACTTGGACTATGTAGGTTCCCTATCGGGCACTTGGACTAGGTAGGTTCCCTAGCGGGCACTTGGTCTATCTAGGTTAACTAGCGGGCACTTGGAGTATCTAGGTTAACTAGCGAGCACTTGGACTATCTAGGATAACTAGCGGGCACTTGGACTATTAGGGTCCCTAGCGGGCATTTGGACTACATAGGTTACCTAGAGGGCACTTGGACTATGTAGGTTAACGAACAGGCACTTGGACTATGTATGTAACCTAGTGGTCACTTGAACTGTCTAGGTTACCTAGCGGGCACTTCGACTATGTAGGTTAACTAGCGGGCCCTTGGACGATGTAGGTTAACTAGCAGGCCCTTGGACTATGTAGGTTAACTAGCGGGCCCTTGGACTATGTAGGTTAACTAGCGTGCACTTGGACGATCTAGGTTAACTAGCGGGTACTTGGACTATGTAGGTTAACTAGCGGCACTTGGACTATCTACGTTAACTAGCGGGCCCTTGGACTATGTAGAATCCCTAGCGGGCACTTGGACTATGTATGTTCCAGAGCGGGCACTTCGACTATGTAGGTTCCCTAGCAGGCCCTTGGACTATGTAGGTCCCAGAGCGGGCATTTGGGCTATCTAGGTTCCCTTGCGGGCACTCGGACTATGTAGGTTAATTAGCGGACACTTGCACGATCTAGGTTAACTAGCGGGTCCTTGCATTATGTAGGTTAACTAGCGGGGCCATGGATTATGTAGGTTTACTAGCAGGCACTTGGACTATCTAGGTTAACTAGCGGGCACTTGGACTATGTAATTTCCCTAGTGGGCATTTGGACTATTTAGGTTACCAAGCTGGCACTTGGACTATGTAGGTTACCTAGCGAGCACTTGAACTATCTAGGTTACCTAGCAGGCACTTTGACTATCTAGGTTAACTAACGGGCACTTGGACTATCAAAGTTAACAAGCGAGCCCTTGGACTGTGTAGGTTAACTAGCGGGCCCTTGGACTATCTAGGTTACCTAGATAGCACTTGGATTATATAGGTTCCCTAGCGGGCACTTGGACTATCTATGTTAAGGAACGGGCACTTGGACTATGCAGGTAACGTTGCGGGCACTTGGACTGTCTAGGTTACATAGCGGGCACTTGGACTGTCTAGGTTACATAGCGGGCTCTTGGACTTCTAGGTTAACGAACGGGCACTTGGACTATGTAGGTTGCCTAGCGGGCACTTGAACTATCTAGGTTAGGTAACGGGCACTTGGACTATCTAGGTTACCTAGCGGGAACTTGGACTATCTAGGTTGCCTAGCAGGCACTTGGATTATGACGGATCCCTAGCGGGCACTTGGACTATCTAGGTTACCTAGCGGGCACTTGGACTATGTACGTCCCCTAGTGGGCACTTGGACTATCTAGGTTAACTAACGGGCACTAGGACTATCTAGGTTAACTAGCGGGCACTTGGACTATGTGGGTTCCTAGCGGGCATTTGATCTATCTAAGTTACCTAACGGGCACTTGGACTATGTAGGTTCCCTAGCGGGCACTTGGACTATGTAGGTTAACAAACGGACACTTTCTTGATCTAGTTTGACTAGCGGGCCCTTGCACTATGTAGGTTAACTAGCGGGCCCATGGATTATGTAGGTTTACTAGCAGGCACTTGGACTATCAAGGTTAACTAGAGGGCACTTGGACTATGCAGTTTCCCTAGCGGGCATTTGGACTATTTAGTTTACCAAGCGGGCACTTGGACTATGTAGGTTACCTAGCGGGCACTTGGACTATCTAGATTACCTAGCAGACACTTTGACTATCTAGGTTAACTAACGGGCACTTGGACTATGTAGGTTGCCTAGTGAGCACTTGGACTATGTAGGTTCCCTAGCGGGCACTTGGATTATGTAGGTTCCCTATCAGACACTTGGACTATGTAGGTTAACTAGCGGGCACTTGGACTATTTAGGTTTCCTAGCGGGCACTTGGATTACCTAGGTTAACGAAAGGGCACTTGAACTATGTAGGTTACATAGCCGCCACTTGGACTATCTAGGTTAGCGAACAGGCACTTGGACTATCTAGGTTCCCTAGCGGGCACTTGTACTATCTAGATTACCTAGCTGGCACTTGGACTATGTAGGTCAACCAGCTGGCCCTTGGACAATCTAGGTTAGCTAACAGGCACTTAGATTATGTAGGTTAACTAGCGGGCCCTTGGACTATGTAGGTTTACTTGCGGGCCTGGATTATCTAGGTTCCCTAAAGGGCACTTGTACTATTTGGTTACCGAAAAGGCACTTGGACTATCTAGGTTACCTAGCGGGCACTTGGACTATGTACGCTAACAAGGGGGCCCTTGGACTATCTAGGTTACCTAGCGGGTACTTGAACTATCTAGGTTAACTAGCGGGCACTTGGACTATGTACGTTCCCTAGCGGGCACTTGGACTATCTATGTTAACTAGCGGGCCCTTAGAATATGTAGGTTAACTAGCGGACACTTGCACTATGTAGGTTACCTAGCAGGCACTTGGACTATCTAAGTTAACTAGCGGGCACTTGGACTATCTAGGTTAACTAGCTTGCACTTGGACTATGTAGGTTCCTTAGCGGGCACTTGGACTATATAGGTTGCCTAGCGGGCACTTGTACTATGTAGGTTAACTTGCGTGCCCTTGGACTATCTAGGTTACGTAGCCAGCACTTGGTATATAGGTTAACTAGCGGGCACATGGAATATATAGGCTAACTAGCGGACACTTGCACGATCTAGGTTAACCCGCGGGCCCTTGCACTATGTAGGTTAACTAGCGGTCCCATGGATTATGTAGGTTTACTAGCAGGCACTTGGACTATGTAGTTTCCCTAGAAGGCATTTGGACTATTTAGGTTACCTAGCGGGCACTGGGACTATGTAGGTTACATAGCGGGCACTTGGACTATCTAGGTTACCTAGCAGGCACTTTGACTATCTAAGTTAACTAACGGGCACTTGGAGTATGTAAGTTGCCTAGCGGGCACTTGGATTATGTAGGTTCCCTATCGGGCACTTGGACTATGTACGTTAACTAGCGGGCACTTGGACTGTCAAGGTTACCAAGCGGGCACTTGGATTATCTAGGTTACCGAAGAGGCACTTGGACTATCTAGGTTACCTAGCGGGCACTTGGAGTTTGTAGGCTAACTAAGGGGCCCTTGGACGATCTAGGTTACCTAGCGGGTACTTGAACTATCTAGGTTAACTAGCGGGCACTTGCACTATCTAGGTTTCCTAGCGGGCACTGGGACGATGTAGGTTAACTAGCGGGCCCTTGGAATATGTAGGTTAACTAGCGGGCCCTTGGACTATGTAGGTTAACTAGCGTGCACTTGGACGATCTAGGTTAACTAGCGGGCCCTTGGACTATGTATATTAACTAGCGGCACTTGGACTATCTACGTTAACTAGCGGGCCTTTGGACTATGTAGATTCCCTAGCGGGCACTTGGACTATGTATGTTCCAGAGTGGGCACTTCGACTATGTAGGTTCCCTAGCAGGCACTTGGACTATGTAGGTTCCAGAGCGGGCACTTGGACTATCTAGGTTCCCTTGCGGGCACTTAGACTATGTAGGTTAACTAGTGGACACTTGGACGATCTAGGTTAACTAGCGGGTACTTGGACTATGTAGATTAACTAGGAGCACTTGGACTATCTACGTTAACTAGCGGGACCTTGGACTATGTAGATTCCCTAGCGGGCACTTGGACTACGTAGGTTCCTTGGCGGGCACTTGGACTATGTATATTCCCTAGCGGGCACTTGGACTATGTATGTCCCCTACGGACACTTGCACTATGTAAGTTAACTACCGGGTACTTGGAATATGTATGTTAACTAGCGGGCCCTTGGACTACTTAGGTTAACTAGCGGACACTTGCACTATGTAGGTTACCTAGCGGGCACTTGGACTGTCTAGGTTACCTAGCGGGCACTTGGACTTCTAGGTTAACGAACGGGCACTTGGACTATGTAGGTTGCTTAGCAGGCACTTGGACTATCTAGGTTAGCCAACGGGCACTTTGATTATGTAGGTTAACTAGCGGGCACTTGGACTATGTAGGCTAACTAGGCGGCCCTTGGACGATCTAGGTTACCTAGCGGGTACTTGATCTATCTAGGTTAACTAGCGGGCACTTACAGTATCTAGGTTACCTAGCGGGCACTTGGACTATGTACGTTCCCTAGCGGGAACTTGGACTATCTAGATTACCGAAAAGGCACTTGGACCATCTAGGTTACCTAGCGGGCACTTGGACTATGTAGGCTAACTAGGGGGCCATTTGAATTATCTAGGTTACCTAGCGGGTACTTGAACTATCTAGGTTAACTAGCGGGCACTTGGACTATGTACGTTCCCTAGCCGGCACTTGGACTATCTATGTTAACTAGCGGGCACTTGGAATATGTAGGTTAACTAGCGGACACTTGCACTATGTAGGTTACCTAGCAGGCACTTGGACAATCTAGGTTAACTAGCGTGCACTTGGACTATGTAGGTTCCTTAGCGCGCACTTGGACTATCTAGGTTGCCTAGCGGGCACTTGTACTATGTAGGTTAACTAGGGTGCCCTTGGACTATCTAGGTTACGTAGCAGGCACTTGGTATATAGGTTAACTAGCGGGCACTTGGACTATATAGGCTAACTAGCAGACACTTGCACGACCTAGATTAAGTAGCGGGCCCATGCACTATGTAGGTTAACTAGCGGGCCCATGGATTATGTAGGTTTACTAGCAGGCACTTGGACTATCTAGGTAAACTAGCGGGCACTTGGACTATGTAGTTTCCCTAGCAGGCATTTGGACTATTTAGGTTACCTAGCGGGCACTTGGACTATGTAGGTTACATAGCGGGCACTTGGACTATCTAGGTTACCTAGCAGGCACTTTGACTATCTAGGTTAACTAACGGGCACTTGGAGTAAGTAGGTTGCCTAGCGGGCACTTGAATTATGTAGGTTCCCTATCGGGCACTTGGACTATGTAGGTTAACTAGCGGGCACTTGGACTGTCAAGTTTACCAAGCGGGCACTTGGATTATCTAGGTTACCGAACAGGCACTTGGACTATCTAGGTTACCTAGCGGGCACTTGGAGTATGTAGGCTAACTAATGGGCGCTTGGACGATCTAGGTTACC
Source organism: Tenrec ecaudatus (assembly GCF_050624435.1). Lineage (NCBI taxonomy): Eukaryota > Metazoa > Chordata > Mammalia > Afrosoricida > Tenrecidae > Tenrec > Tenrec ecaudatus. The sequence continues at coordinate 2,252,693 of NW_027457609.1, forward strand.
TAGCGGGTACTTGAACTATCTAGGTTAACTAGCGGGCACTTGCACTATCTAGGTTTCCTAGCGGACACTGGGATGATGTAGGTTAACTAGCGGGCCCTTGGACTATGTAGGTTAAGTAGCGGGCCCTTGGACTATGTAGGTTAACTAGCGTGCCTTTGGACGATCTAGGTTAACTAGCGGGCCCTTGGACAATGTATATTAACTAGGGGCACTTGGACTATCTACGTTAACTAGTGGGCCCTTGGACTATGTAGATTCCCTAGCGAGCACTTGGACTATGTATGTTCCAGAGTGGGCACTTCGACTATGTAGGTTCCCTAGCAGGCACTTCGACTATGTAGGTTCCAGAGCGGGCACTTGGACTATCTAGGTTCCCTTGTGGGCACTTGGACTATGTAGGTTAACTAGCGGGCCCTTGGGCTACTTAGGTTAACTAGCGGACACTTGCACTATTTAGGTTACCTAGCGGGCACTTGGACTGTCTAGGTTACCTAGTGGGCACTTGGACTTCTAGGTTAACGAACAGGCAGTTGGACTATGTAGGTTGCTTAGCGGGCACTTGGACTATCTAGGTTTGGTAACGGGCATTTTGAGTATCTAGGTTACCTAGCGGGAACTTGGACAATGTAAGTTACCTAGTGGGCACTTTGACTATCTAGGTTACCTAACGGGCACTTTGACTATCTAGGTTACATAGCGGGCACTTGGACTATGTAGGTTAACTAGCGAGCACTTGGACTCTAGGTTACCTAGCGGGCACTTGGACTATTAGGTTACCTAGCGGGCCCTTGGACTATGTAGGTTTCCTAGCGGGCACTTGGACTATCTAGGTTAACGAATGGGCACGTGTACTATGTAGGTAACCTAGCGGGCACTTGGACAGTCTAGGTTACCTAGCGGGCACTTGGACTATCTAGGTTAACGAAAGGGCACATGGATTATGTAGGTTACCTAGCGGGCACTTGGACTATGTAGGATCCCTTTCGGACATTTGGACTACTTAAGTTACCTAGAGGGCACTTGGACTATCTAGGTTAATTAGCGGGCACTTGGACGATCTAGGTTAACTAGAGGGTACTTGGACTATCTAGGTAAATTAGCGGGCCCTTGGACGATCTAGGTTAACTAGAGGGCACTTGGACTATCTAGGTTAACTCGCGTGTACTTGGACTATCTAGGTTGACTAGCGGGAACTTGGATGATCACTGTTAACTAGCGGGCACTTGGACTATCTAGGTTAGCTAACGGGCACTTGGACTATCTAGGTTAACTAGCGGGCACTTGGATGATCAATGTTTACAAGCGGGCACTTGGACTATCTAGGTTAGCTAACGGGCACATGGACTAAGTACGTCCCGTAGTGGGCACTTGGACTATCTAGGTTACCTAGCAGGTACTTAGACTATGAAGGTTCCCTAGCGGGCACTTGGATTATCAAGGTTACCCAGCGGGCACTTGGACTATGTAGGTCAACTAGCGGGCCCTTGGACTACCTAGGTTAGCTAACTGGTACGTGGACTATGTAGGTTAACTAGCGGACACTTGCACGATCTAGGTTAGCTAGCGGGCTCTTGCACTATGTAGGTTAACTAGCGGGCCCATTGACTATATAGGTTAATTAGTGGGCCCTTGGACGATATAGGTTAACTAGCGGGCACTTGGATTATCTAGGTTAGCTAGCGGGATCTTGCACTATGTAGGTTAACTAGCGGGCCCATTGACTATGTAGGTTAACTAGCGGGCACTTGGACTATCTAGGTTAACTTGCGGGCACTTGGACGATATAGGTGAACTAGCCGCCACTTGGATTATCTAGGTTACCTAGGGAGAATTGGCCTATGTAGATTCCCTATCGGGCACTTGGACTATGTAGGTTAACTAGCGGAAATTTGGACTATCTAGGTTAGCTAATGGGCAATTGGACTATCAAGGTTACCTAACGGGCACTTGGACTATATAGATAACCTAGCGGGCACTTAGACTTTGTAGGTTACCTAGCGGGCACTTTGACTATCTAGGTTACCTAGCTGGCACTTGAACTATCTACGTTGCCTAGCGGGTTCTTGGAGTATGTAGGTTACCTAGCGGGCTGTTGGACTATCTAGGTTACCTAGCGGGCACTTGGACTATCTAGGTTAACTAACGGGCACTTGGACTATGTAGGTTCCCTATCGGGCACTTGGACTAGGTAGGTTCCCTAGCGGGCACTTGGTCTATCTAGGTTAACTAGCGGGCACTTGGAGTATCTAGGTTAACTAGCGAGCACTTGGACTATCTAGGATAACTAGCGGGCACTTGGACTATTAGGGTCCCTAGCGGGCATTTGGACTACATAGGTTACCTAGAGGGCACTTGGACTATGTAGGTTAACGAACAGGCACTTGGACTATGTATGTAACCTAGTGGTCACTTGAACTGTCTAGGTTACCTAGCGGGCACTTCGACTATGTAGGTTAACTAGCGGGCCCTTGGACGATGTAGGTTAACTAGTAGGCCCTTGGACTATGTAGGTTAACTAGCGGGCCCTTGGACTATGTAGGTTAACTAGCGTGCACTTGGACGATCTAGGTTAACTAGCGGGTACTTGGACTATGTAGGTTAATTAGCGGCACTTGGACTATCTACGTTAACTAGCGGGCCCTTGGACTATGTAGAATCCCTAGCGGGCACTTGGACTATGTATGTTCCAGAGCGGGCACTTCGACTATGTAGGTTCCCTAGCAGGCCCTTGGACTATGTAGGTCCCAGAGCGGGCACTTGGGCTATCTAGGTTCCCTTGCGGGCACTCGGACTATGTAGGTTAATTAGCGGACACTTGCACGATCTAGGTTAACTAGCGGGTCCTTGCATTATGTAGGTTAACTAGCGGGGCCATGGATTATGTAGGTTTACTAGCAGGCACTTGGACTATCTAGGTTAACTAGCGGGCACTTGGACTATGTAATTTCCCTAGTGGGCATTTGGACTATTTAGGTTACCAAGCTGGCACTTGGACTATGTAGGTTACCTAGCGAGCACTTGAACTATCTGGGTTACCTAGCAGGCACTTTGACTATCTAGGTTAACTAACGGGCACTTAGACTATCAAAGTTAACAAGCCAGCCCTTGGACTGTGTAGGTTAACTAGCGGGCCCTTGGACTATCTAGGTTACCTAGATAGCACTTGGATTATATAGGTTCCCTAGCGGGCACTTGGACTATCTATGTTAAGGAACGGGCACTTGGACTATGCAGGTAACGTTGCGGGCACTTGGACTGTCTAGGTTACATAGCGGGCACTTGGACTGTCTAGGTTACATAGCGGGCTCTTGGACTTCTAGGTTAACGAATGGGCACTTGGACTATGTAGGTTGCCTAGCGGGCACTTGAACTATCTAGGTTAGGTAACGGGCACTTGGACTATCTAGGTTACCTAGCGGGAACTTGGACTATCTAGGTTGCCTAGCAGGCACTTGGATTATGACGGATCCCTTGCGGGCACTTGGACTATCTAGGTTACCTAGCGGGCACTTGGACTATGTACGTCCCCTAGTGGGCACTTGGACTATCTAGGTTAACTAACGGGCACTAGGACTATCTAGGTTAACTAGCGGGCACTTGGACTATGTGGGTTCCTAGCGGGCATTTGATCTATCTAAGTTACCTAACGGGCACTTGGACTATGTAGGTTCCCTAGCGGGCACTTGGACTATGTAGGTTAACAAACGGACACTTTCTTGATCTAGTTTGACTAGCGGGCCCTTGCACTATGTAGGTTAACTAGCGGGCCCATGGATTATGTAGGTTTACTAGCAGGCACTTGGACTATCAAGGTTAACTAGAGGGCACTTGGACTATGCAGTTTCCCTAGCGGGCATTTGGACTATTTAATTTACCAAGCGGGCACTTGGACTATGTAGGTTACCTAGCGGGCACTTGGACTATCTAGATTACCTAGCAGACACTTTGACTATCTAGGTTAACTAACGGGCACTTGGACTATGTAGGTTGCCTAGCGAGCACTTGGACTATGTAGGTTCCCTAGCGGGCACTTGGATTATGTAGGTTCCCTATCAGACACTTGGACTATGTAGGTTAACTAGCGGGCACTTGGACTATTTAGGTTTCCTAGCGGGCACTTGGATTACCTAGGTTAACGAAAGGGCACTTGAACTATGTAGGTTACATAGCCGCCACTTGGACTATCTAGGTTAGCGAACAGGCACTTGGACTATCTAGGTTCCCTAGCGGGCACTTGTACTATCTAGATTACCTAGCTGGCACTTGGACTATGTAGGTCAACCAGCTGGCCCTTGGACAATCTAGGTTAGCTAACAGGCACTTAGATTATGTAGGTTAACTAGCGGGCCCTTGGACTATGTAGGTTTACTTGCGGGCCTGGATTATCTAGGTTCCCTAAAGGGCACTTGTACTATTTGGTTACCGAAAAGGCACTTGGACTATCTAGGTTACCTAGCGGGCACTTGGACTATGTACGCTAACAAGGGGGCCCTTGGACTATCTAGGTTACCTAGCGGGTACTTGAACTATCTAGGTTAACTAGCGGGCACTTGGACTATGTACGTTCCCTAGCGGGCACTTGGACTATCTATGTTAACTAGCGGGCCCTTAGAATATGTAGGTTAACTAGCGGACACTTGCACTATGTAGGTTACCTAGCAGGCACTTGGACTATCTAAGTTAACTAGCGGGCACTTGGACTATCTAGGTTAACTAGCTTGCACTTGGACTATGTAGGTTCCTTAGCGGGCACTTGGACTATATAGGTTGCCTAGCGGGCACTTGTACTATGTAGGTTAACTTGCGTGCCCTTGGACTATCTAGGTTACGTAGCCAGCACTTGGTATATAGGTTAACTAGCGGGCACATGGAATATATAGGCTAACTAGCGGACACTTGCACGATCTAGGTTAACCCGCGGGCCCTTGCACTATGTAGGTTAACTAGCGGTCCCATGGATTATGTAGGTTTACTAGCAGGCACTTGGACTATGTAGTTTCCCTAGAAGGCATTTGGACTATTTAGGTTACCTAGCGGGCACTTGGACTATGTAGGTTACATAGCGGGCACTTGGACTATCTAGGTTACCTAGCAGGCACTTTGACTATCTAAGTTAACTAGCGGGCACTTGGAGTATGTAGGTTCCCTATCGGGCACTTGGACTATGTACGTTAACTAGCGGGCACTTGGACTGTCAAGGTTACCAAGCGGGCACTTGGATTATCTAGGTTACCGAAGAGGCACTTGGACTATCTAGGTTACCTAGCGGGCACTTGGAGTTTGTAGGCTAACTAAGGGGCCCTTGGACGATCTAGGTTACCTAGCGGGTACTTGAACTATCTAGGTTAACTAGCGGGCACTTGCACTATCTAGGTTTCCTAGCGGGCACTGGGACGATGTAGGTTAACTAGCGGGCCCTTGGAATATGTAGGTTAACTAGCGTGCACTTGGACGATCTAGGTTAACGAGCGGGCCCTTGGACTATGTATATTAACTAGCGGCACTTGAACTATCTACGTTAACTAGCGGGCCTTTGGACTATGTAGATTCCCTAGCGGGCACTTGGACTATGTATGTTCCAGAGTGGGCACTTCGACTATGTAGGTTCCCTAGCAGGCACTTGGACTATGTAGGTTCCAGAGCAGGCACTTGGACTATCTAGGTTCCCTTGCGGGCACTTAGACTATGTAGGTAAACTAGTGGACACTTGGACAATCTAGGTTAACTAGCGGGTACTTGGACTATGTAGATTAACTAGGAGCACTTGGACTATCTACGTTAACTAGCGGGACCTTGGACTATGTAGATTCCCTAGCGGGCACTTGGACTACGTAGGTTCCTTGGCGGGCACTTGGACTATGTATATTCCCTAGCGGGCACTTGGACTATGTATGTCCCCTACGGACACTTGCACTATGTAAGTTAACTACCGGGTACTTGGAATATGTATGTTAACTAGCGGGCCCTTGGACTACTTAGGTTAACTAGCGGACACTTGCACTATGTAGGTTACCTAGCGGGCACTTGGACTGTCTAGGTTACCTAGCGGGCACTTGGACTTCTAGGTTAACGAACGGGCACTTGGACTATGTAGGTTGCTTAGCAGGCACTTGGACTATCTAGGTTAGCCAACGGGCACTTTGATTATGTAGGTTAACTAGCGGGCACTTGGACTATGTAGGCTAACTAGGCGGCCCTTGGACGATCTAGGTTACCTAGCGGGTACTTGATCTATCTAGGTTAACTAGCGGGCACTTGCAGTATCTAGGTTACCTAGCGGGCACTTGGACTATGTACGTTCCCTAGCGGGGACTTGGACTATCTAGATTACCGAAAAGGCACTTGGACCATCTAGGTTACCTAGCGGGCACTTGGACTATGTAGGCTAACTAGGGGGCCATATGAATTATCTAGGTTACCTAGCGGGTACTTGAACTATCTAGGTTAACTAGCGGGCACTTGGACTATGTACGTTCCCTAGCCGGCACTTGGACTATCTATGTTAACTAGCGGGCACTTGGAATATGTAGGTTAACTAGCGGACACTTGCACTATGTAGGTTACCTAGCAGGCACTTGGACTATCTAGGTTAACTAGCGTGCACTTGGACTATGTAGGTTCCTTAGCGCGCACTTGGACTATCTAGGTTGCCTAGCGGGCACTTGTACTATGTAGGTTAACTAGGGTGCCCTTGGACTATCTAGGTTACGTAGCAGGCACTTGGTATATAGGTTAACTAGCGGGCACTTGGACTATATAGGCTAACTAGCGGACACTTGCACGACCTAGATTAAGTAGCGGGCCCATGCACTATGGAGGTTAACTAGCGGGCCCATGGATTATGTAGGTTTACTAGCAGGCACTTGGACTATCTAGGTAAACTAGCGGGCACTTGGACTATGTAGTTTCCCTAGCAGGCATTTGGACTATTTAGGTTACCTAGCGGGCACTTGGACTATGTAGGTTACATAGCGGGCACTTGGACTATCTAGGTTACCTAGCAGGCACTTTGACTATCTAGGTAAACTAACGGGCACTTGGAGTAAGTAGGTTGCCTAGCGGGCACTTGAATTATGTAGGTTCCCTATCGGGCACTTGGACTATGTAGGTTAACTAGCGGGCACTTGGACTGTCAAGTTTACCAAGCGGGCACTTGGATTATCTAGGTTACCGAACAGGCACTTGGACTATCTAGGTTACCTAGCGGGCACTTGGAGTATGTAGGCTAACTAATGGGCGCTTGGACGATCTAGGTTACCTAGCGGGTACTTGAACTATCTAGGTTAACTAGCGGGCACTTGCACTATCTAGGTTTCCTAGCGGACACTGGGATGATGTAGGTTAACTAGCGGGCCCTTGGACTATGTAGGTTAAGTAGCGGGCCCTTGGACTATGTAGGTTAACTAGCGTGCCTTTGGACGATCTAGGTTAACTAGCGGGCCCTTGGACAATGTATATTAACTAGGGGCACTTGGACTATCTACGTTAACTAGTGGGCCCTTGGACTATGTAGATTCCCTAGCGAGCACTTGGACTATGTATGTTCCAGAGTGGGCACTTCGACTATGTAGGTTCCCTAGCAGGCACTTCGACTATGTAGGTTCCAGAGCGGGCACTTGGACTATCTAGGTTCCCTTGTGGGCACTTGGACTATGTAGGTTAACTAGCGGGCCCTTGGGCTACTTAGGTTAACTAGCGGACACTTGCACTATTTAGGTTACCTAGCGGGCACTTGGACTGTCTAGGTTACCTAGTGGGCACTTGGACTTCTAGGTTAATGAACAGGCAGTTGGACTATGTAGGTTGCTTAGCGGGCACTTGGACTATCTAGGTTTGGTAACGGGCATTTTGAGTATCTAGGTTACCTAGCGGGAACTTGGACAATGTAAGTTACCTAGTGGGCACTTTGACTATCTAGGTTACCTAACGGGCACTTTGACTATCTAGGTTACATAGCGGGCACTTGGACTATGTAGGTTAACTAGCGAGCACTTGGACTCTAGGTTACCTAGCGGGCACTTGGACTATTAGGTTACCTAGCGGGCCCTTGGACTATGTAGGTTTCCTAGCGGGCACTTGGACTATCTAGGTTAACGAATGGGCACGTGTACTATGTAGGTAACCTAGCGGGCACTTGGACAGTCTAGGTTACCTAGCGGGCACTTGGACTATCTAGGTTAACGAAAGGGCACATGGATTATGTAGGTTACCTAGCGGGCACTTGGACTATGTAGGATCCCTTTCGGACATTTGGACTACTTAAGTTACCTAGAGGGCACTTGGACTATCTAGGTTAATTAGCGGGCACTTGGACGATCTAGGTTAACTAGAGGGTACTTGGACTATCTAGGTAAATTAGCGGGCCCTTGGACGATCTAGGTTAACTAGAGGGCACTTGGACTATCTAGGTTAACTCGCGTGTACTTGGACTATCTAGGTTGACTAGCGGGAACTTGGATGATCACTGTTAACTAGCGGGCACTTGGACTATCTAGGTTAGCTAACGGGCACTTGGACTATCTAGGTTAACTAGCGGGCACTTGGATGATCAATGTTTACAAGCGGGCACTTGGACTATCTAGGTTAGCTAATGGGCACATGGACTAAGTACGTCCCGTAGTGGGCACTTGGACTATCTAGGTTACCTAGCAGGTACTTAGACTATGAAGGTTCCCTAGCGGGCACTTGGATTATCAAGGTTACCCAGCGGGCACTTGGACTATGTAGGTCAACTAGCGGGCCCTTGGACTACCTAGGTTAGCTAACTGGTACGTGGACTATGTAGGTTAACTAGCGGACACTTGCACGATCTAGGTTAGCTAGCGGGCTCTTGCACTATGTAGGTTAACTAGCGGGCCCATTGACTATATAGGTTAATTAGTGGGCCCTTGGACGATATAGGTTAACTAGCGGGCACTTGGATTATCTAGGTTAGCTAGCGGGATCTTGCACTATGTAGGTTAACTAGCGGGCCCATTGACTATGTAGGTTAACTAGCGGGCACTTGGACTATCTAGGTTAACTTGCGGGCACTTGGACGATATAGGTGAACTAGCCGCCACTTGGATTATCTAGGTTACCTAGGGAGAATTGGCCTATGTAGATTCCCTATCGGGCACTTGGACTATGTAGGTTAACTAGCGGAAATTTGGACTATCTAGGTTAGCTAATGGGCAATTGGACTATCAAGGTTACCTAACGGGCACTTGGACTATATAGATAACCTAGCGGGCACTTAGACTTTGTAGGTTACCTAGCGGGCACTTTGACTATCTAGGTTACCTAGCTGGCACTTGAACTATCTACGTTGCCTAGCGGGTTCTTGGAGTATGTAGGTTACCTAGCGGGCTGTTGGACTATCTAGGTTACCTAGCGGGCACTTGGACTATCTAGGTTAACTAACGGGCACTTGGACTATGTAGGTTCCCTATCGGGCACTTGGACTAGGTAGGTTCCCTAGCGGGCACTTGGTCTATCTAGGTTAACTAGCGGGCACTTGGAGTATCTAGGTTAACTAGCGAGCACTTGGACTATCTAGGATAACTAGCGGGCACTTGGACTATTAGGGTCCCTAGCGGGCATTTGGACTACATAGGTTACCTAGAGGGCACTTGGACTATGTAGGTTAACGAACAGGCACTTGGACTATGTATGTAACCTAGTGGTCACTTGAACTGTCTAGGTTACCTAGCGGGCACTTCGACTATGTAGGTTAACTAGCGGGCCCTTGGACGATGTAGGTTAACTAGTAGGCCCTTGGACTATGTAGGTTAACTAGCGGGCCCTTGGACTATGTAGGTTAACTAGCGTGCACTTGGACGATCTAGGTTAACTAGCGGGTACTTGGACTATGTAGGTTAATTAGCGGCACTTGGACTATCTACGTTAACTAGCGGGCCCTTGGACTATGTAGAATCCCTAGCGGGCACTTGGACTATGTATGTTCCAGAGCGGGCACTTCGACTATGTAGGTTCCCTAGCAGGCCCTTGGACTATGTAGGTCCCAGAGCGGGCACTTGGGCTATCTAGGTTCCCTTGCGGGCACTCGGACTATGTAGGTTAATTAGCGGACACTTGCACGATCTAGGTTAACTAGCGGGTCCTTGCATTATGTAGGTTAACTAGCGGGGCCATGGATTATGTAGGTTTACTAGCAGGCACTTGGACTATCTAGGTTAACTAGCGGGCACTTGGACTATTAGGTTACCTAGCGGGCCCTTGGACTATGTAGGTTTCCTAGCGGGCACTTGGACTATCTAGGTTAACGAATGGGCACGTGTACTATGTAGGTAACCTAGCGGGCACTTGGACAGTCTAGGTTACCTAGCGGGCACTTGGACTATGTAGGATCCCTTTCGGACATTTGGACTACTTAAGTTACCTAGAGGGCACTTGGACTATCTAGGTTAATTAGCGGGCACTTGGACGATCTAGGTTAACTAGAGGGTACTTGGACTATCTAGGTAAATTAGCGGGCCCTTGGACGATCTAGGTTAACTAGAGGGCACTTGGACTATTTAGGTTAACTCGCGTGTACTTGGACTATCTAGGTTGACTAGCGGGAACTTGGATGATCACTGTTAACTAGCGGGCACTTGGACTATCTAGGTTAGCTAACGGGCACTTGGACTATCTAGGTTAACTAGCGGGCACTTGGATGATCAATGTTTACAAGCGGGCACTTGGACTATCTAGGTTAGCTAACGGGCACTTGGACTAAGTACGTCCCCTAGTGGACAGTTGGACACTCTAGGTTAACTAATGGGCAGTAGGACTATCTAGGTTAACTAGCGGGCACTTGGACGATCTAGGTTAACTAGCGGGCACTTGGACTATCAAAGTTAACAAGTGAGTCCATGGACTATGTAAGTTAACTAGCGGGCCCTTGGACTATCTAGGTTTCCTAGCGGGCACTTGGACTATATAGGTTACCTAGAGGGCACTTGGACTATATACGTTACCTAGCGAGCACTTGGACTATGTACGTTTCCTAGCGTGTACTTGGACTAGATAGGTTCCCTAGCGGGCACTTGGTCTATCTAGGTTAACTAGCGGGCATTTGGACTATTAGGGCCCCTAGCGGGCATTTGGACTATATTGGTTACCTAGCGGGCACTTACTATGTAGGTTAACGAACGGGCACTTGGACTATGTAGGTAACCTAGTTGTCACTTGAATTGTCTAGGTTACCTAGCGGGCACTTGGACTATGTAGGTTAACTAGCGGGCACTTGGACTATGTAGGTTAACTAGCGGGCACTTGGACTATCTAGGTTAACTAGCGGGCCCTTGGACGATGTAGGTTAACTAGCGGGCCCTTGGTCTATGTAGTTTAACTAGCAGCACTTGCACTATGTAGGTTACCTAGGGGGCACTTGGACGATCTAGGTTAACTAGCGGGTACTTGGACTATGTGGGTTAACTAGCGGGCCCTTGGACTATGTAGATTAACTAGCGGCACTTGGACTATCTACGTTAACTGGCAGGCTCTTGGGCTATGTAGATTCCATAGCGGGCACTTGGACTATGTATGTTCCAGCGCGGGCACTTGGACTATGTAGGTTCCCTAGCAGGAACTTGGACTATGTAGGTTCCAGAGCGGGCACTTGGACTAACTAGATTCCCTAGCGGGCACTTGGACTATGTGGATTCCCTAGCGGGCACTTGGACTATGTATGTTCCCTATGGACATTTGAACTATGTAATTTAACTACGGGGCACTTGGACTATGTAGGTTTACTAGCGGGCCCTTGGACTATGTAGGTTACCTTGCGGGCACTTGGACTATGTAGGTAACCTAGCGGGCACTTGGACAGTCTAGGTTACCTAGCGGGCACTTGGACGATCTAGGTTAACTAGCGGGAACTTGGAAAGTCTAGGTTACCTAGCGGGCACTTGGACTTCTAGGTTAACGAACGGGCACTTGGACTATGTATGTTGCATAGCGGGCACATGGACTATCTAGGTTAACTAGAGGGAACTTGGACTATCTAGGTTAACTAGTGTGCACTTGGACTATCTAGGTTAACTAGCGGGCACTTGGATGATCAATGTTTACAAGCTGGCACATGGACTATCTAGGTTAGCTAACGGGCACTTGGACTAAGTACGTCCCCTAGTGGACAGTTGGACACTCTAGGTTAACTAATGGGCAGTAGGACTATCTAGGTTAACTAGCGGGCACTTGGACGATCTAGGTTAACTAGCGGGCACTTGGACTATCAAAGTTAACAAGTGAGTCCATGGACTATGTAAGTAAACTAGCGGGCCCTTGGACTATCTAGGTTACCTAGCGGGCACTTGGACTATATAGGTTACCTAGAGGGCACTTGGACTATGTAGGTTACCCAGTGGGCTCTTGGACTATCTAGGTTAACGAACGGGCACTTGGAATATGCAGGTAACCTAGCGGGCACTTGGAATGTCTAGGTTACCTAGTGGGCACTTGGACTTCTAGGTTAACGAACGGGCACTTGGACTATGTAGGTTGCTTAGCGGGCACGTGGACTATCTAGGTTAGGTAACAGGCACTTTGAGTATCTAGGTTACCTAGCGGGAACTTGGACAATGTAAGTTACCTAGCGGGCACTTGGACTATCTAGGTTACCTAACGGGCACTTTTACTATCTAGGTTACATAGCGGGCACTTGGACTATGTAGGTTAACTAGAGAGCACTTGGACTCTAGGTTACCTAGCGGGCACTTAGACTATCTAGGTTACCTAGCGGGCCCTTGGACTATGTAGGTTTCCTAGCGGGCACTTGGACTATCTAGGTTAACGAACGGGCACTTGGACTATGTAGGTAACCTAGCGGGCACTTGGACAGTCTAGGTTACCTAGCGGGCACTTGGACTATCTAGGTTAACTAGCGGGCACATGGACGATCTAGGTTAACTAGAGGGCACTTGGACTATATAGGATCCCTATCGGACATTTGGACTACTTACGTTACCTAGCGGGCACTTGGACTATCTAGGTTAACTAGCGGGCACATGGACGATCTAGGTTAACTAGAGGGCACTTGGACTATCTAGGTTAACTAGCGTGTACTTGGACTATCTAGGTTAACTAGCGGGCACTTGGATGATCACTGTTAACTAGCGGGCACTTGGACTATCTAGGTTAGCTAACGGGCACTTGGACTAAGTATGTCCCCAAGTGGGCACTTGGACACTCTAGGTTAACTAACAGGCAATAGGACTATCTAGGTTACCTAGCTGGCACTTGGATTATGAAGGTTCCCTAGCGGGCACTTGAAATATCTAGGTTACCCAGCGGGCACTTGGACTATATAGGTCAACTAGCGGGTCCTTGGAATATCTATGTTAGCTAACTGGCACATGGACTATGTAGGTTAACTAGCGGACACTTGCATGATCTAGGTTAACTAGCGGACTCTTGCACTATGTAGGTTAACTAGCCGGCCCATTGACACTGTTGGTTAACTAGCGGGCACTTGGACGATCTAGGTTAACTAGCGGGCACATGGACTATATAGGTTAACTAGCGGGCACTTGGATTATCTAGGTTACCTAGCGGGCACTTGGACTATGTAGGTTCCCTATGGGGCATTTGGACTATATAGATAACCTAGCGGTTCCTTAGGCTTTGTAGGTTACCTAGCGGGCCCTTGGACTATGTAGGTTAACTAGCGGGCCCTTGGATTATGTAGGATACCTAGCGGGTACTTGGACGGTCTAGGTTAACTAGAGGGCACTTGGACTATCTAGGTTAACTAGCGTGCACTTGGACTATCTAGGTTAACTAGCGGGCACTTGGATGATCAATGTTAACAAGCGGGCACTTGGACTATATAGGTTAGCTAACGGGCACTTGGACTAAGTACGTACCCTAGTGGACAGTTGGACACTCTAGGTTAACTAATGGGCAGTAGGACTATCTAGGTTAACTAGCGGGCACTTGGACGATCTAGGTTAACTAGCGGGCACTTGGACTATCAAAGTTAACAAGTGAGTCCATGGACTATGTAAGTAAACTAGCGGGCCCTTGGACTATCTAGGTTACCTAGCGGGCACTTGGACTATATAGGTTACCTAGAGGGCACTTGGACTATGTAGGTTACCCAGTGGGCTCTTGGACTATCTAGGTTAACGAACGGGCACTTGGAATATGCAGGTAACCTAGCGGGCACTTGGAATGTCTAGGTTACCTAGTGGGCACTTGGACTTCTAGGTTAACGAACGGGCACTTGGACTATGTAGGTTGCTTAGCGGGCACGTGGACTATCTAGGTTAGGTAACAGGCACTTTGAGTATCTAGGTTACCTAGCGGGAACTTGGACAATGTAAGTTACCTAGCGGGCACTTGGACTATCTAGGTTACCTAACGGGCACTTTTACTATCTAGGTTACATAGCGGGCACTTGGACTATGTAGGTTAACTAGAGAGCACTTGGACTCTAGGTTACCTAGTGGGCACTTAGACTATCTAGGTTACCTAGCGGGCCCTTGGACTATGTAGGTTTCCTAGCGGGCACTTGGACTATCTAGGTTAACGAACGGGCACTTGGACTATGTAGGTAACCTAGCGGGCACTTGGACAGTCTAGGTTACCTAGCGGGCACTTGGACTATCTAGGTTAACTAGCGGGCACATGGACGATCTAGGTTAACTAGAGGGCACTTGGACTATATAGGATCCCTATCGGACATTTGGACTACTTACGTTACCTAGCGGGCACTTGGACTATCTAGGTTAACTAGCGGGCACATGGACGATCTAGGTTAACTAGAGGGCACTTGGACTATCTAGGTTAACTAGCGTGTACTTGGACTATCTAGGTTAACTAGCGGGCACTTGGATGATCACTGTTAACTAGCGGGCACTTGGACTATCTAGGTTAGCTAACGGGCACTTGGACTAAGTATGTCCCCAAGTGGGCACTTGGACACTCTAGGTTAACTAACAGGCAATAGGACTATCTAGGTTACCTAGCTGGCACTTGGATTATGAAGGTTCCCTAGCGGGCACTTGAAATATCTAGGTTACCCAGCGGGCACTTGGACTATATAGGTCAACTAGCGGGTCCTTGGAATATCTATGTTAGCTAACTGGCACATGGACTATGTAGGTTAACTAGCGGACACTTGCATGATCTAGGTTAACTAGCGGACTCTTGCACTATGTAGGTTAACTAGCGGGCCCATTGACACTGTTGGTTAACTAGCGGGCACTTGGACGATCTAGGTTAACTAGCGGGCACATGGACTATATAGGTTAACTAGCGGGCACTTGGATTATCTAGGTTACCTAGCGGGCACTTGGACTATGTAGGTTCCCTATGGGGCATTTGGACTATATAGATAACCTAGCGGTTCCTTAGGCTTTGTAGGTTACCTAGCGGGCCCTTGGACTATGTAGGTTAACTAGCGGGCCCTTGGATTATGTAGGATACCTAGCGGGTACTTGGACGGTCTAGGTTAACTAGAGGGCACTTGGACTATCTAGGTTAACTAGCGTGCACTTGGACTATCTAGGTTAACTAGCGGGCACTTGGATGATCAATGTTAACAAGCGGGCACTTGGACTATATAGGTTAGCTAACGGGCACTTGGACTAAGTACGTCCCCTAGTGGACACTTGGACACTCTAGGTTAACTAATGGGCACTAGGACTATCTAGGTTAACTAGCGGGCACTTGGACGATCTAGGTTAACTAGCGGGCACTTGGACTATCAAAGTTAACAAGTGAGTCCTTGGACTATTTAAGTTAACTAGCAGGCCCTTGGACTATCTAGGTTACCTAGCGGGCACTTGGACTATATAGGTTACCTAGAGGGCACTTGGATATGTAGGTTACCTAGTGGGCACTTGGACTATCTTGGTTAACGAACGGGCACTTGGAATATGCAGGTAACCTAGCGGGCACTTGGACTTCTAGGTTAACGAACGGGCACTTGGACTATGTAGGTTGCTTAGCGGGCACGTGGACTATCTAGGTTAGGTAACGGGCACTTTGAGAATCTTGGTTACCTAGCGGGAACTTGGACAATGTAAGTTACCTTGCAGGCCCTTGGACTATCTAGGTTACCTAACGGGCACTTTTACTATCTAGGTTACATAGCGGGCACTTGGACTATGTAGGTTAACTAGAGAGCACTTGGACTATCAAAGTTAACAAGTGAGTCCATGGACTATGTAAGTTAACCAGCGGGCCCTTGGACTATCTAGGTTACCTAGCGGGCATTTGGACTATATAGGTTACCTAGAGGGCACTTGGACTATATACGTTACCTAGCGAGCACTTGGACTATGTACGTTTCCTAGCGGGTACTTGGACTAGATAGGTTCCCTAGCGGGCACTTGGTCTATCTAGGTTAACTAGCGGGCACTAGGATTATCTAGGTTAACTAGCGAGCACTTGGACTATCTAGGTTAACTAGCGGGCATTTGGACTATTAGGGCCCCTAGCGGGCATTTGGACTATATTGGTTACCTAGCGGGCACTTACTATGTAGGTTAACTAGCGGGCACTTGGACTATGTAGGTTAACGAGCGGGCACTTGGACTATCTAGGTTAACTAGCGGGCCCTTGGACGATGTAGGTTAACTAGCGGGCCCTTGGTCTATGTAGTTTAACTAGCAGCACTTGCACTATGTAGGTTACCTAGGGGGCACTTGGACGATCTAGGTTAACTAGCGGGTACTTGGACTATGTGGGTTAACTAGCGGGCCCTTGGACTATGTAGATTAACTAGCGGCACTTGGTCTATCTACGTAAACTGGCAGGCTCTTGGGCTATGTAGATTCCATAGCGGGCACTTGGACTATGTATGTTCCAGCGCGGGCACTTGGACTATGTAGGTTCCCTAGCAGGAACTTGGACTATGTAGGTTCCAGAGCGGGCACTTGGACTAACTAGATTCCCTAGCGGGCACTTGGACTATGTGGATTCCCTAGCGGGCACTTGGACTATGTATGTTCCCTATGGACATTTGAACTATGTAATTTAACTACGGGGCACTTGGACTATGTAGGTTTACTAGCGGGCCCTTGGACTATGTAGGTTACCTTGCGGGCACTTGGACTATGTAGGTAACCTAGCGGGCACTTGGACAGTCTAGGTTACCTAGCGGGCACTTGGACGATCTAGGTTAACCAGCGGGCACTTGGAAAGTCTAGGTTACCTAGCGGGCACTTGGACTTCTAGGTTAACGAACGGGCACTTGGAGTATGTATGTTGCATAGCGGGCAATGAGACTATCTAGTTTAGGTAACGGGCACTTGGACTATCTAGGTTACCTAGCGGGAACTTGGACTATGTAGGTTACTTAGCGGGCACTTGGACTATCTAGGTTACTTAACGGGCACTTGGATGTCTAGGTTTCTTAGCGGGCACTTGGACAATCTAGGTTAACTAGAGGGAACTTGGACTATCTAGGTTAACTAGTGTGCACTTGGACTATCTAGGTTAACTAGCGGGCACTTGGATGATCAATGTTTACAAGCGGGCACATGGACTATCTAGGTTAGCTAACGGGCACTTGGACTAAGTACGTCCCCTAGTGGACAGTTGGACACTCTAGGTTAACTAATGGGCAGTAGGACTATCTAGGTTAACTAGCGGGCACTTGGACGATCTAGGTTAACTAGCGGGCACTTGGACTATCAAAGTTAACAAGTGAGTCCATGGACTATGTAAGTTAACTTGCGGGCTCTTGGACTATCTAGGTTACCTAGCGGGCACTTGGACTATATAGGTTACCTAGAGGGCACTTGGACTATGTAGGTTACCTAGTGGGCACTTGGACTATCTAGGTTAATGAACGGGCACTTGGAATATGCAGGTAACCTAGCGGACACTTGGAATGTCTAGGTTACCTAGCGGGCACTTGGACTTCTAGGTTAACGAACGGGCACTTGGACTATGTAGGTTGCTTAGCGGGCACGTGGACTATCTAGGTTAGGTAACAGGCACTTTGAGTATCTAGGTTACCTAGCGGGAACTTGGACAATGTAAGTTACCTAGCGGGCACTTGGACTATCTAGGTTACCTAACGGGCACTTTTACTATCTAGGTTACATAGCGGGCACTTGGATTATGTAGGTTAACTAGAGAGCACTTGGACTCTAGGTTACCTAGCGGGCACTTAGACTATCTAGGTTACCTAGCGGGCCCTTGGACTATGTAGGTTTCCTAGCGGGCACTTGGACTATCTAGGTTAACGAACGGGCACTTGGACTATGTAGGTAACCTAGCGGGCACTTGGACAGTCTAGGTTACCTAGCGGGCACTTGGACTATCTAGGTTAACGAACGGGCACTTGGACTATGTAGGTTACCTAGCGGGCACTTGGACTATATAGGATCCCTATCGGACATTTGGACTACTTACGTTACCTAGCGGGCACTTGGACTATCTAGGTTAACTAGCGGGCACATGGACGATCTAGGTTAACTAGAGGGCGCTTGGACTATCTAGGTTAACTAGCGTGTACTTGGACTATCTAGGTTAACTAACGGGCACTTGGATGATCACTGTTAACTAGCGGGCACTTGGACTATCTAGGTTAGCTAACGGCCCTTGGACTAAGTATGTCCCCAAGTGGGCACTTGGACACTCTAGGTTAACTAACAGGCAATAGGACTATCTAGGTTACCTAGCTGGCACTTGGATTATGAAGGTTCCCTAGCGGGCACTTGAAATATCTAGGTTACCCAGCGGGCACTTGGACTATATAGGTCAACTAGCGGGTCCTTGGAATATCTATGTTAGCTAACTGGCACATGGACTATGTAGGTTAACTAGCGGACACTTGCATGATCTAGGTTAACTAGCGGACTCTTGCACTATGTAGGTTAACTAGCGGGCCCATTGACACTGTTGGTTAACTAGCGGGCACTTGGACGATCTAGGTTAACTACGGGCACATGGACTATATAGGTTAACTAGCGGGCACTTGGATTATCTAGGTTACCTAGCGGGCACTTGGACTATGTAGGTTCCCTATGGGGCATTTGGACTATATAGATAACCTAGCGGGCCCTTAGGCTTTGTAGGTTACCTAGCGGGCCCTTGGACTATGTAGGTTAACTAGCGGGCCCTTGGATTATGTAGGATACCTAGCGGGTACTTGGACGGTCTAGGTTAACTAGAGGGCACTTGGACTATCTAGGTTAACTAGCGTGCACTTGGACTATCTAGGTTAACTAGCGGGCACTTGGATGATCAATGTTAACTAGCGGGCACTTGGACTATATAGGTTAGCTAACGGGCACTTGGACTAAGTACGTCCCCTAGTGGACACTTGGACACTCTAGGTTAACTAATGGGCAGTAGGACTATCTAGGTTAACTAGCGGGCACTTGGATGATCTAGGTTAACTAGCGGGCACTTGGACTATCAAAGTTAACAAGTGAGTCCATGGACTATGTAAGTTAACTAGCGGGCCCTTGGACTATCTAGGTTACCTAGCGGGCACTTGGACTATATAGGTTACCTAGAGGGCACTTGGACTATATAGGTTACCCAGTGGGCACTTGGACTATCTAGGTTAACGAACGGGCACTTGGAATATGCAGGTAACCTAGCGGGCACTTGGAATGTCTAGGTTACCTAGCGGGCACTTGGACTTCTAGGTTAACGAACGGGCACTTGGACTATGTAGGTTGCTTAGCGGGCACGTGGACTACCTAGGTTAGGTAACAGGCACTTTGAGTATCTAGGTTACCTAGCGGGAACTTGGACAATGTAAGTTACCTAGCGGGCACTTGGACTATCTAGGTTACCTAACGGGCACTTTTACTCTCTAGGTTACATAGCGGGCACTTGGACTATGTAGGTTAACTAGAGAGCACTTGGACTCTAGGTTACCTAGCGGGCACTTAGACTATCTAGGTTACCTAGCGGGCCCTTGGACTATGTAGGTTTCCTAGCGGGCACTTGGACTATCTAGGTTAACGAACGGGCACTTGGACTATGTAGGTAACCTAGCGGGCACTTGGACAGTCTAGGTTACCTAGCGGGCACTTGGACTATCTAGGTTAACGAACGGGCACTTGGACTATGTAGGTTACCTAGCGGGCACTTGGACTATATAGGATCCCTATCGGACATTTGGACTACTTACGTTACCTAGCGGGCACTTGGACTATCTAGGTTAACTAGCGGGCACATGGACGATCTAGGTTAACTAGAGGGCACTTGGACTATCTAGGTTAACTAGCGTGTACTTGGACTATCTAGGTTAACTAGCGGGCACTTTGATGATCACTGTTAACTAGCGGGCACTTGGACTATCTAGGTTAGCTAACGGGCACTTGGACTAAGTATGTCCCCAAGTGGGCACTTGGACACTCTAGGTTAACTAACAGGCAATAGGACTATCTAGGTTACCTAGCTGGCACTTGGATTATGAAGGTTCCCTAGCGGGCACTTGAAATATCTAGGTTACCCAGCGGGCACTTGGACTATATAGGTCAACTAGCGGGTCCTTGGAATATCTATGTTAGCTAACTGGCACATGGACTATGTAGGTTAACTAGCGGACACTTGCATGATCTAGGTTAACTAGCGGACTCTTGCACTATGTAGGTTAACTAGCGGGCCCATTGACACTGTTGGTTAACTAGCGGGCACTTGGACGATCTAGGTTAACTAGCGGGCACATGGACTATATAGGTTAACTAGCGGGCACTTGGATTATCTAGGTTACCTAGCGGGCACTTGGACTATGTAGGTTCCCTATGGGGCATTTGGACTATATAGATAACCTAGCGGGCCCTTAGGCTTTGTAGGTTACCTAGCGGGCCCTTGGACTATGTAGGTTAACTAGCGGGCCCTTGGATTATGTAGGATACCTAGCGGGTACTTGGACGGTCTAGGTTAACTAGAGGGCACTTGGACTATCTAGGTTAACTAGCGTGCACTTGGACTATCTAGGTTAACTAGCGGGCACTTGGATGATCAATGTTAACAAGCGGGCACTTGGACTATATAGGTTAGCTAACGGGCACTTGGACTAAGTACGTACCCTAGTGGACACTTGGACACTCTAGGTTAACTAATGGGCACTAGGACTATCTAGGTTAACTAGCGGGCACTTCGACGATCTAGGTTAACTAGCGGGCACTTGGACTATCAAAGTTAACAAGTGAGTCCTTGGACTATTTAAGTTAACTAGCAGGCCCTTGGACTATCTAGGTTACCTAGCGGGCACTTGGACTATATAGGTTACCTAGAGGGCACTTGGATATGTAGGTTACCTAGTGGGCACTTGGACTATCTTGGTTAACGAACGGGCACTTGGAATATGCAGGTAACCTAGCGGGCACTTGGACTTCTTGGTTAACGAACGGGCACTTGGACTATGTAGGTTGCTTAGCGGGCACGTGGACTATCTAGGTTAGGTAACGGGCACTTTGAGAATCTTGGTTACCTAGCGGGAACTTGGACAATGTAAGTTACCTAGCAGGCCCTTGGACTATCTAGGTTACCTAACGGGCACTTTTACTATCTAGGTTCCATAGCGGGCACTTGGACTATGTAGGTTAACTAGAGAGCACTTGGACTATCAAAGTTAACAAGTGAGTCCATGGACTATGTAAGTTAACTAGCGGGCCCTTGGACTATCTAGGTTACCTAGCGGGCATTTGGACTATATAGGTTACCTAGAGGGCACTTGGACTATATACGTTACCTAGCGAGCACTTGGACTATGTACGTTTCCTAGCGGGTACTTGGACTAGATAGGTTCCCTAGCGGGCACTTGGTCTATCTAGGTTAACTAGCAGGCACTAGGATTATCTAGGTTAACTAGCGAGCACTTGGACTATCTAGGTTAACTAGCGGGCATTTGGACTATTAGGGCCCCTAGCGGGCATTTGGACTATATTGGTTACCTAGCGGGCACTTACTATGTAGGTTAACTAGCGGGCACTTGGACTATGTAGGTTAACTAGCGGGCACTTGGACTATCTAGGTTAACTAGCGGGCCCTTGGACGATGTAGGTTAACTAGCGGGCCCTTGGTCTATGTAGTTTAACTAGCAGCACTTGCACTATGTAGGTTACCTAGGGGGCACTTGGACGATCTAGGTTAACTAGCGGGTACTTGGACTATGTGGGTTAACTAGCGGGCCCTTGGACTATGTAGATTAACTAGCGGCACTTGGACTATCTACGTAAACTGGCAGGCTCTTGGGCTATGTAGATTCCATAGCGGGCACTTGGACTATGTATGTTCCAGCGCGGGCACTTGGACTATGTAGGTTCCCTAGCAGGAACTTGGACTATGTAGGTTCCAGAGAGGGCACTTGGACTAACTAGATTCCCTAGCGGGCACTTGGACTATGTGGATTCCCTAGCGGGCACTTGGACTATGTATGTTCCCTATGGACATTTGAACTATGTAATTTAACTACGGGGCACTTGGACTATGTAGGTTCCAGAGCGGGCACTTGGACTAACTAGATTCCCTAGCGGGCACTTGGACTATGTGGATTCCCTAGCGGGCACTTGGACTATGTATGTTCCCTATGGACATTTGAACTATGTAATTTAACTACGGGGCACTTGGACTATGTAGGTTTACTAGCAGGCCCTTGGACTATGTAGGTTACCTTGCGGGCACTTGGACTATGTAGGTAACCTAGCGGGCACTTGGACAGTCTAGGTTACCTAGCGGGCACTTGGAGGATCTAGGTTAACTAGCGGGCACTTTGAAAGTCTAGGTTACCTAGCGGGCACTTGGACTTCTAGGTTAACGAACGGGCACTTGGACTATGTATGTTGCATAGCGGGCAATGGGACTATCTAATTTAGGTAACGGGCACTTGGACTATCTAGGTTACCTAGCGGGAACTTGGACTATGTAGGTTACTTAGCGGGCACATGGACTATCTAGGTTACTTAACTGGCACTTGGATGTCTAGGTTTCTTAGCGGGCACTTGGACGATCTAGGTTAACTAGAGGGAA
Source organism: Tenrec ecaudatus (assembly GCF_050624435.1). NCBI lineage: Eukaryota > Metazoa > Chordata > Mammalia > Afrosoricida > Tenrecidae > Tenrec > Tenrec ecaudatus. The sequence goes on from NW_027457609.1 coordinate 2,275,628, forward strand.
CTTGGACTATCTAGGTTAACTAGTGTGCACTTGGACTATCTAGGTTAACTAGCGGGCACTTGGATGATCAATGTTTACAAGCGGGCACATGGACTATCTAGGTTAGCTAACGGGCACTTGGACTAAGTACGTCCCCTAGTAGACAGTTGGACACTCTAGGTTAACTAATGGGCAGTAGGACTATCTAGGTTAACTAGCGGGCACTTGGACGATCTAGGTTAACTAGCGGGCACTTGGACTATCAAAGTTAACAAGTGAGTCCATGGACTATGTAAGTTAACTAGCGGGCCCTTGGACTATCTAGGTTACCTAGCGGGCACTTGGACTATATAGGTTACCTAGAGGGCACTTGGACTATGTAGGTTACCTAGTGGGCACTTGGACTATCTAGGTTAACGAACGGGCACTTGGAATATGCAGGTAACCTAGCGGGCACTTGGAATGTCTAGTTTACCTAGCGGGCACTTGGACTTCTAGGTTAACGAACGGGCACTTGGACTATGTAGGTTGCTTAGCGGGCACGTGGACTATCTAGGTTAGGTAACAGGCACTTTGAGTATCTAGGTTACCTAGCGGGAACTTGGACAATGTAAGTTACCTAGCGGGCACTTGGACTATCTAGGTTACCTAACGGGCACTTTTACTATCTAGGTAACATAGCGGGCACTTTGACTATGTAGGTTAACTAGAGAGCACTTGGACTCTAGGTTACCTAGCGGGCACTTAGACTATCTAGGTTACCTAGCGGGCCCTTGGACTATGTAGGTTTCCTAGCGGGCACTTGGACTATCTAGGTTAACGAACGGGCACTTGGACTATGTAGGTAACCTAGCGGGCACTTGGACAGTCTAGGTTACCTAGCGGGCACTTGGACTATCTAGGTTAACGAACGGGCACTTGGACTATGTAGGTTACCTAGCGGGCACTTGGACTATATAGGATCCCTATCGGACATTTGGACTACTTACGTTACCTAGCGGGCACTTGGACTATCTAGGTTAACTAGCGTGTACTTGGACTATCTAGGTTAACTAGCGGGCACTTGGATGATCACTGTTAACTAGCGGGCACTTGTACTATCTAGGTTAGCTAACGGGCACTTGGACTAAGTATGTCCCCAAGTGGGCACTTGGACACTCTAGGTTAACTAACAGGCAATAGGACTATCTAGGTTACCTAGCTGGCACTTGGATTATGAAGGTTCCCTAGCGGGCACTTGAAATATCTAGGTTACCCAGCGGGCACTTGGACTATATAGGTCAACTAGCGGGTCCTTGGAATATCTATGTTAGCTAACTGGCACATGGACTATGTAGGTTAACTAGCGGACACTTGCATGATCTAGGTTAACTAGCGGACTCTTGCACTATGTAGGTTAACTAGCCGGCCCATTGACACTGTTGGTTAACTAGCGGGCACTTGGACGATCTAGGTTAACTAGCGGGCACATGGACTATATAGGTTAACTAGCGGGCACTTGGATTATCTAGGTTACCTAGCGGGCACTTGGACTATGTAGGTTCCCTATGGGGCATTTGGACTATATAGATAACCTAGCGGGCCCTTAGGCTTTGTAGGTTACCTAGCGGGCCCTTGGACTATGTAGGTTAACTAGCGGGCCCTTGGATTATGTAGGATACCTAGCGGGTACTTGGACGGTCTAGGTTAACTAGAGGGCACTTGGACTATCTAGGTTAACTAGCGTGCACTTGGACTATCTAGGTTAACTAGCGGGCACTTGGATGATCAATGTTAACAAGCGGGCAATTGGACTATCTAGGTTAGCTAACGGGCACTTGGACTAAGTATGTACCCTAGTGGACACTTGGACACTCTAGGTTAACTAATGGGCACTAGGACTATCTAGGTTAACTAGCGGGCACTTGGACGATCTAGGTTAACTAGCGGGCACTTGGACTATCAAAGTTAACAAGTGAGTCCTTGGACTATTTAAGTTAACTAGCAGGCCCTTGGACTATCTAGGTTACCTAGCGGGCACTTGGACTATATAGGTTACCTAGAGGGCACTTGGATATGTAGGTTACCTAGTGGGCACTTGGACTATCTTGGTTAACGAACGGGCACTTGGAATATGCAGGTAACCTTGCGGGCACTTGGACTTCTAGGTTAACGAACGGGCACTTGGACTATGTAGGTTGCTTAGCGGGCACGTGGACTATCTAGGTTAGGTAACGGGCACTTTGAGAATCTTGGTTACCTAGCGGGAACTTGGACAATGTAAGTTACCTAGCAGGCCCTTGGACTATCTAGGTTACCTAACGGGCACTTTTACTATCTAGGTTCCATAGCGGGCACTTGGACTATGTAGGTTAACTAGAGAGCACTTGGACTATCAAAGTTAACAAGTGAGTCCATGGACTATGTAAGTTAACTAGCGGGCCCTTGGACTATCTAGGTTACCTAGCGGGCATTTGGACTATATAGGTTACCTAGAGGGCACTTGGACTATATACGTTACCTAGCGAGCACTTGGACTATGTACGTTTCCTAGCGGGTACTTGGACTAGATAGGTTCCCTAGCGGGCACTTGGTCTATCTAGGTTAACTAGCAGGCACTAGGATTATCTAGGTTAACTAGCGAGCACTTGGACTATCTAGGTTAACTAGCGGGCATTTGGACTATTAGGGCCCCTAGCGGGCATTTGGACTATATTGGTTACCTAGCGGGCACTTACTATGTAGGTTAACTAGCGGGCACTTGGACTATGTAGGTTAACTAGCGGGCACTTGGACTATCTAGGTTAACTAGCGGGCCCTTGGACGATGTAGGTTAACTAGCGGGCCCTTGGTCTATGTAGTTTAACTAGCAGCACTTGCACTATGTAGGTTACCTAGGGGGCACTTGGACGATCTAGGTTAACTAGCGGGTACTTGGACTATGTGGGTTAACTAGCGGGCCCTTGGACTATGTAGATTAACTAGCGGCACTTGGACTATCTACGTAAACTGGCAGGCTCTTGGGCTATGTAGATTCCATAGCGGGCACTTGGACTATGTATGTTCCAGCGCGGGCACTTGGACTATGTAGGTTCCCTAGCAGGAACTTGGACTATGTAGGTTCCAGAGCGGGCACTTGGACTAACTAGATTCCCTAGCGGGCACTTGGACTATGTGGATTCCCTAGCGGGCACTTGGACTATGTATGTTCCCTATGGACATTTGAACTATGTAATTTAACTACGGGGCACTTGGACTATGTAGGTTTACTAGCAGGCCCTTGGACTATGTAGGTTACCTTGCGGGCACTTGGACTATGTAGGTAACCTAGCGGGCACTTGGACAGTCTAGGTTACCTAGCGGGCACTTGGACGATCTAGGTTAACTAGCGGGCACTTGGAAAGTCTAGGTTACCTAGCGGGCACTTGGACTTCTAGGTTAACGAACGGGCACTTGGAGTATGTATGTTGCATAGCGGGTAATGGGACTATCTAGTTTAGGTAACGGGCACTTGGACTATCTAGGTTACCTAGCGGGAACTTGGACTATGTAGGTTACTTAGCGGGCACTTGGACTATCTAGGTTACTTAACGGGCACTTGGATGTCTAGGTTTCTTAGCGGGCACTTGGACGATCTAGGTTAACTAGAGGGAACTTGGACTATCTAGGTTAACTAGTGTGCACTTGGACTATCTAGGTTAACTAGCGGGCACTTGGATGATCAATGTTTACAAGCGGGCACATGGACTATCTAGGTTAGCTAACGGGCACTTGGACTAAGTACGTCCCCTAGTAGACAGTTGGACACTCTAGGTTAACTAATGGGCAGTAGGACTATCTAGGTTAACTAGCGGGCACTTGGACGATCTAGGTTAACTAGCGGGCACTTGGACTATCAAAGTTAACAAGTGAGTCCATGGACTATGTAAGTTAACTAGCGGGCCCTTGGACTATCTAGGTTACCTAGCGGGCACTTGGACTATATAGGTTACCTAGAGGGCACTTGGACTATGTAGGTTACCTAGTGGGCACTTGGACTATCTAGGTTAACGAACGGGCACTTGGAATATGCAGGTAACCTAGCGGGCACTTGGAATGTCTAGGTTACCTAGCGGGCACTTGGACTTCTAGGTTAACGAACGGGCACTTGGACTATGTAGGTTGCTTAGCGGGCACGTGGACTATCTAGGTTAGGTAACAGGCACTTTGAGTATCTAGGTTACCTAGCGGGAACTTGGACAATGTAAGTTACCTAGCGGGCACTTGGACTATCTAGGTTACCTAACGGGCACTTTTACTATCTAGGTTACATAGCGGGCACTTGGACTATGTAGGTTAACTAGAGAGCACTTGGACTCTAGGTTACCTAGCGGGCACTTAGACTATCTAGGTTACCTAGCGGGCCCTTGGACTATGTAGGTTTCCTAGCGGGCACTTGGACTATCTAGGTTAACGAACGGGCACTTGGACTATGTAGGTAACCTAGCGGGCACTTGGACAGTCTAGGTTACCTAGCGGGCACTTGGACTATCTAGGTTAACGAACGGGCACTTGGACTATGTAGGTTACCTAGCGGGCACTTGGACTATATAGGATCCCTATCGGACATTTGGACTACTTACGTTACCTAGCGGGCACTTGGACTATCTAGGTTAACTAGCGGGCACATGGACGATCTAGGTTAACTAGAGGGCACTTGGACTATCTAGGTTAACTAGCGTGTACTTGGACTATCTAGGTTAACTAGCGGGCACTTGGATGATCACTGTTAACTAGCGGGCACTTGGACTATCTAGGTTAGCTAACGGGCACTTGGACTAAGTATGTCCCCAAGTGGGCACTTGGACACTCTAGGTTAACTAACAGGCAATAGGACTATCTAGGTTACCTAGCTGGCACTTGGATTATGAAGGTTCCCTAGCGGGCACTTGAAATATCTAGGTTACCCAGCGGGCACTTGGACTATATAGGTCAACTAGCGGGTCCTTGGAATATCTATGTTAGCTAACTGGCACATGGACTATGTAGGTTAACTAGCGGACACTTGCATGATCTAGGTTAACTAGCGGACTCTTGCACTATGTAGGTTAACTAGCGGGCCCATTGACACTGTTGGTTAACTAGCGGGCACTTGGACGATCTAGGTTAACTAGCGGGCACATGGACTATATAGGTTAACTAGCGGGCACTTGGATTATCTAGGTTACCTAGCGGGCACTTGGACTATGTAGGTTCCCTATGGGGCATTTGGACTATATAGATAACCTAGCGGGCCCTTAGGCTTTGTAGGTTACCTAGCGGGCCCTTAGACTATGTAGGTTAACTAGCGGGCCCTTGGATTATGTAGGATACCTAGCGGGTACTTGGACGGTCTAGGTTAACTAGAGGGCACTTGGACTATCTAGGTTAACTAGCGTGCACTTGGACTATCTAGGTTAACTAGCGGGCACTTGGATGATCAATGTTAACAAGCGGGCACTTGGACTATATAGGTTAGCTAACGGGCACTTGGACTAAGTACGTACCCTAGTGGACACTTGGACACTCTAGGTTAACTAATGGGCACTAGGACTATCTAGGTTAACTAGCGGGCACTTGGACGATCTAGGTTAACTAGCGGGCACTTGGACTATCAAAGTTAACAAGTGAGTCCTTGGACTATTTAAGTTAACTAGCAGGCCCTTGGACTATCTAGGTTACCTAGCGGGCACTTGGACTATGTAGGTTACCTAGAGGGCACTTGGATATGTAGGTTACCTAGTGGGCACTTGGACTATCTTGGTTAACGAACGGGCACTTGGAATATGCAGGTAACCTAGCGGGCACTTGGACTTCTAGGTTAACGAACGGGCACTTGGACTATGTAGGTTGCTTAGCGGGCACGTGGACTATCTAGGTTAGGTAACGGGCACTTTGAGAATCTTGGTTACCTAGCGGGAACTTGGACAATGTAAGTTACCTAGCAGGCCCTTGGACTATCTAGGTTACCTAACGGGCACTTTTACTATCTAGGTTACATAGCGGGCACTTGGACTATGTAGGTTAACTAGAGAGCACTTGGACTCTAGGTTACCTAGCGGGCACTTAGACTATCTAGGTTACCTAGCGGGCCCTTGGACTATGTAGGTTTCCTAGAGGGCACTTGGACTATCTAGGTTAACGAACGGGCACTTGGACTATGTAGGTAACCTAGCGGGCACTTGGACAGTCTAGGTTACCTAGCGGTCACTTGGACTATCTAGGTTAACGAACGGGCACTTGGACTATGTAGGTTACCTAGCGGGCACTTGGACTATATAGGATCCCTATCGGACATTTGGACTACTTACGTTACCTAGCGGGCACTTGGACTATCTAGGTTAACAAGCGGGCACATGGACGATCTAGGTTAACTAGAGTGTACTTGGAATATCTAGGTTAACTAGCGGGCACTTGGATGATCACTGTTAACTAGCGGGCACTTGGACTATCTAGGTTAGCTAACGGGCACTTGGACTAAGTATGTCCCCAAGTGGGCACTTGGACACTCTAGGTTAACTAACGGGCAATAGGACTATCTAGGTTACCTAGCTGGCACTTGGATTATGAAGGTTCCCTAGCGGGCACTTGAATTATCTAGGTTACCCAGCGGGCAATTGGACTATATAGGTCAACTAGCGGGTCCTTGGAATATCTATGTTAGCTAACTGGCACTTGGACTATGTAGGTTAACTAGCGGACACTTGCACGATCTAGGTTAACTAGCGGGCACTTGGACTATCAAAGTTAACAAGTGAGTCCTTGGACTATGTAAGTTAACTAGCCCGCCCTTGGACTATCTAGGTTACCTAGCGGGCACTTGGAGTATATAGGTTACCTAGAGGGCACTTGGACTATGTAGGTTACCTAGTGGGCACTTGGACTATCTTGGTTAACGAACGGGCACTTGGAATATGCAGGTAACCTAGCGGGCACTTGGACTGTCTAGGTTACCTAGCGGGCACTTGGACTTCTAGGTTAACGAACGGGCACTTGGACTATGTAGGTTGCTTAGCGGGCACGTGGACTATCTAGGTTAGGTAACGGGCACTTTGAGAATCTAGGTTACCTAGCGGGAACTTGGACAATGTAAGTTACCTAGCGGGCACTTGGACTATCTAGGTTACCTAACGGGCACTTTTACTATCTAGGTTACATAGCGGGCACTTATGTGGACGCCATTACAAGATGGCGCTGGACCGCGCCCTTATCTTCAGGGTTAGTGATAACAAGTTATGCCACGCATGCGCTCAGTCTGGACTTTGACGCAGGAGAGCTTTGCGCCTATCTGAGAGAGCCCCGTCACCCCGAAGCATATATAAGCCAGGGTTTTTAGCCTGCCCGGGGTCTTCCATAGCTGACCTCGGATCTAGAGGCAGCTCTCAATAAACTCCGCTTATCACGCTATCAGAAGGATCCTGGTCAATTTGTCTCGTCGTGTGTCGCGTTCATCCTCTTATCTTCCGCCGTGGGAGGGTCGCGCGTGACAGCTGGTGCCGAAAACCCGGGATTTCGAGTCCTTAACAAGGCGACGAGACGGTTGAGTGGAGACCCCCGAAAGGGAGGATTCAGAACTGATCAGCGCTGCGGAGAGGGTGAGTTCTGCAAGGCCACTGCTGTGTGAATGTTTATCCGTTACGGCTGCGGCGGCCTTGGCTGAGTGTGGGAGAGAGTGCTGCTTCTGCTTTCGGTTTAGACCGAGAAGAAAATCCTGTGCTTAAGTCCCGTGTAGATAAACGGGCGACATGGGAAATGTTCCAATAAAACAGATGGTTAAAACTTTGCAGCAAATCTTGCTAGCTCGTAAACTGAAGATATCACAAGGCACGCTTAGCAAATTTGTGAGGGAAATAGACCAGATTGCACCATGGTTTCTAACAACGGGCTCTCTGACTGTCCCATGTTGGGACAAGTTGGGAAGAGACATTGATCGAGCAAAAGAAGAGGGACAGATAAGACCGGGCACGAGACCGGTCTGGAAACTAGTTAGAAGTTGCTTAGTGGACGAAGCTTGTGCAGAAGTGATACGTCAGGGGCAGCGTGAGTGGATTGACTTTCAAGACAGCATGTCAGAAGCAGGACAGGAACACACCCGAGGAAACAGGACGTCCGAAAAGGACGATCCGGGAATAGATCGATCTAAAAGGAAAAAACACAGGAGCTCAAAATTGGAGACAAATACGGAGTCAGAGGAAACCTCTGTGACCGGCTCGGAATCAGAGACCGGAGAGGAAACGGAGACAAAACAGCCAAAAACAGGAGGGACCACAAGAGAGAGGGGGGCTGCCGCGCGGGCACGGCAGGAAGCCCCTACTGAGATTAAGCTTAAAGACAAATCCAAAGTGCCAGGAAGTATTTATCCCTGGAAGGAATTAGGGGCTTTAGGCCTTACCGAAAGTGATGAGGAGGAATTGGAGGAGGCGGCGGCGGCTGCATATGACAGAGGGAGGTACGATGAGTTTGCTGCTATTAAGTCTATACCTCCGGCACCTCAGATACCTCCCCCCTATAGCTCAGGGGGACAAAATTATTCTCTTTTGACGCCGAAGAGCCAACGGATGCTTAGTCAGATGTTCCCGGTTTTTGAAAATGCCAACCAACAGCGATATCATGAACCTTTAGATTATAAAATTGTCAAGGAATTGGCCGAGGCAGTAAGATCTTACGGAGTCAATGCTAATTACAAACAATCTTTAATAGATCGTGTCTGTGCGCATTGTATGACTCCTACTGACTGGTGTTCAGTCACCAAGGCGGTCCTAACCACAGGACAGTACCTAGAGTGGAAGTCTATGTGGATGGAAAACAGCATGACCCAAGCAAGACAAAATGCAGCCAGGGGCATGCCTCAGCAGGCTTGGACATATGAGATGCTAACAGGAAATGGTCAATGGGTAAACAATCAGACAGGTTACCCTATAGATGTATACCAACAAATTAATTTAGCCGCCGGAAAGGCCTGGAAAGCGCTGCCCAATAGGGGAGAAGTAAGAGGGAACCTTACAAAAATAATACAAGGCCCTACGGAGCCATTTTCAGATTTTGTGGCTAGAATGCTAGAAGCAGCAGGAAAAATTGTGGGGAGTGGTGAGAACCTGGCCTATACCCCATCCAGTAAATAGACAAGCCCCAGTTCTCCCAGTATTTTTTGCTCAAAAATGTGATAGATTGGGAGTCCCTTGTAGTTCTCCTGTGAGTAAAGTATCAAAATTTTATAATGTCACAAATTTTACTTTAGTTAATAGCTTATGTTTCCATATCATAAAAAATTCTTCCAGTAATCAGTGCATAAATTTGAGAAAGATAAATGTTACAACATGGCTTGATCCTGAAGTTACCCCAGGGTCGACTGTCAAGGTAGAGGTCGATCAAGAAGGCGAGATGATTTTTAGTGGCTCGCCCCCAGCCCCGCAACTAGGTGAATGGTCGACACCAGCAACTCCGCCGGTGACGCGTGTCGAGACATATGTCTGGCAAGAAGAATTGCTAGCACCAGTAGAGACGCGCAAAGAACATGAGGAAAGAACTCGATGCAATGGTACTCTGGAAAGAGTGAGGGTATTCCCTCCCTGTCGTCCTAGAGAAAGATTTCCACCAGAGTTTGAAAACTGTGACCCAGGGGTACAGGATAAATTGTATTTATCTAAACTAAACCTCAATTTTTCCCCAAAATTATATAACAGCACCCAGAATGTGAGCAAGAATACATGGTCGTGGCATCAGTGGATTCTAAATAACAGATTGAATGCTGCCACTATTATGTCCCCTTTTGCTGGCTTGTTGGGAAGCGTCATACGTCTCAAAAGAGCTAATGTAGTTATTGTGGAAAATATGGCAAACGTTAGTGAAGGCTTGAGTTATAGCCATAATTATATTTATGATTATAATCCAGTTTGCGTAAAAAGTCCTTTTTTATTTTTAGTTTTTAATGATACAAGTATTATAAATGATGTTGTTAGTTGCAATAGTAGTAAATGTAGATGTAAAATTAGAGAGTGTTGGTCTGGAAACCGAACGCATAATGCTATGGTCATTCGCATTCCCACCTTAGTTCCTATACCTGTGGAAGCGGATCCGAATCAATTCCCCATTACTACTCTATTGAGACATAAAAGAGATTTTGGCGTAACAGCTGCAATTGTTACAGCAATAGCGATATCAGCAACAGCAGCCGTAACTGCGGGTATCGCTATGGCCAATCAAGTGCAGACAGCTAAAGTTATAAATGAAGTTGTGGAAAAAACCGCGGATGCACTAATGGAAGCCCGCAATGCCCAAGCTCATTCAGCGGCGGGAATAATTCTGTTGAATCAAAAAACGGATTTATTGCAACAAGAAATTGAGCAACTTACCAGCTTGGTACAACTGAGCTGTGTATTATCAACACCTGCGGTTTGTGTCACCCCTATTATATATAATGAATCAAGCAGCATTATTAAAAACATTTCAGATTTTTTGACAGGCCAATGGAGTGAAGAGCTGGAAGCGATACAGGACCAGATGTTGTTGAAGATTTTGAAATTGAATGGCACACGTACTAAGCCTATCACGCTTAGAGATTACACCTCTTGGTTGTCCTCTGCTTTTTCCTATTTCAAGGAGTGGGTGGGAACATTTTTATTTTTGGGCTTAATCTGCTTCGGTGGCATAATTCTTCTCTGGATGATTTGCAAGCTCAAGCGCAATCAGGCTAGCGAAAAGCGTGTGATATTACAAGCCCTCATGGCTCTTGAAAAGGGCGAGCAGCCAGAGATTTGGCTTTCCCTCCTCAAGCGCTAGACCATGCGCAAGCTGAGTCCGCAGCCAAAGACGGGAAAGACCAGTGGGACATGGTACCAACCTAAGACAGGAGCCTGCCGCTAGAGGGCAGGAGTTCCGATGACGGGTAAGGACCATGTGGCATGCTAGGTCACCTAAGACAGGCGGGATTCCAAAATCTTATTATATAAAAAGGGAGGAGATGTGGACGCCATTACAAGATGGCGCTGGACCGCGCCCTTATCTTCAGGGTTAGTGATAACAAGTTATGCCACGCATGCGCTCAGTCTGGACTTTGACGCAGGAGAGCTTTGCGCCTATCTGAGAGAGCCCCGTCACCCCGAAGCATATATAAGCCAGGGTTTTTAGCCTGCCCGGGGTCTTCCATAGCTGACCTCGGATCTAGAGGCAGCTCTCAATAAACTCCGCTTATCACGCTATCAGAAGGATCCTGGTCAATTTGTCTCGTCGTGTGTCGCGTTCATCCTCTTATCTTCCGCCGTGGGAGGGTCGCGCGTGACACACTTAGACTATGTAGGTTAACTAGAGAGCACTTGGACTCTAGGTTACCTAGCTGGCACTTAGACTATCTAGGTTACCTAGCTGGCTCTTGGACTATGTAGGTTTCCTAGCGGGCACTTGGACTATCTAGGTTAACGAATGGGCACTTGGACTATGTAGGTAACCTAGCGGGCACTTGGACAGTCTAGGTTACCTAGCGGGCACTTGGACTATCTAGGTTAACGAACGGGCACTTGGACTATGTAGGTTACCTAGCAGGCACTTGGACTATGTAGGATCCCTATCGGACATTTGGACTACTTACTTTACCTAGCGGGTACTTGGACTATCTAGGTTAACTAGCGGGCACATGGACGATCTAGGTTAACTAGAGGGCACTTGGACTATCTAGGTTAACTAGCGTGTACTTGGACTATCTAGGTTAACTAGCGGGCACTTGGATGATCACTGTTAACTAGCGGGCACTTGGACTATCTCGGTTAGCTAACGGCACTTGGACTAAGTATGTACCCAAGTGGGCACTTGGACACTCTAGGTTAACTAACGGGCAATAGGACTATCTAGGTTACCTAGCTGGCACTTGGATTATGAAGGTTCCCTAGCGGGCACTTGAATTATCTAGGTTACCCAGCGGGCACATGGACTATATAGGTCAACTAGCGGGTCCTTGGAATATCTATGTTAGCTAACTGGCACGTGGACTGTGTAGGTTAACTAGCGGACACTTCCACGATCTAGGTTAACTAGCGGACTCTTGCACTATGTAGGTTAACTAGCGGGCCCATTGACACTGTTGGTTAACTAGCGGGCACTTGGACGATCTAGGTTAACTAGCGGGCACTTGGACTATCTAGGTTACCTAGTGGGCACTTGGACTATGTAGGTTCCCTAGGGGGCATTTGGACTATATAGATAACCTAGCGGGCCCTTAGACTTTGTAGGTTACCTAGTGGGCCCTTGGACTATGTAGGTTAACTAGCGGGCCCTTGGACTATGTAGCTTACCTAGCGGGCACTTGGACGATCTAGGTTAACTAGCGGGTACTTGGACTATCTACGTTAACTATCGGGCCCTTGGACTATGTAGATTCCCTAGCGGGTATTTGGACGATATAGATAATCTAGTGGGCACTTAGACTTTGTAGGTTACCTAGCGGGCACATGGTCTATCTAGGTTACCTAGCTGGCACATGAACTATCTACGTTACCTAGCGGGTTCTTGGAGTATGTAGGTTACCTACCGGGCTGTTGGACTATCTAGGTTACCAAGCGGGCACTTGGACTATCTAGGTTAACTAACGGGACTTGGACTATGTAGGTTCCCTAGAGGGCCCTTGGACTATGTAAATTCCCTAGCGGGCACTTGGACTATGTGGGTTTCCTGGCGGGCATTTGGACTATCTAGGTTACCTAACGGGCACTTGGACTATGTAGGTTCCCTAGCGGGCACTTGGATTATGTAGGTTCCCTATCGGGCACTGGACTATGTAGGTTACCTAGCGGGCACTTGGACTATGTAGGTTAACTATCGGGCACTTGGAGAATGTAGGTTAACTAGGGGGCACTAGGACTATGTAGGTTTCCTAGCGGGCCCTTGTACTACCTAGGTTACCTAGCGGGCAATTGGACTATGTAGGCTCCCTAGCGGTCATTTGGACTATATAGATTACCTAGCGCGCACTTAGATATTGTAGGTTACCTAGCGGGCATTTGGACAATCTAGGTTTCCTAGCTGGCACTTGAACTATCTACGTTACCTAGCGGGTACTTGGAGTATGTAGGTTACCTACCGGGCTGTTGGACTTTCTAGGTTACCTAGCGGGCACTGGGACTAGCTAGGTTAACTAACGGGCACTTGGACTATGTAGGTTCCCTAGCGGGCCCTTGGATTATGTAAGTTCCCTAGCGGGCACTTGGACTATGTGGGTTCCCTAGCGTACATTTGGACTATGTAGGTTACCTAACGGGCACTTGAACTATGTAGGTTCCCTAGCGGGTACTTGGATTATGTAGGTTCCCTATCGGGCATTTGGACTATGTAGGTTACCTAGCGGGCCCTTGGACTATCTAGGTTACCTAGGGGGAACCTGGACAATGTAGGTTAACTAGTGGGCACTTGGACTATCTAGGTTACCTAGCAGGCACTTGGACTATGTAGGTAAACTAGCGGGCACTTGCACTATCTAGGTTACCTAGCGGGCACTTGGACTATGTATGTTCCCTAGCGGGCACTTGGACTATCTACGTTACCTAGCGGGCACTTGTAGTATGTACGTTACCTAGCGGGCACTTGAACTATGTACGTTTCCTAACGGGTACTTGGACTAGATAGGTTCCCTAGCGGGCACTTGGTCTTTCTGGGTTAACTAGCGGGCACTTGGACTATCTAGGTTTTCTAGCGGGCATTTGGACTATTAAGGCCCCTAGCGAGCATTTGGACTATATTGGTTACCTAGCGGGCACTTGGATTATGTAGGTTAACGAACGGGCACTTGGACTATGTAGGTTCCCTAGCGGGCACTTGGATTATGTAGGTTCCCTATCGGGCACTTGGACTATGTAGGTTAACAAGCGGGCATTTGGACTATGTAGGTTACCTAGCGGGCACTTGGACTATGTAGGTTCCCTATAGGGCATTTGGACTATGTAGGTTACCTAGCGGGCTCTTGGACTATCTAGGTTACCTAGGGGGAACCTGGACATTGTAGGTTAACTAGCGGGCACTTGGACTATCTAGGTTACCTAGAGGACACTTGGACTATGTACGTTCCCTAGCGGGCACTTTGACTATCTACGTTACCTAGCGGGCACTTGGACTATGTACGTTACCTAGCGGGCACTTGGACTATGTACGTTTCCTAGCGGGTACTTGGACTAGATAGGTTCCCTAGCGGGCACTTGGTCTATCTACGATAACTAGCGGGCACTAGGACTATCTAGGTTAACTAGCGAGCACTTGGACTATCTAGGTTAACTAGCGGGCATTTGGACTATTAGGGCCCCTAGCTGGCATTTAGATTATATTGGTTACCTTGCGGGCACTTGGACTATGTAGGTTAACGAACGGGCACTTGGAGTATGTAGGTAACCTAGTGGACACTTGGACTTCTATGTTAACGAACGGGCACTTGGACTATGTAGGTTGCTTAGCGGGCACTTGGACTATCTAGGTTAGGTAACGGGCACTTTGACTATCTAGGTTATATAGCAGGCACTTGGACTATGGAGGCTAACTAGCGAGCACTTGCACTCTAGGTTACGTAGCGGGCACTTAGACTATCTAGGTTACCTAGCGGGCCCTTGGACTATGTAGGTTTCCTAGCGGGCACTTGGACTATCTAGGTAACAAACGGGCACTTGGACTATGTAGGTAACCTAGCGGGCACTTGGACAGTGTAGGTTACCTAGCGTGCAGTTGGACTATCTAGGTTAACGAAAGGGCACTTGGACTATGTAGGATCCCTATCGGACATCTGGACTACTTAGGTTACCTAGCGGGCACTTGGACTATCTAGGTTAACTAGCGGGCACATGGACGATCTAGGTTAACTAGCGTGTACTTGGACTATCTAGGTTAACTAGCGGGTACTTGGATGATCACTGTTAACTAGCGGGCACTTGGACTATCTAGGTTAGCTAACGGGCACTTGGACTAAGTACGTCCCCAAGTGGGCACTTGGACACACTAGGTTAACTAACGGGCAATAGGACTATCTAGGTTAACTAGCGGACACTTGGACCATCTAGGTTACGTAGCTGGCACTTGGACTATATAGGTTACCTAGAGGGCACTTGGACTATGCAGGTTACCTAGTGGGCACTTGGACTATGCAGGTTACCTAGTGGGCACTTGGACTATCTAGGTTAACGAACGGGCACTTGGAATATGCAGGTAACCTAGCGGGCACTTGGACTGTCTAGGTTACCTAGCGGGCACTTGGACTTCTAGGTTAACGAACGGGCACTTGAACTATGTAGGTTGCTTAGCGGGCACTTGGACTATCTAGGTTAGGTAACGGGCACTTTGAGTATCTAGGTTACCTAGCGGGAACTTGGACAATGTAAGTTACCTAGCGGGCACTTGGACTATCTAGGTTACCTAACGGGCACTTTGACTATCTAGGTTATATAGCGGGCACTTGGACTATGTAGGTTAACTAGCGGGCCCATTGACACTGTTGGTTAACTAGCGGGCACTTGGACGATCTAGGTTAACTATGGGGCCCTTGGATTATCTAGGTTACCTAGCGGGCACTTGGACTATGTAGGTTCCCTAGGGGGCATTTGGACTATATAGATAACCTAGCGGGCCCTTAGACTTTGTAGGTTACCTAGCGGGCCCTTGGACTATGTAGGTTAACTAGCGGGCCCTTGGACTATGTAGGTTTCCTAGCGGGCAATTGGACGATCTAGGTTAACTAGCGGTTACTTGGACTATCTACGTTAACTAGCGGGCCCTTGGACTATGTAGATTCCCAGCGGGTATTTGGACTATATAGATAATCTAGCGGGCACTTAGACTTTGTAGGTTACCTAGCGGGCACTTGGTCTATCTAGGTTACCTAGCTGGCACATGAACTATCTACGTTACCTAGCGGGTTCTTGGAGTATGTAGGTTACCTACCGGGCTGTTGGACTATCTAGGTTACCAAGCGGGCACTTGGACTATCTAGGTTAACTAACGGGCACTTGGACTATGTAGGTTCCCTAGAGGACCCTTGGACTATGTAAATTCCCTAGCGGGCACTTGGACTATGTGGGTTTCCTGGCGGGCATTTGGACTATCTAGGTTACCTAACGGGCACTTGGACTATGTAGGTTCCCTAGCGGGCACTTGGATTATGTAGGTTCCCTATCGGGCACTTGAACTATGTAGGTTACCTAGCGGGCACTTGGACTATGTAGGTTAACTATCGGGCACTTGGAGAATGTAGGTTAACTAGGGGGCACTAGGACTATGTAGGTTTCCTAGCGGGCCCTTGTACTACCTAGGTTACCTAGCGGGCAATTGGACTTTGTAGGCTCCCTAGCGGTCATTTGGACTATATAGATTACCTAGAGGGCACTTAGATATTGTAGGTTACCTAGCGGGCACTTGTCTATCTAGGTTACCTAGCAGGCACTTGGACTATGTAGGTTAACTAGCGGGCCCTTGGACTATGTAGATTAACTAGCGGCACTTAGACTATCGACATTAACTAGCGGGCCCTTGGACAATGTAAATTCCCTAGCGGGCACTTGGACTATGTATGTTCCAGCGTGGGCACTTGGACTATGTAGGTTCCCTAGCAGGCACTTGGACTATGTAGGTTCCAGAACGGGCACTTGGACTAACTAGAATCCCTAGCGGGCACTTGTACTATGTAGGTTAACTAGCGGACACTTGGACGATCTAGGTTAACTAGCGGGTACTTGGACTATGTAGGTTAACTAGCGAGCCCTTAAACTATGTAGACTAACTAGCGGAACTTGGACTATGTATGTTCCTAGCGGGCACTTGGACTATGTATGTTCCCTATGGACACTTGAACTATGTAAGTTAAGTACCGGGCACTTGGACTATGTAGGTTAACTAGCGTGCCCTTGGACTATGTAGGTTACCTATCGGGCACTTGGACTATGTAGGTAACCTAGCGGGCACTTGGATTATGTAGGTTCCCTATCGGGCACTTGGACTATGTAGGTTAACTAGCGAGCATTGGGACTATGTAGGATACCTAGCGGGCACTTGGACTATGTAGGTTCCTATCGGGCATTTGGACTATGTAGGTTACCTAGCGGGCCCTTGGACTATCTAGGTTACCTAGGGGGAACCTGGACAATGTAGGTTAACTAGTGGGCACTTGGACTATCTAGGTTACCTAGCAGGCACTTGGACTATGTAGGTTAACTAGCGGGCCCTTGAACTATGTAGATTAACTAGCGGAACTTGGACTATGTATGTTCCCTAGCGGGCACTTGGACTATGTATGTTCCCTATGGATACTTGAACTATGGAAGTTAACTACCGGGCACTTGGACTATGTAGGTTAACTAGCGGGCCCTTGGACTATGTATGTTACCTAGCGGGCACTTGGACTATGTAGGTAACCTAGCGGGCACTTGGACTATGTATGTGGCATAGCGGGCACTTGGAGTTCTAGGTTAACGAATGAGCACTTGGACTATATATGTTGCATAGCGGGCAATTGGACTATCTAGGTTAGGTAACGGGCACTTGGACTATCTAGGTTACCTAGCGGGATTTTGGACTATGTAGGTTCCCTAGCGGGCACTTGGACTATCTAGGTTACTTAACGGGCACTTGGATGTCTAGGTTTCTTAGCGGCACTTGGACGATCTAGGTTAACTAGAGGGCACTTGGACTATCTAGGTTAACTAGCGGGCACTTGGATGATCAATGTTAACTAGCGGGCACTTGGACTATCTAAGTTAGCTAACGGGCATTTGGACTAAGAACGTCCCCTAGTGGGCACTTGGACACTCTAGGTTAACTAACGGGCACTAGGATTATCTAGGTTAACTAGCGGGCGCTTGGACGATCTAGGTTAACTAGCGGGCACTTGGACTATCAAAGTTAACAAGTGAGCCCTTGGACTATGTAGGTTAACTAGCGGGCCCTTGGACTATCTAGGTTACCTAGCGCGCACTTGGACTATATAGGTCAACTAGCGGGTCCTTAGAATATCTAGGTTAGCTAAATGGCACTTGGACTATGTAGGTTAACTAGCGGACACTTGCACGATCTAGGTTAACTAGCGGGCTCTTGCACTATGTAGGTTAACTAGCGGGCCCATTGACACTGTTGGTTAACTAGCGGGCACTTGGACAATCTAGGTTAACTAGCGGGCACTTGGACTATATAGGTTAACTAGCGGGCACTTGGATTAACTAGGTTACCTAGTGGGCACTTGGACTATGTAGGTTCCCTAGGGGGCATTTGGACTATATAGATAACCTAGCCGGCCCTTAGACTTTGTAGGTTACCTAGTGGGCCCTTGGACTATGTAGGTTAACTAGCGGGCCCTTGGACTATGTAGGTTACCTAGCGGGCACTTGGACGATCTAGGTTAACAAGCGGGTACTTGGACTATGTAGGTTAACTAGCGGGCCCTTGGACTATGTAGATTAACTAGCGGCACTTGGACTATCTACGTTAACTAGCGGGCCCTTGGACTATGTAGATTCGCTAGCGGGCATTTGGACTATATAGAAAATCTAGCGGGCACTTAGACTTTGTAGGTTACCTAGCGGGTACTTGGACTATCTAGGTTACCTAGCTGGCACATGAACTATCTACGTTACCTAGCAAGTTCTTGGAGTATGTAGGTTACCTACCGGACTGTTGGACTATCTAGGTTACCAAGCGGGCACTTGGACTATCTAGGTTAACTAACGGGCACTTGGACTATGTAGGTTCCCTAGCGGGCCCTTGGACTATGTAAATTCCCTAGCGGGTACTTGGACTATGTGGGTTTCCTGGCGGGCATTTGGACTATCTAGGTTACCTAACGGGCACTTGGACTATGTAGGTTCCCTAGCGGGCACTTGGATTATGTAGGTTCCCTATCGGGCACTTGGAGAATGTAGGTTAACTAGGGGGCACTAGGACTATGTAGGTTTCCTAGCGGGCCCTTATACTACCTAGGTTACCTAGCGGGCATTTGGACTATGTAGGCTCCCTAGCGGTCAATTGGACTATGTAGGCTCCCTAGCGGTCATTTGGACTATATAGATTACCTAGCGGGCACTTAGATATTGTAGGTTACCTAGCGGGCACTTGGACTATCTAGGTTTCTTAGCTGGCACATGAACTATCTACGTTACCTAGCGCGTACTTGGAGTATGTAGGTTACCTACCGGGCTGTTGGACTATCTTGGTTACCTAGCGGGCACTGGGACTATCTAGGTTAATTAACGGGGACTTGGACTATGTAGGTTCCCTAGCGGGCCCTTGGACTATGTAAGTTCCCTAGCGGGCACTTGGACTATGTGGGTTCACTAGCGGGCATTTGGACTATCTAGGTTACCTAACGGGCACTTGGACTGTGTAGGTTAACTAGCGGGCATTGGGACTATGTAGGTTACCTAGCGGGCACTTGGACTCTGTATGTTCCCTATCGGGCATTTGGACTATGTAGGTTACCTAGCGGGCCCTTGGACTATATAGGTTACCTAGGGGGAACCTGGACAATGTAGGTTAACTAGTGGGCACTTGGACTATCTAGGTTACCTAGCAGGCACTAGGAATATATAGGTTAACTAGCGGGCACTTGAACTATGTAGATTAACTAGCGGCACTTGGACTGTCTACGTTAACTAGCGGGCCCTTGGACTATGTAGATTCCATAGCGGGCACTTGGACTATGTAGATTCCATAGCGGGCACTTGGACTATGTATGTTCCAGAGCGGGCAATTGGACTATGTAGGTTCCTTAGCAGTCACTTGGACTATGTAGGTTCCAGAGCGGGCACTTGGACTATCTAGGTTACTTAGCGGGCACTTGTACTATGTAGGTTTATTAGCGGACACTTGGAAGATCTAGGTTAACTAGCGGGTACTTGGATTATGTAGGTTAACTAGCGGGCCCTTGAACTATGTAGATTAACTAGCGGCACTTGGACTATCTACATTAACTAGCGGGCCCTTGGACTATGTAGATTTCCTAGCGGGCACTTGGAATATGTAGGTTTCCTAGCGGGCACTTGGACTCTGTATGTTCCCTACGGACACTTGAACTATGTAAGTTAACTACCGGGCACTTGGACTATGTAGGTTAACTAGCGGGCCCTTGGACTATCTAGGTTACCTAGCGGGCACTTGGACTTCTAGGTTAACGAACGGGCACTTGGACTATGTATGTTGCATAGCGGGCAATTGGACTATCTAGGTTAGGTAACGGGCACTTGGACTATCTAGGTTTCTTATCGGGCACTTGGACGATCTAAGTTAACTAGAGGGCACTTGGACTATCTAGGTTAACTAGCGTGCACTTGGACTATCTAGGTTTTTAGCGGGTACTTGGACTATGTAGGTTAACTAGCGGGCCCTTGGACTATGTAGATTAACTAGCGGCACTTGGACTATCTACGTTAACGAGCGGGCCCTTGGACTATGTAGATTCCCTAGCGGGCATTTGGACTATATAGATAACCTAGCAGGCACTTAGACTTTGTAGGTTACCTAGAGGCACAAGAACTATCTAGGTTACCTAGCTGGCACTTGAACTATCTACGTTATAGCGGGTTCTTGGAGTATGTAGGTTACCTAGATGGCTGTGGGATTATCTAAATTACCAAGCGGGCACTGGGACTATCTAGGTTAACTAACGGGAACTTGGACTATTTAGGTTCCCTAGCGGGCCCTTAGACTATGTAGGTTCTCAAGCGAGCACTTGGACTATGTGGGTTCCCTAGCGGGCATTTGGACTATGTAGGTTACCTCACGGGCACTTGGATTATGTAGGTTCCCTAGCGGGCACTTGGATTATGTAGGTTCCCTATCGAGCACTTGGATTATGTAGGTTAACAGTGGGCATTTGGACTATGTAGGTTACCTAGCGGGAACTTGGACTATGTAAGTTACCTAGCGGGCACTTGGACTATCTAGGTTACCTAAGGGGCACTTTGACTATCTAGGTTGCATAGCGGGCACTTGGATTATGTAGGTTAACTAGCGAGCACTTGGACTCTAGGTTACCTAGTGGGCACTTGGAATATATAGGTTACCTAGCGGGCCCTTGGACTATGTAGGTTTCCTAGCGGGCACTTGGACTATCTAGGTTACCTAGCGAGAATTTGGACTATGTAGGTTACCTAGCGGGCACTTGGAATATCTAGGTTACTTAACGGGCACTTGGATGTCTAGGTTTCTTAGCGGCACTTGGACGATCTAGGTTAACTAGAGGGCACTTGGACTATCTAGGTTAACTAGCATACCTTTGACTACGTAGGTTAACTAGCGGGCCCTTGGACTATGTAGGATCCCTAGCGGGCACTTGGATTATGTAGGTTCCCTATCGGGCACATGGACTATGTAGGTTACCTAGCGGGCACTTGGACTATGTAGGATCCCTATCGGACATTTGGACTACTTAGGTTACCTAGCGGGCACTTGGACTATCTAGGTTAATTAGCGGACCTTGGACTACGTAGGTTAACTAGCGGGCCCTTGGACTATGTAGGTAAACTAGCGTGCACTTGGACTATCTAGGTTAACTAGCGGGCACTTGGATGATCAATGTTAACTAGCGGCACTTGGACTATCTAGGTTAGCTAACAGGCACTTGGACTAAGTACGTCCCCTAGTGGGCATTTGGACACTCTAGGTTAAGTAACGGTCACTAGGACTATCTAGGTTAACTAGCAGGCACTTGTACTATCTAGGTTACCTAGCTGGCACTAGGACTATGAAGGTTCCCTAGCGGGCACTAGGATTATCTAGATTACCTCGCGGGCACTAGGATTATCTAGATTACCTCGCGGGCACTTGGACTATGTAGGTCAACTAGCGGACACTTTGATTTTGTAGGTTCTGTATCGGGCACTTGACTATGTAGGTTAAGTAGAGGGCATTTGGACGATATAGGTTACCTAGCGGGCACTTGGACTATGTAGGTTCCCTATCGGGCACTTGAAAAATGTAGGTTAACTAGGGGGCACTAGGACTATGTAGGTTACCTAGCGGGCCCTTAGATTATCTAGGTTACCTAGCGGGCACTTGGACTATGTAGGCTCCCTAGCGGTTATTTGGACTATATAGATTACTTAGCGGGCACTTAGAATTTGTAGGTTACCTAGCGGGCACTTGCACTATCTAGGTTACCTAGGAGGCACTTGAACTATCTACGTTACCTAGCGGGTACTTGGAGTATGTAGGTTACCTACCGGGCTGTTGGACTATCTAGGTTACCTAGCGGGCACTGGGACTATCTAGGTTAACTAATGGGCACTTGGACTATGTAGGTTCCCTAGCGGGCCCTTGGACTATGTAAGTTCCCGAGCGGGCACTTGGACTATGTGGGTTCCCTAGCGTACATTTGGACTATGTAGGTTACCTAACGGGCACTTGAACTATGTAGGTTCCCTAGCGGGTACTTGGATTATGTAGGTTCCCTATCGGGCATTTGGACTATGTAGGTTACCTAGCGGGCCCTTGGACTATCTAGGTTACCTAGGGGGAACCTGGACAATGTAGGTTAACTAGTGGGCACTTGGACTATCTAGGTTACCTAGCAGGCACTTGGACTATGTAGGTTAACTAGCGGGCACTTGCACTATCTAGGTTACCTAGCGGGCACTTGGACTATGTACGTTCCCTAGCGGGCACTTGGACTATCTACGTTACCTAGCGGGCACTTGGACTATGTACGTTTCCTAACGGATACTTGGACTAGATAGGTTCCCTAGCGGGCACTTGGTCTTTCTGGGTTAACCAGCGGGCACTTGGACTATCTAGGTTTTCTAGCGGGCATTTGGACTATTAAGGCCCCTGGCGAGCATTTGGACTATATTGGTTACCTAGCGGGCACTTGGATTATGTAGGTTAACGAACGGGCACTTGGACTATGTAGGTTCCCTAGCGGGCACTTGGATTATGTAGGTTCCCTATCCGGCACTTGGACTATGTAGGTTAACAAGCGGGCATTTGGACTATGTAGGTTACCTAGCGGGCACTTGGACTATGTAGGTTCCCTATAGGGCATTTGGACTATGTAGGTTACCTAGCGGGCTCTTGGACTATCTAGGTTACCTAGGGGGAACCTGGACAATGTAGGTTAACTAGCGGGCACTTGGACTATCTAGGTTACCTAGAGGACACTTGGACTATGTACGTTCCCTAGCGGGCACTTGGACTATCTACGTTACCTAGCGGGCACTTGGACTATGTACGTTACCTAGCGGGCACTTGGACTATGTACGTTTCCTAGCGGGTACTTGGACTAGATAGGTTCCCTAGCGGGCCCTTGGACTATGTAAGTTCCCGAGCGGGCACTTGGACTATGTGGGTTCCCTAGCGTACATTTGGACTATGTAGGTTACCTAACGGGCACTTGAACTATGTAGGTTCCCTAGCGGGTACTTGGATTATGTAGGTTCCCTATCGGGCATTTGGACTATGTAGGTTACCTAGCGGGCCCTTGGACTATCTAGGTTACCTAGGGGGAACCTGGACAATGTAGGTTAACTAGTGGGCACTTGGACTATCTAGGTTACCTAGCAGGCACTTGGACTATGTAGGTTAACTAGCGGGCACTTGCACTATCTAGGTTACCTAGCGGGAACTTGGACTATGTACGTTCCCTAGCGGGCACTTGGAATATCTACGTTACCTAGCGGGCACTTGGAGTATGTACGTTACCTAGCGGGCACTTGAACTATGTACGTTTCCTAACGGGTACTTGGACTAGATAGGTTCCCTAGCGGGCACTTGGTCTTTCTGGGTTAACTAGCGGTCCCTTGGACTATCTAGGTTTTCTAGCGGGCATTTGGACTATTAAGGCCCCTAGCGAGCATTTGGACTATATTGGTTACCTAGCGGGCACTTGGATTATGTAGGTTAACGAACGGGCACATGGACTATGTAGGTTCCCTAGCGGGCACTTGGATTATGTAGGTTCCCTATCGGGCACTTGGACTATGTAGGTTAACAAGCGGGCATTTGGACTATGTAGGTTACCTAGCGGGCACTTGGACTATGTAGATTCCCTATAGGGCATTTGGACTATGTAGGTTACCTAGCGGGCTCTTGGACTATCTAGGTTACCTAGGGGGAACCTGGACAATGTAGGTTAACTAGCGGGCACTTGGACTATCTAGGTTACCTAGAGGACACGTGGACTATGTACGTTCCCTAGCGGGCACTTGGACTATCTACGTTACCTAGCGGGCACTTGGACTATGTACGTTACCTAGCGGGCACTTGGACTATGTACGTTTCCTAGCGGGTACTTGGACTAGATAGGTTCCCTAGCGGGCACTTGGTCTATCTACGATAACTAGTGGGCACTAGGACTATCTAGGTTAACTAGCGAGCACTTGGACTATCTAGGTTAACTAGCGGGCATTTGGACTATTAGGGCCCCTAGCTGGCATTTAGACTATATTGGTTACCTTGCGGGCACTTGGACTATGTAGGTTAACGAACGGGCACTTGGACTATGTAGGTAACCTAGTGGACACTTAAATTGTCTAGGTTACCTAGCGGGCACTTGAACGATCTAGGTTAACTAGCGGGTACTTGGACTATGTAGGTTAACTAGCGGTCCCTTGGACTATGTAGATTAACTAGCGGCACTTGGACTATCTACGTTAACTAGCGGGCCCTTGAACTATGTAGATTCTCTAGGGGGAACTTGGACTATGTATGTTCCATCGCGGGCACTTGGACTATATAGGTTCCCTAGCAGGCACTTGGACTATGTAGGTTCCAGAGCGGGCACATGGACTAACTAGATTCCCTAGCGGGCACTTGTACTATGTAGGTTAACTAGCTTACACTTGGACGATCTAGGTTAACTAGCGGGTACTTGGACTATGTAGGTTAACTAGCGGGCCCTTGAACTATGTAGATTAACTAGCGTAACTTGGACTATCTACATTAACTAGCGGGTCCTTGGACTATGTAGATTCCCTAGCGGGCACTTGGACAATGTATGTTCCCTAGCGGGCACTTGGACTATGTATGATCCCTATAGACACTTGAACTATGTAAGTTAACTACCGGGCACTTGGACTATGTAGGTTAACTAGCGGGCCCTTGGACTATGTAGGTTACCTTGCTGGCACTTGGACTCTGTAGGTAACCTAGCGGGCACTTGGACTTCTAGGTTAACGAACGGGCACTTGGACTATGTATGTTGCATAGCGGGCAATGGGACTATCTAGTTTAGGTAACGGGCACTTGGACTATCTAGGTTACCTAGCGGGAACTTGGACTATGTAGGTTACCTAGCAGGCACTTGGACTATCTAGGTTACTTAACGGGCACTTGGATGTCTAGGTTTCTTAGCGGGCACTTGGACGATCTAGGTTAACTAGAGGGCACTTGGACTATCTAGGTTAACTAGCGTACACTTGGACTATCTAGGTTAACTAGCGGGCACTTGGATGATCAATGTTAACTAGCGGGCACCTGGACTATCTAGGTTAGCTAAAGGGCACTTGGACTAAGTACGTCCCCTAGTGGACACTTGGACACTCTAGGTTAACTAATGGGCACTAGGACTATCTAGGTTAACTAGCGGGCACTTGGATGATCTAGTTTAACTAGCGGGCACTTGGACCATCCAAGTTAACAAGTGTGTCCTTGGACTATGTAGGTTAACTAGTGGGCCCTTGGACTATCTAGGTTACCTAGCGGGCACTTGGACTATATAGGTTACCTAGAGGGCACTTGGACTATGCAGGTTACCTAGTGGGCTCTTGGACTATCTAGGTTAACGAACGGGCACTTGGAATATGCAGGTAACCTAGCGGGCACTTGGACAGTCTAGGTTACCTAGCGGGCACTTGGACTTCTAGGTTAACGAACGGGCACTTGGACTATGTAGGTTGCTTAGCGGGCACTTGGACTATCTAGGTTAGGTAACGGGCACTTTGACTATCTAGGTTATATAGCAGGCACTTGGACTATGTAGGCTAACTAGCGAGCACTTGGACTCTAGGTTACGTAGCGGGCACTTAGACTATCTAGGTTACCTAGCGGGCCCTTGGACTATGTAGGTTTCCTAGGGGGCACTTGGACTATCTAGGTTAACGAACGGGCACTTGGACTATGTAGGTAACCTAGCGGGCACTTGGACAGTGTAGGTTACCTAGCGTGCAGTTGGACTATCTAGGTTAACGAAAGGGCACTTGGACTATGTAGGATCCCTATCGGACATCTGGACTACTTAGGTTACCTAGCGGGCACTTGGACTATCTAGGTTAACTAGCGGGCACATGGACGATCTAGGTTAACTAGAGGGCACTTGGACTATCTAGGTTAACTAGCGTGTACTTGGACTATCTAGGTTAACTAGCGGGTACTTGGATGATCACTGTTAACTAGCGGGCACTTGGACTATCTAGGTTAGCTAACGGGCACTTGGACTAAGTACGTCCCCAAGTGGGCACTTGGACATACTAGGTTAACTAACGGGCAATAGGACTATCTAGGTTAACTAGCGGACACTTGGACCATCTAGGTTACGTAGCTGGCACTTGGACTATATAGGTTACCTAGAGGGCACTTGAACTATGCAGGTTACCTAGTGGGCACTTGGACTATCTAGGTTAACGAACGGGCACTTGGAATATGAAGGTAACCTAGCGGGCACTTGGACTGTCTAGGTTACCTAGCGGGCACTTGGACTTCTAGGTTAACGAACGGGCACTTGAACTATGTAGGTTGCTTAGCGGGCACTTGGACTATCTAGGTTAGGTAACGGGCAATTTGAGTATCTAGGTTACCTAGCGGGAACTTGGACAATGTAAGTTACCTAGCGGGCACTTGGACTATCTAGGTTACCTAACCGGCACTTTGACTATCTAGGTTATATAGCGGGCACTTGGACTATGTAAGTTAACTAGCGGGCCCATTGACACTGTTGGTTAACTAGCGGGCACTTGGACGATCTAGGTTAACTATGGGGCCCTTGGATTATCTAGGTTACCTAGCGGGCACTTGGACTATGTAGGTTCCCTAGGGGGCATTTGGACTATATAGATAACCTAGCGGGTCCTTAGACTTTGTAGGTTACCTAGCGGGCCCTTGGACTATATAGGTTAACTAGCGGGCCCTTGGACTATGTAGGTTACCTAGCGGGCAATTGGATGATCTAGGTTAACTAGCGGTTACTTGGACTATCTACGTTAACTAGCGGGCCCTTGGACTATGTAGATTCCCAGTGGGTATTTGGACTATATAGATAATCTAGCGGGCACTTAGACTTTGTAGGTTACCTAGCGGGTACTTGGTCTATCTAGGTTACCTAGCTGGCACATGAACTATCTACGTTACCTAGCGGGTTCTTGGAGTATGTAGGTTACCTACCGGGCTGTTGGACTATCTAGGTTACCAAGCGGGCACTTGGACTATCTAGGTTAACTAACGGGCACTTGGACTATGTAGGTTCCCTAGAGGGCCCTTGGACTATGTAAATTCCCTAGCGGGCACTTGGACTATGTGGGTTTCCTGGTGGGCATTTGGACTATCTAGGTTACCTAACGGGCACTTGGACTATGTAGGTTCCCTAGCGGGCACTTGGATTATGTAGGTTCCCTATCGGGCACTTGGACTATGTAGGTTACCTAGCGGGCACTTGGACTATGTAGGTTAACTATCGGGCACTTGGAGAATGTAGGTTAACTAGGGGGCACTAGGACTATGTAGGTTTCCTAGCGGGCCCTTGTACTACCTAGGTTACCTAGCGGGCAATTGGACTTTGTAGGCTCCCTAGCGGTCATTTGGACTATATAGATTACCTAGAGGGCACTTAGATATTGTAGGTTACCTAGCGGGCACTTGTCTATCTAGGTTACCTAGCAGGCACTTGGACTATGTAGGTTAACTAGCGGGCCCTTGGACTATGTAGATTAACTAGCGGCACTTGGACTATCGACATTAACTAGCGGGCCCTTGGACAATGTAGATTCCCTAGCGGGCACTTGGACTATGTATGTTCCAGCGTGGGCACTTGGACTATGTAGGTTCCCTAGCAGGCACTTGGACTATGTAGGTTCCAGAACGGGCACTTGGACTAACTAGAATCCCTAGCGGGCACTTGTACTATGTAGGTTAACTAGCAGACACTTGGACGATCTAGGTTAACTAGCGGGTACTTGGACTATGTAGGTTAACTAGCGAGCCCTTAAATTATGTAGACTAACTAGCGGAACTTGGACTATGTATGTTCCTAGCGGGCACTTGGACAATGTATGTTCCCTATGGACACTTGAACTATGTAAGTTAAGTACCGGGCACTTGGACTGTGTAGGTTAACTAGCGTGCCCTTGGACTATGTAGGTTACCTATCGGGCACTTGGACTATGTAGGTAACCTAGCGGGCACTTGGATTATGTAGGTTCCCTATCGGGCACTTGGACTATGTAGGTTAACTAGCGAGCATTGGGACTATGTAGGATACCTAGCGGGCACTTGGACTATGTAGGTTCCTATCGGGCATTTGGACTATGTAGGTTACCTAGCGGGCCCTTGGACTATCTAGGTTACCTAGGGGGAACCTGGACAATGTAGGTTAACTAGTGGGCACTTGGACTATCTAGGTTACCTAGCAGGCACTTGGACTATGTAGGTTAACTAGCGGGCCCTTGAACTATGTAGATTAACTAGCGGAACTTGGACTATGTATGTTCCCTAGCGGGCACTTGGACTATGTATGTTCCCTATGGATACTTGAACTATGGAAGTTAACTACCGGGCACTTGGACTATGTAGGTTAACTAGCGGGCCCTTGGACTATGTATGTTACCTAGCGGGCACTTGGACTATGTAGGTAACCTAGCGGGCACTTGGACTATGTATGTGGCATAGCGGGCACTTGGAGTTCTAGGTTAACGAATGAGCACTTGGACTATATATGTTGCATAGCGGGCAATTGGACTATCTAGGTTAGGTAACGGGCACTTGGACTATCTAGGTTACCTAGCGGGATTTTGGACTATGTAGGTTCCCTAGCGGGCACTTGGACTATCTAGGTTACTTAACGGGCACTTGGATGTCTAGGTTTCTTAGCGGCACTTGGACGATCTAGGTTAACTAGAGGGCACTTGGACTATCTAGGTTAACTAGCGTACACTTGGACTATCTAGGTTAACTAGCGGGCACTTGGATGATCAATGTTAACTAGCGGGCACTTGGACTATCTAAGTTAGCTAACGGGCATTTGGACTAAGAACGTCCCCTAGTGGGCACTTGGACACTCTAGGTTAACTAACGGGCACTAGGATTATCTAGGTTAACTAGCGGGCGCTTGGACGATCTAGGTTAACTAGCGGGCACTTGGACTATCAAAGTTAACAAGTGAGCCCTTGGACTATGTAGGTTAACTAGCGGGCCCTTGGACTATCTAGGTTACCTAGCGCGCACTTGGACTATATAGGTCAACTAGCGGGTCCTTAGAATATCTAGGTTAGCTAAATGGCACTTGGACTATGTAGGTTAACTAGCGGACACTTGCACGATCTAGGTTAACTAGCGGGCTCTTGCACTATGTAGGTTAACTAGCGGGCCCATTGACACTGTTGGTTAACTAGCGGGCACTTGGACGATCTAGGTTAACTAGCGGGCACTTGGACTATATAGGTTAACTAGCGGGCACTTGGATTAACTAGGTTACCTAGTGGGCACTTGGACTATGTAGGTTCCCTAGGGGGCATTTGGACTATATAGATAACCTAGCCGGCCCTTAGACTTTGTAGGTTACCTAGTGGGCCCTTGGACTATGTAGGTTAACTAGCGGGCCCTTGGACTATGTAGGTTACCTAGCGGGCACTTGGACGATCTAGGTTAACAAGCGGGTACTTGGACTATGTAGGTTAACTAGCGGGCCCTTGGACTATGTAGATTAACTAGCGGCACTTGGACTATCTACGTTAACTAGCGGGCCCTTGGACTATGTAGATTCGCTAGCGGGCATTTGGACTATATAGAAAATCTAGCAGGCACTTAGACTTTGTAGGTTACCTAGCGGGTACTTGGACTATCTAGGTTACCTAGCTGGCACATGAACTATCTACGTTACCTAGCAAGTTCTTGGAGTATGTAGGTTACCTACCGGGCTGTTGGACTATCTAGGTTACCAAGCGGGCACTTGGACTATCTAGGTTAACTAACGGGCACTTGGACTATGTAGGTTCCCTAGCGGGCCCTTGGACTATGTAAATTCCCTAGCGGGTACTTGGACTATGTGGGTTTCCTGGCGGGCATTTGGACTATCTAGGTTACCTAACGGGCACTTGGACTATGTAGGTTCCCTAGCGGGCACTTGGATTATGTAGGTTCCCTATCGGGCACTTGGAGAATGTAGGTTAACTAGGGGGCACTAGGACTATGTAGGTTTCCTAGCGGGCCCTTATACTACCTAGGTTACCTAGCGGGCATTTGGACTATGTAGGCTCCCTAGCGGTCATTTGGACTATGTAGGCTCCCTAGCGGTCATTTGGACTATATAGATTACCTAGCGGGCACTTAGATATTGTAGGTTACCTAGCGGGCACTTGGACTATCTAGGTTTCCTAGCTGTCACATGAACTATCTACGTTACCTAGCGCGTACTTGGAGTATGTAGGTTACCTACCGGGCTGTTGGACTATCTTGGTTACCTAGCGGGCACTGGGACTATCTAGGTTAACTAACGGGGACTTGGACTATGTAGGTGCCCTAGCGGGCCCTTGGACTATGTAAGTTCCCTAGCGGGCACTTGGACTATGTGGATTACTTAGCGGGCACATGGACTATGTATGTTCCCTATCGGGCATTTGGACTATGTAAGTTACCTAGCGGGCCCTTGGACTATATAGGTTACCTAGGGGGAACCTGGACAATGTAGGTTAACTAGTGGGCACTTGGACTATCTAGGTTACCTAGCAGGCACTAGGAATATATAGGTTAACTAGCGGGCACTTGAACTATGTAGATTAACTAGCGGCACTTGGACTGTCTACGTTAACTAGCGGGCCCTTGGACTATGTAGATTCCATAGCGGGCACTTGGACTATGTATGTTCCAGAGCGGGCAATTGGACTATGTAGGTTCCTTAGCAGTCACTTGGACTATGTAGGTTCCAGAGCGGGCACTTGGACTATCTAGGTTACCTAGCGGGCACTTGTACTATGTAGGTTTATTAGCGGACACTTGGAAGATCTAGGTTAACTAGCGGGTACTTGGATTATGTAGGTTAACTAGCGGGCCCTTGAACTATGTAGATTAACTAGCGGCACTTGGACTATCTACATTAACTAGCGGGCCCTTGGACTATGTAGATTGCCTAGCGGGCACTTGGAATATGGAGGTTTCCTAGCGGGCACTTGGACTCTGTATGTTCCCTACGGACACTTGAACTATGTAAGTTAACTACCGGGCACTTGGACTATGTAGGTTAACTAGCGGGCCCTTGGACTATCTAGGTTACTTAGCGGGCACTTGGACTTCTAGGTTAACGAACGGGCACTTGGACTATGTATGTTGCATAGCGGGCAATTGGACTATCTAGGTTAGGTAACGGGCACTTGGACTATCTAGGTTTCTTATCGGGCACTTGGACGATCTAAGTTAACTAGAGGGCACTTGGACTATCTAGGTTAACTAGCGTGCACTTGGACTATCTAGGTTTTTAGCGGGTACTTGGACTATGTAGGTTAACTAGCGGGCCCTTGGACTATGTAGATTAACTAGCGGCACTTGGACTATCTACGTTAACGAGCGGGCCCTTGGACTATGTAGATTCCCTAGCGGGCATTTGGACTATATAGATAACCTAGCAGGCACTTAGACTTTGTAGGTTACCTAGCGGCACAAGAACTATCTAGGTTACCTAGCTGGCACTTGAACTATCTACGTTATAGCGGGTTCTTGGAGTATGGAGGTTACCTAGAGGGCTGTGGGATTATCTAAGTTACCAAGCGGGCACTGGGACTATCTAGGTTAACTAACGGGAACTTGGACTATTTAGGTTCCCTAGCGGGCCCTTGGACTATGTAGGTTCTCAAGCGAGCACTTGGACTATGTGGGTTCCCTAGCGGGCATTTGGACTATGTAGGTTACCTCACGGGCACTTGGATTATGTAGGTTCCCTAGCGGGCACTTGGATTATGTAGGTTCCCTATCGAGCACTTGGATTATGTAGGTTAACAGTGGGCATTTGGACTATGTAGGTTACCTAGCGGGCAATTGGACGATCTAGGTTAACTAGCGGTTACTTGGACTATCTACGTTAACTAGCGGGCCCTTGGACTATGTAGATTCCCAGCGGGTATTTGGACTATATAGATAATCTAGCGGGCACTTAGACTTTGTAGGTTACCTAGCGGGCACTTGGTCTATCTAGGTTACCTAGCTGGCACATGAACTATCTACGTTACCTAGCGGGTTCTTGGAGTATGTAGGTTACCTACCGGGCTGTTGGACTATCTAGGTTACCAAGCGGGCACTTGGAATATCTAGGTTAACTAACGGGCACTTGGACTATGTAGGTTCCCTAGAGGGCCCTTGGACTATGTAAATTCCCTAGCGGGCACTTGGACTATGTGGGTTTCCTGGCGGGCATTTGGACTATCTAGGTTACCTAACGGGCACTTGGACTATGTAGGTTCCCTAGCGGGCACTTGGATTATGTAGGTTCCCTATCGGGCACTTGGACTATGTAGGTTACCTAGCGGGCACTTGGACTATGTAGGTTAACTATCGGGCACTTGGAGGATGTAGGTTAACTAGGGGGCACTAGGACTATGTAGGTTTCCTAGCGGGCCCTTGTACTACCTTGGTTACCTAGCGGGCAATTGGACTATGTAGGCTCCCTAGCGGTCATTTGGACTATATAGATTACCTAGAGGGCACTTAGATATTGTAGGTTACCTAGCGGGCACTTGTCTATCTAGGTTACCTAGCAGGCACTTGGACTATGTAGGTTAACTAGCGGGCCCTTGGACTATGTAGATTAACTAGCGGCACTTGGACTATCGACATTAACTAGCGGGCCCTTGGACAATGTAGATTCCCTAGCGGGCACTTGGACTATGTATGTTCCAGCGTGGGCACTTGGACTATGTAGGTTCCCTAGCAGGCACTTCGACTATGTAGGTTCCAGAACGGGCACTTGGACTAACTAGAATCCCTAGCGGGCACTTGTACTATGTAGGTTAACTAGCGGACACTTGGACGATCTAGGTTAACTAGCGGGTACTTGGACTATGTAGGTTAACTAGCGAGCCCTTAAACTATGTAGACTAACTAGCGGAACTTGGACTATGTATGTTCCTAGCGGGCACTTGGACTATGTATGTTCCCTATGGACACTTGAACTATGTAAGTTAAGTACCGGGCACTTGGACTATGTAGGTTAACTAGCGTGCCCTTGGACTATGTAGGTTACCTATCGGGCACTTGGACTATGTAGGTAACCTAGCGGGCACTTGGATTATGTAGGTTCCCTATCGGGCACTTGGACTATGTAGGTTAACTAGCGAGCATTGGGACTATGTAGGATACCTAGCGGGCACTTGGACTATGTAGGTTCCTATCGGGCATTTGGACTATGTAGGTTACCTAGCGGGCCCTTGGACTATCTAGGTTACCTAGGGGGAACCTGGACAATGTAGGTTAACTAGTGGGCACTTGGACTATCTAGGTTACCTAGCAGGCACTTGGACTATGTAGGTTAACTAGCGGGCCCTTGAACTATGTAGATTAACTAGCGGAACTTGGACTATGTATGTTCCCTAGCGGGCACTTGGACTATGTATGTTCCCTATGGATACTTGAACTATGGAAGTTAACTACCGGGCACTTGGACTATGTAGGTTAACTAGCGGGCCCTTGGACTATGTATGTTACCTAGCGGGCACTTGGACTATGTAGGTAACCTAGCGGGCACTTGGACTATGTATGTGGCATAGCGGGCACTTGGAGTTCTAGGTTAACGAATGAGCACTTGGACTATATATGTTGCATAGCGGGCAATTGGACTATCTAGGTTAGGTAACGGGCACTTGGCCTATCTAGGTTACCTAGCGGGATTTTGGACTATGTAGGTTCCCTAGCGGGCACTTGGACTATCTAGGTTACTTAACGGGCACTTGGATGTCTAGGTTTCTTAGCGGCACTTGGACGATCTAGGTTAACTAGAGGGCACTTGGACTATCTAGGTTAACTAGCGTACACTTGGACTATCTAGGTTAACTAGCGGGCACTTGGATGATCAATGTTAACTAGCGGGCACTTGGACTATCTAAGTTAGCTAACGGGCATTTGGACTAAGAACGTCCCCTAGTGGGCACTTGGACACTCTAGGTTAACTAACGGGCACTAGGATTATCTAGGTTAACTAGCGGGCACTTGGACGATCTAGGTTAACTAGCGGGCACTTGGACTATCAAAGTTAACAAGTGAGCCCTTGGACTATGTAGGTTAACTAGCGGGCCCTTGGACTATCTAGGTTACCTAGCGCGCACTTGGACTATATAGGTCAACTAGCGGGTCCTTAGAATATCTAGGTTAGCTAAATGGCACTTGGACTATGTAGGTTAACTAGCGGACACTTGCACGATCTAGGTTAACTAGCGGGCTCTTGCACTATGTAGGTTAACTAGCGGGCCCATTGACACTGTTGGTTAACTAGCGGGCACTTGGACGATCTAGGTTAACTAGCGGGCACTTGGACTATATAGGTTAACTAGCGGGCACTTGGATTAACTAGGTTACCTAGTGGGCACTTGGACTATGTAGGTTCCCTAGGGGGCATTTGGACTATATAGATAACCTAGCCGGCCCTTAGACTTTGTAGGTTACCTTGTGGGCCCTTGGACTATGTAGGTTAACTAGCGGGCCCTTGGACTATGTAGGTTACCTAGTGGGCACTTGGACGATCTAGGTTAACAAGCGGGTACTTGGAATATGTAGGTTAACTAGCGGGCCCTTGGACTATGTAGATTAACTAGCGGCACTTGGACTATCTACGTTAACTAGCGGGCCCTTGGACTATGTAGATTCGCTAGCGGGCATTTGGACTATATAGAAAATCTAGCGGGCACTTAGACTTTGTAGGTTACCTAGCGGGTACTTGGACTATCTAGGTTACCTAGCTGGCACATGAACTATCTACGTTACCTAGCAAGTTCTTGGAGTATGTAGGTTACCTACCGGGCTGTTGGACTATCTAGGTTACCAAGCGGGCACTTGGACTATCTAGGTTAACTAACGGGCCCTTGGACTATGTAAATTCCCTAGTGGGTACTTGGACTATGTGGGTTTCCTGGCGGGCATTTGGACTATCTAGGTTACCTAACGGGCACTTGGACTATGTAGGTTCCCTAGCGGGCACTTGGATTATGTAGGTTCCCTATCGGGCACTTGGAGAATGTAGGTTAACTAGGGGGCACTAGGACTATGTAGGTTTCCTAGTGGGCCCTTATACTACCTAGGTTACCTAGCGGGCATTTGGACTATGTAGGCTCCCTAGCGATCATTTGGACTATGTAGGCTCCCTAGCGGTCATTTGGACTATATAGATTACCTAGCGGGCACTTAGATATTGTAGGTTACCTAGCGGGCACTTGGACTATCTAGGTTTCCTAGCTGGCACATGAACTATCTACGTTACCTAGCGCGTACTTGGAGTATGTAGGTTACCTACCGGGCTGTTGGACTATCTTGGTTACCTAGCGGGCACTGGGACTATCTAGGTTAACTAACGGGGACTTGGACTATGTAGGTTCCCTAGCGGGCCCTTGGACTATGTAAGTTCCCTAGCGGGCACTTGGACTATGTGGGTTCACTAGCGGGCATTTGGACTATCTAGGTTACCTAACGGGCACTTGGACTGTGTAGGTTAACTAGTGGGCATTGGGACTATGTAGGTTACCTAGCGGGCACTTGGACTATGTATGTTCCCTATCGGGCATTTGGACTATGTAGGTTACCTAGCGGGCCCTTGGACTATATAGGTTACCTAGGGGGAACCTGGACAATGTAGGTTAACTAGTGGGCACTTGGACTATCTAGGTTACCTAGCAGGCACTAGGAATATATAGGTTAACTAGCGGGCACTTGAACTATGTAGATTAACTAGCGGCACTTGGACTGTCTACGTTAACTAGCGGGCCCTTGGACTATGTAGATTCCATAGCGGGCACTTGGACTATGTATGTTCCAGAGCGGGCAATTGGACTATGTAGGTTCCTTAGCAGTCACTTGGACTATGTAGGTTCCAGAGCGGGCACTTGGACTATCTAGGTTACCTAGCGGGCACTTGTACTATGTAGGTTTATTAGCGGACACTTGGAAGATCTAGGTTAACTAGCGGGTACTTGGATTATGTAGGTTAACTAGCGGGCCCTTGAACTATGTAGATTAACTAGCGGCACTTGGACTATCTACATTAACTAGCGGGCCCTTGGACTATGTAGATTGCCTAGCGGGCACTTGGAATATGGAGGTTTCCTAGCGGGCACTTGGACTCTGTATGTTCCCTACGGACACTTGAACTATGTAAGTTAACTACCGGGCACTTGGACTATGTAGGTTAACTAGCGGGCCCTTGGACTATCTAGGTTACCTAGCGGGCACTTGGACTTCTAGGTTAACGAACGGGCACTTGGACTATGTATGTTGCATAGCGGGCAATTGGACTATCTAGGTTAGGTAACGGGCACTTGGACTATCTAGGTTTCTTATCGGGCACTTGGACGATCTAAGTTAACTAGAGGGCACTTGGACTATCTAGGTTAACTAGCGTGCACTTGGACTATCTAGGTTTTTAGCGGGTACTTGGACTATGTAGGTTAACTAGCGGGCCCTTGGACTATGTAGATTAACTAGCGGCACTTGGACTATCTACGTTAACGAGCGGGCCCTTGGACTATGTAGATTCCCTAGCGGGCATTTGGACTATATAGATAACCTAGCAGGCACTTAGACTTTGTAGGTTACCTAGCGGCACAAGAACTATCTAGGTTACCTAGCTGGCACTTGAACTATCTACGTTATAGCGGGTTCTTGGAGTATGTAGGTTACCTAGAGGTCTGTGGGATTATCTAAGTTACCAAGCGGTCACTGGGACTATCTAGGTTAACTAACGGGAACTTGGACTATTTAGGTTCCCTAGCGGGCCCTTGGACTATGTAGGTTCTCAAGCGAGCACTTGGACTATGTGGGTTCCCTAGCGGGCATTTGGACTATGTAGGTTACCTCACGGGCACTTGGATTATGTAGGTTCCCTAGCGGGCACTTGGATTATGTAGGTTCCCTATCGAGCACTTGGATTATGTAGGTTAACAGTGGGCATTTGGACTATGTAGGTTACCTAGCGGGCAATTGGACGATCTAGGTTAACTAGCGGTTACTTGGACTATCTACGTTTCTAGCGGGCCCTTGGACTATGTAGATTCCCAGCGGGTATTTGGACTATATAGATAATCTAGCGGGCACTTAGACTTTGTAGGTTACCTAGCGGGCACTTGGTCTATCTAGGTTACCTAGCTGGCACATGAACTATCTACGTTACCTAGCGGGTTCTTGGAGTATGTAGGTTACCTACCGGGCTGTTGGACTATCTAGGTTACCAAGCGGGCACTTGGAATATCTAGGATAACTAATGGGCACTTGGACTATGTAGGTTCCCTAGAGGGCCCTTGGACTATGTAAATTCCCTAGCGGGCACTTGGACTATGTGGGTTTCCTGGCGGGCATTTGGACTATCTAGGTTACCTAACGGGCACTTGGACTATGTAGGTTCCCTAGCGGGCACTTGGATTATGTAGGTTCCCTATCGGGCACTTGGACTATGTAGGTTAACTATCGGGCACTTGGAGGATGTAGGTTAACTAGGGGGCACTAGGACTATGTAGGTTTCCTAGCGGGCCCTTGTACTACCTAGGTTACCTAGCGGGCAATTGGACTATGTAGGCTCCCTAGCGGTCATTTGGACTATATAGATTACCTAGAGGGCACTTAGATTTTGTAGGTTACCTAGCGGGCACTTGTCTATCTAGGTTACCTAGCAGGCACTTGGACTATGTAGGTTAACTAGCGGGCCCTTGGACTATGTAGATTAACTAGCGGCACTTGGACTATCGACATTAACTAGTG
The DNA here is from genome assembly GCF_050624435.1 of Tenrec ecaudatus. Taxonomy (NCBI): domain Eukaryota; kingdom Metazoa; phylum Chordata; class Mammalia; order Afrosoricida; family Tenrecidae; genus Tenrec; species Tenrec ecaudatus. Next base: position 2,313,689 of record NW_027457609.1, read on the forward strand.
GGCCCTTGGACAATGTAGATTCCCTAGCGGGCACTTGGACTATGTATGTTCCAGCGTGGGCACTTGGACTATGTAGGTTCCCTAGCAGGCACTTGGACTATGTAGGTTCCAGAACGGGCACTTGGACTAACTAGAATCCCTAGCGGGCACTTGTACTATGTAGGTTAACTAGCGGACACTTGGAAGATCTAGGTTAACTAGCGGGTACTTGGACTATGTAGGTTAACTAGCGAGCCCTTAAACTATGTAGACTAACTAGCGGAACTTGGACTATGTATGTTCCTAGCGGGCACTTGGACTATGTATGTTCCCTATGGACACTTGAACTATGTAAGTTAAGTACCGGGCACTTGGACTATGTAGGTTCCCTAGCGGGCCCTTGGACTATGTAGGTTACCTATCGGGCACTTGGACTATGTAGGTAACCTAGCGGGCACTTGGATTATGTAGGTTCCCTATCGGGCACTTGGACTATGTAGGTTAACTAGCGAGCATTGGGACTATGTAGGATACCTAGCGGGCACTTGGACTATGTAGGTTCCTATCGGGCATTTGGACTATGTAGGTTACCTAGCGGGCCCTTGGACTATCTAGGTTACCTAGGGGGAACCTGGACAATGTAGGTTAACTAGTGGGCACTTGGACTATCTAGGTTACCTAGCAGGCACTTGGACTATGTAGGTTAACTAGCGGGCCCTTGAACTATGTAGATTAACTAGCGGAACTTGGACTATGTATGTTCCCTAGCGGGCACTTGGACTATGTATGTTCCCTATGGATACTTGAACTATGGAAGTTAACTACCGGGCACTTGGACTATGTAGGTTAACTAGCGGGCCCTTGGACTATGTATGTTACCTAGCGGGCACTTGGACTATGTAGGTAACCTAGCGGGCACTTGGACTATGTATGTGGCATAGCGGGCACTTGGAGTTCTAGGTTAACGAATGAGCACTTGGACTATATATGTTGCATAGCGGGCAATTGGACTATCTAGGTTAGGTAACGGGCACTTGGACTATCTAGGTTACCTAGCGGGATTTTCGACTATGTAGGTTCCCTAGCGGGCACTTGGACTATCTAGGTTACTTAACGGGCACTTGGATGTCTAGGTTTCTTAGCGGCACTTGGACGATCTAGGTTAACTAGAGGGCACTTGGACTATCTAGGTTAACTAGCGTACACTTGGACTATCTAGGTTAACTAGCGGGCACTTGGATGATCAATGTTAACTAGCGGGCACTTGGACTATCTAAGTTAGCTAACGGGCATTTGGACTAAGAACGTCCCCTAGTGGGCACTTGGACACTCTAGGTTAACTAACGGGCACTAGGATTATCTAGGTTAACTAGCGGGCGCTTGGACGATCTAGGTTAACTAGCGGGCACTTGGACTATCAAAGTTAACAAGTGAGCCCTTGGACTATGTAGGTTAACTAGCGGGCCCTTGGACTATCTAGGTTACCTAGCGAGCACTTGGACTATATAGGTCAACTAGCGGGTCCTTAGAATATCTAGGTTAGCTAAATGGCACTTGGACTATGTAGGTTAACTAGCGGACACTTGCACGATCTAGGTTAACTAGCGGGCTCTTGCACTATGTAGGTTAACTAGCGGGCCCATTGACACTGTTGGTTAACTAGCGGGCACTTGGACGATCTAGGTTAACTAGCGGGCACTTGGACTATATAGGTTAACTAGCGGGCACTTGGATTAACTAGGTTACCTAGTGGGCACTTGGACTATGTAGGTTCCCTAGGGGGCATTTGGACTATATAGATAACCTAGCCGGCCCTTAGACTTTGTAGGTTACCTAGTGGGCCCTTGGACTATGTAGGTTAACTAGCGGGCCCTTGGACTATGTAGGTTACCTAGCGGGCACTTGGACGATCTAGGATAACAAGCGGGTACTTGGAATATGTAGGTTAACTAGCGGGCCCTTGGACTATGTAGATTCGCTAGCGGGCATTTGGACTATATAGAAAATCTAGCGGGCACTTAGACTTTGTAGGTTACCTAGCGGGTACTTGGACTATCTAGGTTACCTAGCTGGCACATGAACTATCTACGTTACCTAGCAAGTTCTTGGAGTATGTAGGTTACCTACCGGGCTGTTGGACTATCTAGGTTACCAAGCGGGCACTTGGACTATCTAGGTTAACTAACGGGCCCTTGGACTATGTAAATTCCCTAGCGGGTACTTGGACTATGTGGGTTTCCTGGCGGGCATTTGGACTATCTAGGTTACCTAACGGGCACTTGGACTATGTAGGTTCCCTAGCGGGCACTTGGATTATGTAGGTTCCCTATCGGGCACTTGGAGAATGTAGGTTAACTAGGGGGCACTAGGACTATGTAGGTTTCCTAGCGGGCCCTTATACTACCTAGGTTACCTAGCGGGCATTTGGACTATGTAGGCTCCCTAGCGGTCATTTGGACTATGTAGGCTCCCTAGCGGTTATTTGGACTATATAGATTACTTAGCGGGCACTTAGAATTTGTAGGTTACCTAGCGGGCACTTGCACTATCTAGGTTACCTAGCAGGCACTTGAACTATCTACGTTACCTAGCGGGTACTTGGAGTATGTAGGTTACCTACCGGGCTGTTGGACTATCTAGGTTACCTAGCGGGCACTGGGACTATCTAGGTTAACTAACGGGCACTTGGACTATGTAGGTTCCCTAGCGGGCCCTTGGACTATGTAAGTTCCCGAGCGGGCACTTGGACTATGTGGGTTCCCTAGCGTACATTTGGACTATGTAGGTTACCTAACGGGCACTTGAACTATGTAGGTTCCCTAGCGGGTACTTGGATTATGTAGGTTCCCTATCGGGCATTTGGACTATGTAGGTTACCTAGCGGGCCCTTGGACTATCTAGGTTACCTAGGGGGAACCTGGACAATGTAGGTTAACTAGTGGGCACTTGGACTATCTAGGTTACCTAGCAGGCACTTGGACTATGTAGGTTAACTAGCGGGCACTTGCACTATCTAGGTTACCTAGCGGGCACTTGGACTATGTACGTTCCCTAGCGGGCACTTGGACTATCTACGTTACCTAGCGGGCACTTGGAGTATGTACGTTACCTAGCGGGCACTTGAACTATGTACGTTTCCTAACGGGTACTTGGACTAGATAGGTTCCTTAGCGGGCACTTGGTCTTTCTGGGTTAACTAGCGGGCACTTGGACTATCTAGGTTTTCTAGCGGGCATTTGGACTATTAAGGCCCCTAGCGAGCATTTGGACTATATTGGTTACCTAGCGGGCACTTGGATTATTTAGGTTAACGAACGGGCACTTGGACTATGTAGGTTCCCTAGCGGGCACTTGGATTATGTAGGTTCCCTATCGGGCACTTGGACTATGTAGGTTAACAAGCGGGCATTTGGACTATGTAAGTTACCTAGCGGGCACTTGGACTATGTAGGTTCCCTATAGGGCATTTGGACTATGTAGGTTACCTAGCGGGCTCTTGGACTATCTAGGTTACCTAGGGGGAACCTGGACAATGTAGGTTAACTAGCGGGCACTTGGACTATCTAGGTTACCTAGAGGACACTTGGACTATGTACGTTCCCTAGCGGGCACTTGGACTATCTACGTTACCTAGCGGGCACTTGGACTATGTACGTTACCTAGCGGGCACTTGGACTATGTACGTTTCCTAGCGGGTACTTGGACTAGATAGGATCCCTAGCGGGCACTTGGTCTATCTACGATAACTAGCGGGCACTAGGACTATCTAGGTTAACTAGCGAGCACTTGGACTATTAGGGCCCCTAGCTGGCATTTAGACTATATTGGTTACCTTGCGGGCACTTGGACTATGTAGGTTAACGAACGGGCACTTGGACTATGTAGGTAACCTAGTGGACACTTAAATTGTCTAGGTTACCTAGCGGGCACTTGAACGATCTAGGTTAACTAGCGGGTACTTGGACTATGTAGTTTAACTAGCGGTCCCTTGGACTATGTAGATTAACTAGCGGCACTTGGACTATCTACGTTAACTAGCGGGCCCTTGAACTATGTAGATTCTCTAGGGGGAACTTGGACTATGTATGTTCCAGCGCGGGCACTTGGACTATATAGGTTCCCTAGCAGGCACTTGGACTATGTAGGTTCCAGAGCGGGCACTTGGACTAACTAGATTCCCTAGCGGGCACTTGTACTATATAGGTTAACTAGCTTACACTTGGACGATCTAGGTTAACTAGCGGGTACTTGGACTATGTAGGTTAACTAGCGGGCCCTTGAACTATGTAGATTAACTAGCGTAACTTGGACTATCTACATTAACTAGCGGGTCCTTGGACTATGTAGATTCCCTAGCGGGCACTTGGACAATGTATGTTCCCTAGCGGGCACTTGGACTATGTATGTTCCCTATGGACCCTTGAACTATGTAAGTTAACTACCGGGCACTTGGACTATGTAGGTTAACTAGCGGGCCCTTGGACTATGTAGGTTACCTTGCTGGCACTTGGACTCTGTAGGTAACCTAGCGGGCACTTGGACTTCTAGGTTAACGAACGGGCACTTGGACTATGTATGTTGCATAGCGGGCAATGGGACTATCTAGTTTAGGTAACGGGTACTTGGACTATCTAGGTTACCTAGCGGGAACTTGGACTATGTAGGTTACCTAGCAGGCACTTGGACTATCTAGGTTACTTAACGGGCACTTGGATGTCTAGGTTTCTTAGCGGGCACTTGGACGATCTAGGTTAACTAGAGGGCACTTGGACTATCTAGGTTAACTAGCGTACACTTGGACTATCTAGGTTAACTAGCGGGCACTTGGATGATCAATGTTAACTAGCGGGCACCTGGACTATCTAGGTTAGCTAACGGGCACTTGGACTAAGTACGTCCCCTAGTGGACACTTGGACACTCTAGGTTAACTAATGGGCACTAGGACTATCTAGGTTAACTAGCGGGCACTTGGACCATCCAAGTTAACAAGTGAGTCCTTGGACTATGTAGGTTAACTAGTGGGCCCTTGGACTATCTAGGTTACCTAGCGGGCACTTGGACTATATAGGTTACCTAGAGGGCACTTGGACTATGTAGGTTACCTAGTGGGCACTTGGACTATCTAGGTTAACGAACGGGCACTTGGAATATGCAGGTAACCTAGCGGGCACTTGGACAGTCTAGGTTACCTAGCGGGCACTTGGACTTCTAGGTTAACGAACGGGCACTTGGACTATGTAGGTTGCTTAGCGGGCACTTGGACTATCTAGGTTAGGTAACGGGCACTTTGACTATCTAGGTTATATAGCAGGCACTTGGACTATGGAGGCTAACTAGCGAGCACTTGGACTCTAGGTTACGTAGCGGGCACTTAGACTATCTAGGTTACCTAGCGGGCCCTTGGACTATGTAGGTTTCCTAGCGGGCACTTGGACTATCTAGGTTAACGAACGGGGACTTGGACTATGTAGGTAACCTAGCGGGCACTTGGACAGTGTAGGTTACCTAGCGTGCAGTTGGACTATCTAGGTTAACGAAAGGGCACTTGGACTATGTAGGATCCCTATCGGACATCTGGACTACTTAGGTTACCTAGCGGGCACTTGGACTATCTAGGTTAACTAGCGGGCACATGGACGATCTAGGTTAACTAGAGGGCACTTGGACTATCTAGGTTAACTAGCGTGTACTTGGACTATCTAGGTTAAGTAGCGGGTACTTGGATGATCACTGTTAACTAGCGGGCACTTGGACTATCTAGGTTAGCTAACGGGCACTTGGACTAAGTACGTCCCCAAGTGGGCACTTGGACACACTAGGTTAACTAACGGGCAATAGGACTATCTAGGTTAACTAGCGGACACTTGGACCATCTAGGTTACGTAGCTGGCACTTGGACTATATAGGTTACCTAGAGGGCACTTGGACTATGCAGGTTACCTAGTGGGCACATGGACTATGCAGGTTACCTAGTGGGCACTTGGACTATCTAGGTTAACGAACGGGCACTTGGAATATGCAGGTAACCTAGCGGGCACTTGGACTGTCTAGGTTACCTAGCGGGCACTTGGACTTCTAGGTTAATGAACGGGCACTTGAACTATGTAGGTTGCTTAGCGGGCACTTGGACTATCTAGGTTAGGTAACGGGCACTTTGAGTATCTAGGTTACCTAGCGGGAACTTGGAAATTGTAAGATACCTAGCGGGCACTTGGACTATCTAGGTTACCTAACGGGCACTTTGACTATCTAGGTTATATAGCGGGCACTTGGACTATGTAGGTTAACTAGCGGGCCCATTGACACTGTTGGTTAACTAGCGGGCACTTGGACGATCTAGGTTAACTATGGGGCCCTTGGATTATCTAGGTTACCTAGCGGGCACTTGGACTATGTAGGTTCCCTAGGGGGCATTTGGACTATATAGATAACCTAGCGGGTCCTTAGACTTTGTAGGTTACCTAGCGGGCCCTTGGACTATGTAGGTTAACTAGCGCGCCCTTGGACTATGTAGGTTACCTAGCGGGCAATTGGACGATCTAGGTTAACTAGCGGTTACTTGGACTATCTACGTTAACTAGCGGGCCCTTGGACTATGTAGATTCCCAGCGGGTATTTGAACTATATAGATAATCTAGCGGGCACTTAGACTTTGTAGGTTACCTAGCGGGCACTTGGTCTATCTAGGTTACCTAGCTGGCACATGAACTATCTACGTTACCTAGCGGGTTCTTGGAGTATGTAGGTTACCTACCGGGCTGTTGGACTATCTAGGTTACCAATCGGGCACTTGGACTATCTAGGTTAACTAACGGGCACTTGGACTATGTAGGTTCCCTAGAGGGCCCTTGGACTATGTAAATTCCCTAGCGGGCACTTGGACTATGTGGGTTTCCTGGCGGGCATTTGGACTATCTAGGTTACCTAACGGGCACTTGGACTATGTAGGTTCCCTAGCGGGCACTTGGATTATGTAGGTTCCCTATCGGGCACTTGGACTATGTAGGTTACCTAGCGGGCACTTGGACTATGTAGGTTAACTATCGGGCACTTGGAGAATGTAGGTTAACTAGGGGGCACTAGGACTATGTAGGTTTCCTAGCGGGCCCTTGTACTACCTAGGTTACCTAGCGGGCAATTGGACTATGTAGTCTCCCTAGCGGTCATTTGGACCATATAGATTACCTAGAGGGCACTTAGATATTGTAGGTTACCTAGCGGGCACTTGTCTACCTAGGTTACCTAGCAGGCACTTGGACTATGTAGGTTAACTAGCGGGCCCTTGGACTATGTAGATTAACTAGCGGCACTTGGACTATCGACATTAACTAGCGGGCCTTTGGACAATGTAGATTCCCTAGCGGGCACTTGGACTATGTATGTTCCAGCGTGGGCACTTGGACTATGTAGGTTCCCTAGCAGGCACTTGGACTATGTAGGTTCCAGAACGGGCACTTGGACTAACTAGAATCCCTAGCGGGCACTTGTACTATGTAGGTTAACTAGCGGACACTTGGACGATCTAGGTTAACTAGCGGGTACTTGGACTATGTAGGTTAAGTAGCGAGCCCTTAAACTATGTAGACTAACTAGCGGAACTCGGACTATGTATGTTCCTAGCGGGCACTTGGACTATGTATGTTCCCTATGGACACTTGAACTATGTAAGTTAAGTACCGGGCACTTGGACTATGTAGGTTAACTAGCGTGCCCTTGGACTATGTAGGTTACCTATCGGGCACTTGGACTATGTAGGTAACCTAGCGGGCACTTGGATTATGTAGGTTCCCTATCGGGCACTTGGACTATGTAGGTTAACTAGTGAGCATTGGGACTATGTAGGATACCTAGCGGGCACTTGGACTATGTAGGTTCCTATCGGGCATTTGGACTATGTAGGTTACCTAGCGGGCCCTTGGACTATCTAGGTTACCTAGGGGGAACCTGGACAATGTAGGTTAACTAGTGGGCACTTGGACTATCTAGGTTACCTAGCAGGAACTTGGACTATATAGGTTAACTAGCGGGCCCTTGAACTATGTAGATTAACTAGCGGAACTTGGAGTATGTATGTTCCCTAGCGGGCACTTGGACTATGTATGTTCCCTATGGATACTTGAACTATGGAAGTTAACTACCGGGCACTTGGACTATGTAGGTTAACTAGCGGGCCCTTGGACTATGTATGTTACCTAGCGGGCACTTGGACTATGTAGGTAACCTAGCGGGCACTTGGAATATGTATGTGGCATAGCGGGCACTTGGAGTTCTAGGTTAACGAATGAGCACTTGGACTATATATGTTGCATAGCGGGCAATTGGACTATCTAGGTTAGGTAACGGGCACTTGGACTATCTAGGTTACCTAGCGGGATTTTCGACTATGTAGGTTCCCTAGCGGGCACTTGGACTATCTAGGTTACTTAACGGGCACTTGGATGTCTAGGTTTCTTAGCGGCACTTGGACGATCTAGGTTAACTAGAGGGCACTTGGACTATCTAGGTTAACTAGCGTACACTTGGACCATCTAGGTTAACTAGCGGGCACTTGGATGGTCAATGTTAACTAGCGGGCACTTGGACTATCTAAGTTAGCTAACGGGCATTTGGACTAAGAACGTCCCCTAGTGGGCACTTGGACACTCTAGGTTAACTAACGGGCACTAGGATTATCTAGGTGAACTAGCGGGCGCTTGGACGATCTAGGTTAACTAGCGGGCACTTGGACTATCAAAGTTAACAAGTGAGCCCTTGGACTATCAAAGTTAACAAGTGAGCCCTTGGACTATGTAGGTTAACTAGAGGGCCCTTGGACTATCTAGGTTACCTAGCGCACACTTGGACTATATAGGTCAACTAGCGGGTCCTTAGAATATCTAGGTTAGCTAAATGGCACTTGGACTATGTAGGTTAACTAGCGGACACTTGCACGATCTAGGTTAACTAGCGGGCTCTTGCACTATGTAGGTTAACTAGCGGGCCCATTGACACTGTTGGTTAACTAGCGGGCACTTGGACGATCTAGGTTAACTAGCGGGCACTTGGACTATATAGGTTAACTAGCGGGCACTTGGATTAACTAGGTTACCTAGTGGGCACTTGGACTATGTAGGTTCCCTAGGGGGCATTTGGACTATATAGATAACCTAGCCGGCCCTTAGACTTTGTAGGTTACCTTGTGGGCCCTTGGACTATGTAGGTTAACTAGCGGGCCCTTGGACTATGTAGGTTACCTAGCGGGCACTTGGACGATCTAGGTTAACAAGCGGGTACTTGGAATATGTAGGTTAACTAGCGGGCCCTTGGACTATGTAGATTAACTAGCGGCACTTGGACTATCTACGTTAACTAGCGGGCCCTTGGACTATGTAGATTCCCTAGCGGGCATTTGGACTATATAGAAAATCTAGCGGGCACTTAGACTTTGTAGGTTACCTAGCGAGTACTTGGACTATCTAGGTTACCTAGCTGGCACATGAACTATCTACGTTACCTAGCAAGTTCTTGGAGTATGTAGGTTACCTACCGGGCTGTTGGACTATCTAGGTTACCAAGCGGGCACTTGGACTATCTAGGTTAACTAACGGGCACTTGGACTATGTAGGTTCCCTAGCGGGCCCTTGGACTATGTAAATTCCCTAGCGGGCACTTGGACTATGTGTGTTTCCTGGCGGGCATTTGGACTATCTAGGTTACCTAACGGGCACTTGGACTATGTAGGTTCCCTAGCGGGCACTTGGATTATGTAGGTTCCCTATCGGGCACTTGGATAATGTAGGTTAACTAGGGGGCACTAGGACTATGTAGGTTTCCTAGCGGGCCCTTATATTACCTAGGTTACCTAGCGGGCATTTGGACTATGTAGGCTCCCTAGCGGTCATTTGGACTATGTAGGCTCCCTAGCGGTCATTTGGACTATATAGATTACCTAGCGGGCACTTAGATATTGTAGGTTACCTAGCGGGCACTTGGACTATCTAGGTTTCCTAGCTGGCACATGAACTATCTACGTTACCTAGCGCGTACTTGGAGTATGTAGGTTACCTACCGGGCTGTTGGACTATCTTGGTTACCTAGCGGGCACTGGGACTATCTAGGTTAACTAACGGGGACTTGGACTATGTAGGTTCCCTAGCGGGCCCTTGGACTATGTAATTTCCCTAGCGGGCACTTGGACTATGTGGGTTCACTAGCGGGCATTTGGACTATCTAGGTTACCTAACGGGCAATTGGACTATGTAGGTTAACTAGCGGGCATTGGGACTATGTAGGTTACCTAGCGGGCACTTGGACTATGTATGTTCCCTATCGGGCATTTGGACTATGTAGGTTACCTAGCGGGCCCTTGGACTATATAGGTTACCTAGGGGGAACCTGGACAATGTAGGTTAACTAGTGGGCACTTGGACTATCTAGGTTACCTAGCAGGCACTAGGAATATATAGGTTAACTAGCGGGCACTTGAACTATGTAGATTAACTAGCGGCACTTGGACTGTCTATGTTAACTAGCGGGCCCTTGGACTATGTAGATTACATAGCGGGCACTTGGACTATGTATGTTCCAGAGCGGGCAATTGGACTATGTAGGTTCCTTAGCAGTCACTTGGACTATGTAGGTTCCAGAGCGGGCACTTGGACTATCTAGGTTCCCTAGCGGGCACTTGTACTATGTAGGTTTATTAGCGGACACTTGGACGATCTAGGTTAACTAGCGGGTACTTGGATTATGTAGGTTAACTAGCGGGCCCTTGAACTATGTAGATTAACTAGCGGCACTTGGACTATCTACATTAACTAGCGGGCCCTTGGACTATGTAGACTGCCTAACGGGCACTTGGAATATGTAGGTTTCCTAGCGGGCACTTGGACTCTGTATGTTCCCTACGGACACTTGAACTATGTAAGTTAACTACCGGGCACTTGGACTATGTAGGTTAACTAGCGGGCCCTTGGATTATCTAGGTTACCTAGCGGGCCCTTGGACTTCTAGGTTAACGAACGGGCACTTGGACTATGTATGTTGCATAGCGGGCAATTGGACTATCTAGGTTAGGTAACGGGCACTTGGACTATCTAGGTTTCTTATCGGGCACTTGGACGATCTAAATTAACTAGAGGGCACTTGGACTATCTAGGTTAACTAGCGTGCACTTGGACTATCTAGGTTTTTAGCGGGTACTTGGACTATGTAGGTTAACTAGAGGGCCCTTGGACTATGTAGATTCCCTAGCGGGCATTTGGACTATATAGATAACCTAGCATGCACTTAGACTTTGTAGGTTACCTAGCGGCACAAGAATTATCTAGGTTACCTAGCTGGCACTTGAATTATCTACGTTATAGCGGGTTCTTGGAGTATGTCGGTTACCTAGAGGGCTGTGGGATTATCTAAGTTACCAAGCGGGCACTGGGACGATCTAGGTTAACTAACGGGAACTTGGACTATTTAGGTTCCCTATCGGGCCCTTGGACTATGTAGGTTCTCAAGCGAGCACTTGGACTATGTGGGTTCCCTAGCGGGCATTTGGACTATGTAGGTTACCTCACGGGCACTTGGATTATGTAGGTTCCCTAGCGGGCACTTGGATTATGTAGGTTCCCTATCGAGCACTTGGATTATGTAGGTTAACAGTGGGCATTTGGACTATGTAGGTTACCTAGCGGGAACTTGGACAATGTAAGTTACCTAGCGGGCACTTGGACTATCTAGGTTACCTAAGGGGCACTTTGACTATCTAGGTTGCATAGCGGGCACTTGGATTATGTAGGTTAACTAGCGAGCACTTGGACTCTAGGTTACCTAGTGGGCACTTGGAATATATAGGTTACCTAGCGGGCCCTTGGACTATGTAGGTTTCCTAGCGGGCACTTGGACTATCTAGGTTACCTAGCGAGAATTTGGACTATGTAGGTTACATAGCGGGCACTTGGAATATCTAGGTTACTTAACGGGCACTTGGATGTCTAGGTTTCTTAGCGGCACTTGGACGATCTAGGTTAACTAGAGGGCACTTGGACTATCTAGGTTAACTAGCATACCTTTGACTACGTAGGTTAACTAGCGGGCCCTTGGACTATGTAGGATCCCTAGCGGGCACTTGGATTATGTAGGTTCCCTATCGGGCACATGGACTATGTAGGTTACCTAGCGGGCACTTGGACTATGTAGGATCCCTATCGGACATTTGGACTACTTAGGTTACCTAGCGGGCACTTGGACTATCTAGGTTAATTAGCGGACCTTGGACTACGTAGGTTAACTAGCGGGCCCTTGGACTATGTAGGTAAACTAGCGTGCACTTGGACTATCTAGGTTAACTAGCGGGCACTTGGATGATCAATGTTAACTAGCGGCACTTGGACTATCTAGGTTAGCTAACAGGCACTTGGACTAAGTACGTCCCCTAGTGGGCATTTGGACACTTTAGGTTAAGTAACGGTCACTAGGACTATCTAGGTTAACTAGCAGGCACTTGGACTATCTAGGTTACCTAGCTGGCACTAGGACTATGAAGGTTCCCTAGCGGGCACTAGGATTATCTAGATTACCTCGCGGGCACTTGGACTATGTAGGTCAACTAGCGGACACTTTGATTTTGTAGGTTCTGTATCGGGCACTTGACTATGTAGGTTAAGTAGAGGGCATTTGGACGATATATGTTGCCTAGCGGGCACTTGGACAATGTAGGTTCCCTATCGGGCACTTGAAAAATGTAGGTTAACTAGGGGGCACTAGGACTATGTAGGTTACCTAGCGGGCCCTTAGACTATCTAGGTTACCTAGCAGGCACTTGGACTATGTAGGCTCCCTAGCGGTTATTTGGACTATATAGATTACTTAGCGGGCACTTAGAATTTGTAGGTTACCTAGCGGGCACTTGCACTATCTAGGTTACCTAGCAGGCACTTGAACTATCTACGTTACCTAGCGGGTACTTGGAGTATGTAGGTTACCTACCGGGCTGTTGGACTATCTAGGTTACCTAGCGGGCCCTTGGACTATCTAGGTTAACTAACGGGCACTTGGACTATGTAGGTTCCCTAGCGGGCACTTGGATTATGTAGGTTCCCTATCGGGCACTTGGACTATGTAGGTTAACTAACGGGCACTTGGACTATGTAGGTTCCCTAACGGGCACTTGGATTATGTAGGTTCCCTATCGGGCACATCGACAATGTGGGTTCCCTAGCGGGCATTTGGACTATCTAGGTTACTTAACGGGCACTTGGACTATGTAGGTTCCCTAGCCGGCACTTGGATTATGTAGGTTCCCTATCGGGCACTTGGACTATGTAGGTTAACTAGCGGGCATTTGGACCATGAAGGTTACCTAGCAGGCACTTGGACTATGTAGGTTCCCTATCGGGCACTTGGAGAATGTAGGTTAACTAGGGGGCACTAGGACAATGTAGGTTACCTAGCGGGCCCTTGGACTATCTAGGTTACCTAGGGGGAACCTGGACTATGTAGGTTAACTAGTGGGTACTTGGACTATCTAGGTTACCTAGCGGGCACTTAGACTATGTACATTACCTAGTGGGCACTTGGACTATGTACGTTTCCTAGCGGGTACTTGGACTATCTAGGTTTTCTAGCGGGCACTTGGTCTATATAGGTTAACTAGCGGGCACTTGCACTATCTTGGTTAACTAGCGAGCACGTGGACTATCTAGGTTACCTAGGGGGAACCTGGACTATGTACGTTCCCTAGCAGGCCTTTGGACTATCTAGGTTACCTAGCGGGCACTTAGACTATGTACATTACCTAGTGGGCACTTGGACTATGTACGTTTCCTAGCGGGTACTTGGACTAGATAGTTTCCCTAGCGGACACTTGGTCTATCTAGGTTAACAAGCGGGCACTTGCACTATGTAGTTTAACTAGCGGGCACTTGGACTATCTAGGTTAACTAGCGGGCCCTTGGACGATGTAGGTTTACTAGCGGGCCCTTGGACTATGTAGGTTAACTAGCGGGCCCTTGGACGATGTAGGTTAACTAGCGGGCCCTTGGACTATGTAGGTTTACTAGCGGGCCCTTGGACTATGTAGGTTACCTAGTGGGCACTTGGACGATCTAGGTTAACTAGCGGGTACTTGGACTATGTAGGTTAACTAGCGGGCCATTGGACTATGTAGATTCCATAGCGGGCACTTGGACTATGTATGTTCCAGAGCGGGCAATTGGACTATGTAGGTTCCTTAGCAGTCACTTGGACTATGTAGGTTCCAGAGCGGGCACTTGGACTATCTAGGTTCCCTAGCGGGCACTTGTACTATGTAGGTTTATTAGCGGACACTTGGACGATCTAGGTTAACTAGCGGGTACGTGGATTATGTAGGTTAACTAGCGGGCCTTTGAACTATGTAGATTAACTAGCGGCACTTGGACTATCTACATTAACTAGCGGGCCCTTGGACTATGTAGATTGCCTAGCGGGCACTTGGAATATATAGGTTTCCTAGCGGGCACTTGGACTCTGTATGTTCCCTACGGACACTTGAACTATGTAAGTTAACTACCGGGCACTTGGACTATGTAGGTTAACTAGCGGGCCCTTGGACTATCTAGGTTACCTAGCGGGCACTTGGACTTCTAGGTTAACGAACGGGCACTTGGACTATGTATGTTGCATAGCGGGCAATTGGACTATCTAGGTTAGGTAACGGGCACTTGGACTATCTAGGTTTCTTATCGGGCACTTGGACGATCTAAGTTAACTAGAGGGCACTTGGACTATCTAGGTTAACTAGCGTGCACTTGGACTATCTAGGTTTTTAGCGGGTACTTGGACAATGTAGGTTAACTAGCGGGCCCCTGGACTATGTAGATTAACTAGCCGCACTTGGACTATCTACGTTAACGAGCGGGCCCTTGGACTGTGTAAATTCCCTAGCGGGCATTTGGACTATATAGATAACCTAGCAGGCACTTAGACTTTGTAGGTTACCTAGCGGCACAAGAACTATCTAGGTTACCTTGCTGGCACTTGAACTATCTACGTTATAGCGGGTTCTTGGAGTATGTAGGTTACCTAGAGGGCTGTTGGATTATCTAAGTTACCAAGCGGGCACTGGGACTATCTAGGTTAACTAACGGGAACTTGGACTATTTAGGTTCCCTAGCGGGCCCTTGGACTATGTAGGTTCCCTAGCGAGCACTTGGACTATGTGGGTTCCCTAGCGGGCATTTGGACTATGTAGGTTACCTCACGGGCACTTGGACTATGTAGGTTCCCTAGCGGGCACTTGGATTATGTAGGTTCCCTATCGAGCACTTGGATTATGTAGGTTAACAGTGGGCATTTGGACTATGTAGGTTACCTAGCGGGCACTTGGACTATGTAGGTTACGTAGCGGGCACTTGGACTATATAGGTTCCCTATCAGGCATTTGGACTATCTAGGTTACCTAGCAGGCACTTGGACTATGTACGTTCCATAGCAGGCCCTTGGACTATCTAGGTTACCTATCGGGCACTTAGACTATGTACATTACCTAGTGGGCACTTGGACTATGTACGTTTCCTAGCGGGTACTTGGACTAGATAGGTTCCCTAGCAGGCACTTGGTCTATCTAGGTTAACTAGCGGGAACTTGGACTATCTAGGTTAACTAGCGAGCACTTGGACTATCTAGGTTAACTAGCGGGCATTTGGACTATATTGGTTACCTAGCGGGCACTTGGACTATGTAGGTTAACGAAAAGGCACTTGGACTATGTAGGTAACCTAGTGGTCACTTGAACTGTCTAGGTTACCTCGCGGGCACTTGGACTATGTAGGTTAACTAGCGGGCACTTGGACTATCTAGGTTAACTAGCGGGCCCTTGGACGATGTAGGTTAACTAGCGGACAATTGGACTATCTAGGTTACCTAGCGGGCACTTGGACTATGTACGTTCCCTAGCGGGCACTTGGACTATCTACGTTACCTAGCGGGCACTTGGACTATGTACGTTACCTAGCGGGCACTTGGACTAGATAGGTCCCCTAGCGGGCACTTGGTCTATCTGGGTTAACTAGCGGGCAATTGGATTATCTAGGTTAACTAGCGAGCACTTGGACTATCTAGGTTTTCTAGCAGGCATTTGGACTATTAGGGCCCCTAGCGGGCATTTGTACTATATTGGTTACCTACCGGGCAATTGTAGTATGTAGGTTAACTAGCTTACACTTGGACGATCTAGGTTAACTAGCGGGTACTTGGACTATGTAGGTTAACTAGCGGGCCCTTGAACTATGTAGATTAACTAACGGAACTTGGACTATCTACATTAACTAGCAGGCCCTTGGACTATGTAGATTCCCTAGCGGGCACTTGGACTATATATGTTCCCTAGCGGGCACTTGGACTATGTAGGTTAACTAGCGGGCCTTTGGACTATATAGGTTACCTTGCGGGCACTTGGAATATGTAGGTAACCTAGCGGGCACTTGGACAGTCTAGGTTACCTAGCGGGCACTTGGGCTATCTAGGTTAACTATGGTGTACTTGGACTATCTAGGTTAACAAGCGGGCACTTGGACTATCTAGGTTAACTAGCGGGCACTTGGACTATCTAGGTTAGCTAACGGGCACTTGGACTAAGTACGTCCCCAAGTGGGCACTTGGACACTCTAGGTTAACTAACGGACAATAGGACTATCTAGGTTAACTAGCAGGCACTTGGACTATCTAGGTTACCTAGCTGGCACTTGGACTATGAAGGTTCCCTAGCGGGCACTTGGATTATCTAGGTTACCCAGCGAGCACTTGGACTATATAGGTCAACTAGCGGGTCCTTGGAATATCTAGGTTAGCTAACTGGCACTTGAACTATGTAGGTTAATTAGCGGACTCTTGCACGATCTAGGTTAACTAGCAGACTCTTGCACTATGTAGGTTAACTAGGGGGCCCATTGACACTGTTGGTTAACTAACGGGCACTTGGACGATCTAGGTTAACTAGCGGGCACTTGGACTATATAGGTTAACTAGCGGGCACTTGGATTATCTAGGTTACCTAGCGGGCACTTGGACTATGTAGGTTCCCTAGGGGGCATTTGGACTATATAGATAACCTAGCGGGCCCTTAGACTTTGTAGGTTACCTAGCGGGCCCATGGACTATGTAGGTTAACTAGCGGGCCCTTGGACTATGTAGGTTACCTAGAGGGCACTTGGGAGGTCTAGGTTAACTAGCGGGTACTTGGACTATCTACGTTAACTAGCGGGCCCTTGGACTATGTAGATTCCCTAGCGGGTATTTGGACTGTATAGATAATGTAGCGGGTACTTAGACTTTGTAGGTTACCTAGCGGGCACTTGGTCTATCTAGGTTACCTAGCTGGCACATGAACTATCTACGTTACCTAGCGGGTTCTTGGAGTATGTAGGTTACCTAGCGGGTTGTTGGACTATCTAGGTTACCAAGCGGGCACTTGGACTATCTAGGTTAACTAACGGGCACTTGGACTATGTAGGTTCCCTAGCGGGCCCTTGGACTATGTAAATTACATTGCGGGCACTTGGACTATGTGGGTTTCCTGGCGGGCATTTGGACTATCTAGGTTACCTAACGGGCACTTGGACTATGTAGGTTCCCTAGCGGGCACTTGGATTATGTAGGTTCCCTATCGGGCACTTGGACTATGTAGTTTACCTAGCGGGCACTTGGACTATGTAGGTTACCTATCGGGCACTTGGAGAATGTAGGTTAACTAGGGGGCACTAGGACTATGAAGGTTTCCTAGCGGGCCCTTGTACTACCTAGGTTACCTAGCGGGCATTTGGACTATGTAGGCTCCCTAGCGGTCATTTGGACTATATAGATTACCTAGAGGGCACTTAGATATTGTAGTTTACCTAGCGGGCACTTGGACTATCTAGGTTAACTAACGGGCACTTGGACTATGTAGGTTCCCTAGCGGGCCCTTGGATTATGTAAGTTCTCTAGCGGGCACTTGGAGTATGTGGGTTCCCTAGCGGGCATATGGACTATCTAGGTTACCTAACGGGCACTTGGACTATGTAGGTTCCCTAGCGGGCACTTGGATTATGTAGGTTCCCTATCGGGCACTTGGACTATGTAGGTTAACTAGCGGGCATTTGGACTATGTAGGTTACCTAGCGGGCACTTGGACTATATACGTTCCCTAGCGGGCACTTGGACTATCTACGTTACCTAGCGGGCACTTGGACTATGTACGTTACCTAGCGGGCACTTGGAGTATGTACGTTTCCTAGCGGGTACTTGGACTAGATAGGTTCCCTAGCGGGCACTTGGTCTATCTGGGTTAACTAGCGGGCTCTTGGACTATCTAGGTTAACTAGCGAGCACTTGGATTATCTAGGTTTTCTAGCGGGCATTTTGAATATTAGGCCCCCTAGCGGGCATTTGGACTATATTGGTTACCTAGCGGTCACTTGGACTATGTAGGTTAACAAAGGGGCACTTGGACTATGTAGGTAACCTAGTGGTCCATTGAATTGTCTAGGTTACCTAGCGGGCACTTTGACTATGTAGGTTAACTAGCGGGCACTTGGACTATATAGGTTAACTAGCTGGCCCTTGGATGATGTAGGTTAACTAGTGGGCCCCTGGACTATGTAGATTAACTAGCGGCACTTGGACTATCTACGTTAACTAGCGGGCCCTTGGACTATGTAGATTCCCTAGCGGGCACTTGGACTATGTAGGTTCCCTAGCAGGCACTTGGACTATGTAGGTTTCAGAGAGGGCACTTGGACTATATAGGATCCCTATCGGATATTTGGACTACTTAGGTTACCTAGCGGGCAATTGGACTATCTAGGTCAACTAGCGGGCCCTTGTACTATGTAGGTTAACTAGAGAGCACTTGGACTATCTAGGTTAACTAGCGGACCTTGGACTACGTAGGTTAACTAGCGGGCCCTTGGACTATGTAGGTTAACTAGCGTGCACTTGGACTATCTAGGTTACCTAGCAGGCACTTGAACTATCTACGTTAACTAGCGGGTACTTGGAGTATGTAGGTTACCTACCGGGCTGTTGGACTATCTAGGTTACCTAGCGGGCACTTGGACTATCTAGGTTAACTAACGGGCACTTGGACTATGTAGGTTGCCTAGCAGGCCCTTGGACTATATAGGTTCCCTAGCGGGCACTTGGATTATGTAGGTTCCCTATCGGGCACTTGGACTATGTATGTTACCTAGCCGCCACTTGGACTATCTAGGTTAGCTAACAGGCAGTTGGACTATTGAGGTTCCCTAGAGGGCACTTGTACTATCTAGGATACCTAGCTGGCCCTTGGACTATATAGGTCAACTAGCGGGCCCTTGGACAATCTAGGTTAGCTAACGGGCACTTAAATTATGTAGGTTAACTAGCGGGCACTTGGAATATGTAGGTTAACTAGCGGGCCCATATACTATGTAGGTTTACTTGCGGGCCCTTGGACTATCTAGGTTCCCTAAAGGGCACTTGGACTATCTAGGTTAGCGAAAAGGCACTTGGACTATCTAGGTTACCTAGCGGGCACTTGGACTATATAGGCTAACTAGGGGGCGCTTGGATTATCTAGGTTACCTAGCGGGTACTTGAACTATCTAGGTTAACTAGCGGGCACTTGGACTATGTACGTTCCCTAGCCGGCACTTGGACTATCTATGTTAACTAGCGGGCACTTGGAATATGTAGGTTAACTAGCGGACACTTGCACTATGTAGGTTACCTAGCAGGCACTTGGACTATCTAGGTTAAATAGCGGGCACTTGGATTATCTAGGTTAACTAGCGTGCACTTGGACTATGTAGGTTCCTTAGCGGGCACTTGGACTATGTAGGTTCCCTAGCAGGCACTTGGACTATGTAGGTTCCAGAGCGGGCACTTGGACTAACTAGATTCCCTAGCGGGCACTTGGACTATGTAGGTTAACTAGCGGGCCCTTGAACTATGTAGATTAACTAGCGGAACTTGGACTATCTACATTAACTAGCGGGCCTTTGGACTATGTAGATTCCAGAGCGGGCACTTGGACTGTGTATGTTCCCTTGCGGGCACTTGGACTATGTATGTTCCCTATGGACACTATGTAAGTAAACTACCGGGTACTTGGACTATGTAGGTTAACTAGCGGGCCCTTGGACTATGTAGGTTACCTTGCGGGCACTTGGACTATGTAGGTAAACTAGCGGGCACTTGGACAGTCTAGGTTACCTAGCGGGCACTTGGACTTCTAGGTTAAAGTGCGGGCACTTGGACTATGTATGTTGCATAGCGGGCAATGGGACTATCTAGTTTAGGTAACGGGAACTTGGACTATCTAGGTTACCTAGCGGGCACTTGGACTATCTAGGTTACTTAACGGGCACTTGGATGTCAACGTTTCTTAGCGGGCACTAGGACGATCTAGGTTAACTAGAGGGCACTTGGACTATCTAGGTTAACTAGAGTGCACTTGGACTATCTAGGTTAACTAGTGGGCACTTGGATGATCAGTGTTAACTAGCGGGCAATTGGACTATCTAGGTTAGCTAACGGGCACTTGGACTAAGTACGTCCCTGAGTGGGCACTTGGACACTCTAGTTTAACTAACGGGCACTAGGACTATCTAAGTTAACTAGCGGGCACTTGGACGATCTAGGTTAACTAGCGGGCACTTGGACTATCAAAGTTAACAAGTGAGCCCTTGGACTATGTAGGTTAACTAGCGGGCCCTTGGACTATCTAGGTTACCTAGCGGGCACTTGGACTATATAGGTTACCTAGCGGGCACTTGGACTATGTAGGTTACCTAGTGGGCACTTGGACTATCTAGGTTAACGAACGGGCACTTGGAATATGCAGGTAACCTAGCGGGCACTTGGACTGTCTAGGTTACCTAGCGAGCACTTGAACTTCTAGGTTAACGAATGGGCACTTGGACTATGTAGGTTGCTTAGCGGGCACGTGGACTATTTAGGTTAGGTAACGGGCACTTTGAGTATCTAGCTTACCTAGCCAGAACTTGGACAATGTAAGTTACCTAGCGGGAACTTGGGCTATCTAGGTTACCTAACGGGCACTTGGACTATGTAGGTTACCTAGCGGGCACTTGGACTATGTAGGATCCCTATCGGACATTTGGACTACTTAGGTTATATAGCGGGCACTTGGACTATCTACGTTAACTAGCGGCCACTTGGACTATCTAGGACAACTAGCGAGCCCTTGTACTATGTAGGTTAACTAGCGAGCTCTTGGATTATCTAGGTTAACTAGCGGGCACTTGGATGATCAATGTTAACTAGCGGGCACTTAGACTATCTAGGTTAGCTAACAGGCACTTGGACTAAGTACGTCCCCTAGTGGGCACTAGGACTATCTAGGTTAACAAGCGTGCACTTGGACTATCTAGGTTACCTAGCTGGCACTAGGAGTATTAAGGTTCCCTAGCGGGCACTAGGAAAATCTAGGTTACCTAGCGGGCACTTGGATTATGTAGGTCAACTAGCGGGCACTTGGATTATGTAGGTTCCCTATCTGGCACTTAGACTATGTAGGTTAACTGGAGGGCATTTGGACTATGTAGGTTACCTAGCGGGCACTTGGAATATGTAGGTTCCCTATCGGGCACTTGGAAAATGTAGGTTAACTAGGGGACACTAGGACTATGTAGGTTACCTAGCGGGCCCTTAGACTATCTAGGTTACCCAGCGGCCATTTGGACTATGTAGGCTCCCTAGCAGTTATTTGGACTATATAGATTACTTAGCGGGCACTTAGACTTTGTAGGTTACCTAGCGGGCACTTGGACTATCTAGGTTACCTAGCAGGCACTTGAACTATCTACGTTAACTAGCGGGTACTTGGAGTATGTAGGTTACCTACCGGGCTGTTGGACTATCTAGGTTACCTAGCGGGCACTTGGACTATCTAGGTTAACTAACGGGCACTTGGACTATGTAGGTTGCCTAGCAGGCCCTTGGACTATGTAGGTTCCCTAGCGGGCACTTGGATTATGTAGGTTCCCTATCGGGCACTTGGACTATGTAGGTTACCTAGCCGCCACTTGGACTATCTAGGTTAGCTAACAGGCACTTGGACTACTGAGGTTCCCTAGAGGGCACTTGTACTATCTAGGATACCTAGCTGGCCCTTGGACTATGTAGGTCAACTAGCAGGCCCTTGGACAATCTAGGTTAGCTAACGGGCACTTAGATTATGTAGGTTAACTAGCGGGCACTTGGAATATGTAGGTTAACTAGCGGGCCCATGGACTATGTAGGTTTACTTGCGGGCTCTGGACTATCTAGGTTCCCTAAAGGGCACTTGGACTATCTAGGTTAGCGAAAAGGCACTTGGACTATCTAGGTTACCTAGCGGGCACTTGGATTATGTAGGCTAACTAGGGGGCCCTTGGACTATCTAGGTTACCTAGCGGGTACTTGAACTATCTAGGTTAACTAGTGGGCACTTGGACTATGTACGTTCCCTAGCCGGCACTTGGACTATCTATGTTAACTAGCGGGCACTTGGAATATGTAGGTTAACTAGCGGACACTTGCACTATGTAGGTTACCTAGCGGCACTTGGACTATCTAGGCTAACTAGCGTGCACTTGGACTATGTAGGTTCCTTAACGGGCACTTGGACTATGTAGGTTCCCTAGCAGGCACTTGGACTATGTAGGTTCCAGAGCGGGTACTTGGACTAACTATATTCCCTAGGGTGTACTTGTAATATGTAGGTTAACTTGCGGACACTTGGACGATCTAGGTTAACAGGCGGGTACTTGGAATATGTAGGTTAACTAGCGGACCCTTGAATTATGTAGATTAACTAGCGGAACTTGGACTATCTACATTAACTAGCGGGCCTTTGGACTATGTAGATTCCAGAGCGGGCACTTGGACTATGTATGTTCCCTAGCGGGCACTTGGACTATGTATGTTCCCTATGGACACGTGAACTATGTAAGTTAACTACCGGGCACTTGGACTATGTAGGTTAACTAGCGGGCCCTTGGACTATGTAGGTTACCTTGCGGGCACTTGGACTGTGTAGGTAAACTAGCGGGCACTTGGACAGTCTAGGTTACCTAGAGGGCACTTGGACTTCTAGGTTAACGTGCGGGCACTTGGACTATGTATGTTGCATAGCGGGCAATGCGACTATCTAGTTTAGGTAACGGGAACTTGGACTATCTAGGTTACCTAGCGGGCACTTGGACTATCTAGGTTACTTAACGGGCACTTGGATGTCAACGTTTCTTAGCGGGCACTAGGACGATCTAGGTTAACTAGAGGGCACTTGGACTATCTAGGTTAACTAGAGTGCACTTGGACTATCTAGGTTAACTAGTGGGCACTTGGATGATCAATGTTAACTAGCGGGCAATTGGACTATCTAGGTTAGCTAACGGGCACTTGGACTAAGTACGTCCCTGAGTGGGCACTTGGACACTCTAGGTTAACTAACGGGCACTAGGACTATCTAGGTTAACTAGCGGGCACTTGGACGATCTAGGTTAACTAGCGGGCACTTGGACTATCAAAGTTAACAAGTGAGCCCTTGGACTATGTAGGTTAACTAGTGGGTCCTTGGACTATCTAGGTTACCTAGCGGGCACTTGGACCATATAGGTTACCTAGCGGGCACTTGGATTATGTAGGTTACCTAGTGGGCACTTGGACTATCTAGGTTAACGAAAGGGCACTTGGAATATGCAGGTAACCTAGCGGGCACTTGGACTGTCTAGGTTACCTAGCGGGCACTTGAACTTCTAGGTTACCGAATGGGCACTTGGACTATGTAGGTTGCTTAGCGGGCACTTGGACTATTTAGGTTAGGTAACGGGCACTTTGAGTATCTAGCTTACCTAGCCGGAACTTGGACAATGTAAGTTACCTAGCGGGCACTTGGACTATCTAGGTAACCTAACGGGCACTTTGACTATCTAGGTTGCATACCGGGCACTTGGATTATGTAGGTTAACTAGCGAACACTTGGACTCTATGTTACCTAGCGGGCACTTGGACTATCTAGGTTACCTACCGGGCCCTTTGACTATGTAGGTTTCCTACCGGGCACTTGGACCATCTAGGTTAACTAACGGGCACTTGGACTATGTAGGTTACCTAGCGGGCACTTGGACTATGTAGGATCCCTATCGGACATTTGGACTACTTAAGTTACCTAGCGGGCACTTGGACTATCTTGGTCAACCTGCGAGCCCTTGTACTATGTAGGTTAACTAGCGAGCACTTGGACTATCTAGGTTAACTAGCGGGCACTTGGATGATCAATGTTAACTAGCGGGCACTTAGACTATCTAGGTTAGCTAACAGGCACTTGGACTAAGTACATCCCCTCATGGGCACTAGGACTATCTAGGTTAACAAGCGGGCACTTGGACTCTCTAGGTTACCTAGCTGGCACTAGTACTATGAAGGTTCCCTAGCGGGCACGAGGATAATCTAGGTTACCTAGCGGGCACTTTGACTATGTAGGTCAACTAGCGGGCACTTGGATTATGTAGGTTCCCTATCGGGCACTTGGACTATGTAGGTTAACTAGAGGGCATGTGGACTATGTAGGTTACCTAGCGCGCACTTGGTCTATGTAGGTTCCCTATCGGGCACTTGGAAAATGTAGGTTAACTAGGGGACACTAGGACTATGTAGGTTACCTAGCGGGCCCTTAGACTATCTAGGTTACCTAGCGGCCATTTGGACTCTGTAGGCTCCCTAGCGGTTATTTGGACTATACAGATTACTTAGCGGGCACTTAGACTTTGTAGGTTACCTAGCGGGCACTTGGACTATCTAGGTTACCTAGCAGGCACTTGAACTATCTACGTTAACTAGCGGGTACTTGGAGTATGTAGGTTACCTACCGGGCTGTTGGACTATCTAGGTTACCTAGCGGGCACTTGGACTATCTAGGTTAACTAACGGGCACTTGGACTATGTAGGTTGCCGAGCAGGCCCTTGGACTATGTAGGTTCCCTAGCGGGCATTTGGATTATGTAGGTTCCCTATCGGGCACTTGGACTATGTAGGTTACCTAGCCGCCACTTGGACTATCTAGGTAAGCTAACATGCACTTGGACTATTGAGGTTCCCTAGAGGTCACTTGTACTATCTAGGATAACTAGCTGGCCCTTGGACTATGTAGGTCAACTAGCGGGCCCTTGGACAATCTAGGTTAGCTAACGGGCACTTAGATTATGTAGGTTAACTAGCGGGCACTTGGAATATTTAGGTTAACTAGCGGGCCCAGGGACTATGTAGGTTTACTTGCGGGCCCTTGGACTATCTAGGTTCCCTAAAGGCCACTTGGACTATTAGGTTACCGAAAAGGCACTTGGACTATCTAAGTTACCTAGCGGGCACTTGGACTAAGTTGGCTAACTAGGGGGCCCTTGGACTATCTAGGTTACGTTGTGGGTACTTGAACTATCTAGGTTAACTAGCGGGCACTTGGACTATGTACGTTCCCTAGCCGGCACTTGGACTATCTATGTTAACTAGCGGGCACTTGGAATATGTAGGTTAACTAGCAGACACTTGCACTATGTAGGTTACCTAGCAGGCACTTGGACTATCTAGGTTAACTAGCGTGCACTTGGACTATGTAGGTTCTTTAGCGGGCACTTGGACTATCTAGGTTGCCTAGCGGGCACTTGTACTATGTAGGTTAACTAGCGTGCCCTTGGACTATCTAGGTTACATAGCGGGTACTTGGTATATAGGTTAACTAGTGGGCACTTGGTCTATATAGGCTAACTAGCGGACACTTGCACGATCTAGGTTAACTAGCGGGGCCTTGCACTATGTCGGTTAACTAGCGGGCCAACGGATTATGTAGGTTTACTAGCAGGCACTTGGACTATGTAGGATAACTAGCTGGCCCTTGGACTATGTAGGTCAACTAGCGGGCCCTTGGACTATCTAGGTTAGCTAACGGGCACTTAGATTATGTAGGTTAACTAGCGGGCACTTGGAATATGTAGGTTAACTAGCGGGCCCATGGACTATGTGGGTTTACTTGCGGGCCCTTGGACTATCTAGGTTCCCTAAAGGCCACTTGGACTATTAGGTTACCGAAAAGGCACTTGGACTATCTAGGTTACCTAGCGGGCACTTGGACTAAGTTGGCTAACTAGGGGGCCCTTGGACTATGTAGGTTACCTAGTGCATACTTGAACTATCTAGGTTAACTAGCGGGCACTTGGACTATGTACGTTCCCTAGCCGGCACTTGGACTATCTATGTTAACTAGCGGGCACTTGGAATATGTAGGTTAACTAGCAGACACTTGCACTATGTAGGTTACCTAGCAGGCACTTGGACTATCTAGGTTAAATAGCGGGCACTTGGACTATCTAGGTTAACTAGCGTGCACTTGGACTATGTAGGTTCTTTAGCGGGCACTTGGACTATCTAGGTTGCCTAGCGGGCACTTGTACTATGTAGGTTAACTAGCGTGCCCTTGGACTATCTAGGTTACATAGCGGGTACTTGGTATATAGGTTAACTAGTGGGCACTTGGTCTATATAGGCTAACTAGCGGACACTTGCACGATCTAGGTTAACTAGAGGGGCCTTGCACTATGTATGTTAACTAGCGGGATAATGGATTATGTAGGTTTACTAGCAGGCACTTGGACTATGTAGGATAACTAGCTGGCCCTTGGACTATGTAGGTCAACTAGCGGGCCCTTGGACTATCTAGGTTAACTAACGGGCACTTAGATTATGTAGGTTAACTAGCGGGCACTTGGAATATGTAGGTTAACTAGCGGGCCCATGGACTATGTAGGTTTACTTGCGGGCCCTTGGACTATCTAGGTTCCCTAAAGGCCACTTGGACTATTAGGTTACCGAAAAGGCACTTGGACTATCTAGGTTACCTAGCGGGCACTTGGACTATGTTGGCTAACTAGGGGGCCCTTGGACTATCTAGGTTACCTAGTGGGTACTTGAACTATCTAGGTTAACTAGCGGGCACTTGGACTATGTACGTTCCCTAGCCGGCAGTTGGACTATCTATGTTAACTAGCGGGCAATTGGAATATGTAGGTTATCTAGCGGGCCCATGGACTATGTAGGTTTACTTGCGGGCCCTTGGACTATCTAGGTTCCCTAAAGGGCACTTGGACTATCAAGGTTACCGAAAAGGCTCTTGGACTATCTAGGTTACCTAGCGGGCACTTGGACTATGTAGGCTAACTAGGGGGCCCTTGGACTGTCTAGGTTACCTAGCGGGTACTTGAACTATCTAGGTTAACTAGCGGGCACTTGGACTATGTACGTTCCCTAGCCGGCACTTGGACTATCTATGTTAACTAACGGGCACTTGGAATATGTAGGTTAACTAGCGGACACTTGCACTAAGTAGGTTACCTAGCAGACACTTGGAATATCTAGGTTAAATAGCGGGCACTTGGACTATCTAGGTTAACTAGCGTGCACTTGGACTATGTAGGTTCCTTAACGGGCACTTGGACTATCTAGGTTGCCTAGCGGACACTTGCACTATGTACGTTAACTAGCGGCCCCATGGACTATGTAGGTTTACAAGCGGGCCCTTGGACTATCTAGGTTCCCTAAAGGGCACTTGGACAATCTAGGTTACCGAACGGGCACTTGGACTATCTAGGTTACCTAGCGGGCACTTGGACTATGTAGGCTAACTAGGGGGGTGTTGGACGATCTAGGTTACCTAGCGGGTACTTGAACTATCTAGGTTAACTAGCGGGCACTTGCACTATCTAGGTTAACTAACGGGCACTTGGACAATGTAGGTTGCCTAGCAGGCACTTGGACTATGTAGGTTCCCTATCGGGCACTTGGACTATGTAGGTTACCTAGCCGCCACTTTGACTATCTAGGTTAGCTAACAGGCACTTGGACTATTGAGGTTCCCTAGCGGGCACTTGTACTATCTAGGATACCTAGCTGGCCGTTGGACTATGTAGGTTTCCTAGCGGGCACTTGGACTATCTAGGTTAACGAATGGGCACTTGGACTATGTAGGTTACCTAGCGGGCACTTGGACTAGGTAGGTTAACTAGCGAGCACTTGGACTATCTAGGTTAACTAGCGGACCTTGGACTACGTAGGTTAACCTGCGGGCCCTTGGACTATGTAGGTTAACTAGCGTGCACTTGGGCTATGTAGGTTCCTTAGCGGGCACTTGGACTATCTAGGTTGCCTAGCGGGCACTTGTACTATGTAGGTTAACTAGCGTACCCTTGGACTATCTAGGTTACGTAGCGGGCACTTGGTACATAGGTTTACTAGCGGGCACTTGGACTATATAGGCTAACTAGCGGACACTTGCACGATCTAGGTTAACTAGCGGGCCCTTGAACTATGTAGGTTAACTAGCGGGCCCATGGATTATGTAGGTTTACTAGCAGGCACTTGAACTATCTAGGTTAACTAGCGGGCACTTGGACTATGTAGTTTCCCTAGCAGGCATTTGGACTATTTAGGTTACCTAGCGGGCACTTGGACTATGTAGGTTACCTAGCGGGCACTTGGACTATCTAGGTTACCTAGCAGGCACTTTGACTATCTAGGTTCACTAACGGGCACTTCGAGTATGTAGGTTGCTTAGCGGGCACTTGGATTATGTAGGTTTCCTATCGGGCACTTGTACTATCTAGGTTACCTAGCTAGCACTTAGATTATGTAGGTTAAATAGCGGGCACTTGGAATATGTAGGTTAACTAGCGGACACTTGCACTATGTAGGTTAACTAGCGGGCCCATGGACTATGTAGGTTTACTAGCGGGCCCTTGGACGATCTAGTTTCCCTAAAGGGTACTTGGAATATCTAGGTTACCGAACGGGCACTTGGACTATCTAGGTTATTTAGCGGGCACTTGGACTATGTAGGCTAACTAGGGGGCCCTTGGACGATCTAGGTTACCTAGCGGGCACGTGGACTATGTAAGTTCCCTAGCGGTCACTTGGACTATCTATGTTAACTAGCGGGCACTTGGAATATGTAGGTTAACTAGTGGACACTTGCACTATGAAGGTTACCTAGCAGGCACTTGGATTATCTAGGTTAACTAGCGTGCACTTGGACTATGTAGGTTCCTTAGCGGGCACTGGGACTATCTAGGTTGCGTAGCGGGCACTTGGAATATGTAGGTAAACTAGCGTGCCCTTGGACTATCTAGGATACGTAGCGGGCACTTGGTATATAGGTTAACTAGCGGGCACTTGGAATATGTAGTTTCCCTAGCAGGCATTTGGACTATTTAGGTTACCTAGAGGGCACTTGGACTATGTAGGTTACCTAGCGGGCACTTGGACTGTCTAGGTTACCTAGCAGGCACTTTGACTATCTAGGTTCACTAACGGGCACTTCGAGTATGTAGGTTGCCTAGCGGGCACTTGGATTATGTAGGTTTCCTATCGGGCATTTGGACTATGTAGGTAAACTAGCGGACACTTGGACTGTCCTGGTTACCTAGCGGGCACTTGGATTATGTAGGTTAACGAACGGGCACTTGGACTATGTAGGTTACCTAGCCGCCACTTGGACTATCTAGGTTAGCTAACAGGCACTTGGAATTTCTAGATTCCCTAGCGGGCACTTGTACTATCTAGGTTACCTAGCTAGCACTTAGATTATGTAGGTTAAATAGCGGGCACATGGAATATGTAGGTTAACTTGCGGACACTTGCACTATGTAGGTTAACTAGCGGGCCCATGGACTATGTAGGTTTACTAGTGGGCCCTTGGACTATCTAGTTTCCCTAAAGGGTACTTGGAATATCTAGGTTACCGAACGGGCACTTGGACTATCTAGGTTATTTAGCGGGCACTTGGACTATGTAGGCTAACAAGGGGGCCCTTGGACGATCTAGGTTACCTAGCGGGTACTTGAACTATCTAGGTTAACTAGCGGGCACTTGCACTATCTAGGTTACCTAGCGGGCACTTGGACTATGTAAGTTCCCTAGCAGTCACTTGGACTATCTATGTTAACTAGCGGGCACTTGGAATATGTAGGTTAACTAGTGGGCACTTGCACTATGAAGGTTACCTAGCAGGCACTTGAATTATCTAGGTTAACTAGCGTGCACTTGGACTATGTAGGTTCCTTAGCGGGCACTTGGACTATCTAGGTTGCCTAGCGGGCACTTGGACTATGTAGGTTAACTAGCGTGCCCTTGGACTATATAGGATACGTAGCGGGCACTTGGTATATAGGTTAACTAGCGGGCACTTGGAATATGTAGGTTAACTAGAGGACACTTGGACTATCTAGGTTAACTAGTGGGCCGTTGGACTATGTAGGTTAACTAGCAGGCACTTGGACAATCTAGGTTAACTAGCGGGCACTTGGACGATCTAGGTTAACTGGCGGGCACTTGGACTATCAAAGTTAACAAGTGAGCCCTTGGACTATGTAGGTTAACTAGCGGGCCCTTGGACTATCTAGGTTACCTAGCGGGCACTTGGACTATATAGGTTACCTAGAGGGCACTTGGACTATATAGGTTACTTAGTGGGCACTTGGACTATCTAGGTTAACGAACGGGCACTTGGAATATGCAGGTAACCTAGCGGGCACTTGGACAGTCTAGGTTACCTAGCGGGCACTTGGACTTCTAGGTTAACGAATGGGCACTTAGACTATGTAGGTTGCTTAGCGGCACTTGGACTATCTAGGTTAGGTAACGGGCACTTTGAGTATCTAGGTTACCTAGCAGGAACTTGGACAATGTAAGTTACGTAGCGGGCACTTGGACTATCTAGGTTACCTAACGGGCACTTTGACTATCTAGGTTACATAGCGGGCACTTGGACTATGTAGGTTAGCTAGCGAGCATTTGGACTCTAGGTTATCTAGCGGACACTTGGACTATCTAGGTTAACGAACGGGCCCTTGGACTATGTAGGTTACCTAGCGGGCACTTGGACTATGTAGGATCCCTATCGGACATTTGGACTACTTACGTTACCTAGGAGGCACTTGGACAATTTAGGTTAACTAGAGGGCACTTGGACTATCTAGGTTAACTAGCGTATACTTGGAATATCTAGGTTAACTAGCGGGCATTTGGATGATCACTGTTAACTAGCGGGCACTTGGACTATCTAGGTTAGCTAACGGGCACTTGGACTAAGTTGTCCCCTAGTGGGCACTTGGACACTCTAGGTTAACTAACGGACAATAGGACTATCTAGGTTAACTAGCGGGTACTTGGACTATATAGGTTAACTAGCGGGCACTTGGATTATCTAGGTTACCTAGTGGGCACTTGGACTATGTAGGTTCCCTAGGGGGCATTTGGACTATATAGATAACCTAGCGGGCCCTTAGACTTTGTAGGTTACCTAGCGGGCCCTTGGACTATGTAGGTTAACTAGCGGGCCCTTGGACTATGTAGGTTACCTAGCGGTCACTTGGACGATCTAGGTTAACTAGCGGGTACTTGGACTATGTAGGTTAACTAGCGGGCCCTAGGACTATGTAGATTAACTCGCGGCACTTGGACTATCTACGTTAACTAGCGGGCCCTTGGACGATGTAGACTCCCTAGCGGGCATTTGGACTATATAGATAATCTAGCGGGCATTTAGACTTTGTAGGTTACCTAGCGGGCACTTGGACTATCTAGGTTACCTAGAGGGCACTTGGACTATGTAGGTTACTTAGTGGGCACTTGGACTATCTAGGTTAACGAACGGGCACTTGGAATATGCAGGTAACCTAGCGGGCACTTGGACTGTCTAGGTTACCTAGTGGGCACTTGGACTTCTAGGTTAACGAACGGGCACTTAGACTATGTAGGTTGCTTAGAGGGCACTTGGACTATCTAGGTTAGGTAACGGGCACTTTGAGTATCTAGGTTACCTAGCGGGCACTTGGACTATCTAGGTTACCTAACGGGCACTTTGACTATCTAGGTTACATAACGGGACCTTGGACTATGTAGGTTAGCTAGCGAGCACTTGGATTCTAGGTTATCTAGCGGACACTTGGACTATCTAGGTTACCTAGCGGGCCCTTGCACTATGTAGGTTGCCTAGCGGGCACTTGGACTATCTAGGTTAACGAACGGGCACTTGGACTATGTAGTTTACCTAGCAGGCACTTGGACTATGTAGGATCCCTATCGGACATTTGGACTACTTAGGTTACCTAGCGGGCACTTGGACTATCTAGGTCAACTACCGGACCTTGGACTACGTAGGTTAACTAGCGGGCCCTTGGATTATGTAAGTTAACTAGCGTGCACTTAAACTATCTAGGTTAACTAGCGGGCACTTGGATGATCAATGGTAACTAGCGGGCACTTGGACTATCTAGGTTAGCTAACAGGCACTTGGACTAAGTACGTCCCCTACTGGGCACTAGGACTATCTAGGTTAACTAGCGGGCACTTGGACTATCTAGGTTACGTGGCTGGCACTAGGACTGTGAAGGTTCCCTAGCGGGCACTAGGATTATCCAGGTTACCTAGCGGGCACTTGGACTATGTAGGTCATATAGCGGGCACTTGGATTATGTAGGTTCCCTATCGGGCACTTGGACTATGTAGGTTAACTAGAGGACATTTGGACTATGTAGGTTACCTAACGGGCACTGGGACTATGTAGGTTCCCTATTGAGCACTTGGAAAATGTAGGTTAACTAGGGGGCACTAGGACTATGTAGGTTACCTAGCGGGCCCTTAGACTATCTAGGTTACCCAGCGGCCATTTGGACGATGTAGGCTCCCTAGCGGTTATTTGGACTATATAGATTACTTAGCGGGCACTTAGACTTTGTAGGTTACCTAGCGGGCACTTGGACTATCTAGGTTACCTAGCAGGCACTTGAACTATCTACGTTACCTAGCGGGTACTTGGAGTATGTAGGTTACCTACCGGGCTGTTGGACTATCTAGGTTACCTAGCGGGCACTTGGACTATCTTGGTTAACTAGTGGGCCGTTGGACTATGTAGGTTAACTAGCAGGCACTAGGACAATCTAGGTTAACTAGCGGGCACTTGGACGATCTAGATTAACTAGTGGGCCCTTGGACTATCAAAGTTAACAAGTAAGCCCTTGGACTATGTAGGTTAACTAGCGGGCCCTTGGACTATCTAGGTTACCTAGCGGGCACTTGGATTATATAGGTTACCTAGGGGGCACATGGACTATGTAGGTTACCTAGTGGGCACTTGGACTTCTAGGTTAACGAACGTGCACTTAGACTATGTATGTTGCTTGGCGGGCACTTGGACTATCTAGGTTAGGTAACGGGCACTTTGAGTATCTAGGTTACCTAACAGGAACTTGGACAATGTAAGTTACCTAGCAGGCACTTGGACTATCTAGGTTACCTAAAGGCACTTTGACTATCTAGGTTACATAGCGGGCACTTGGACTATGTAGGTTAGCTAGCGAGCACTTGGACTCTAGGTTATCTAGCGGACACTTGGACTATCTAGGTTAACGAACGGGCACTTGGACTATGTAGGTTACCTAGCGGGCACTTGGACTATGTAGGATCCCTATGGGACATTTGGACTACTTAGGTTACCTAGCGGGCACTTGGACTATTTAGGTTAACTAGCGGGCACTTGGACGATCTAGGTTAACTAGAGGGCACTTGGACTATCTAGGTTAACTAGCGTGTACTTGGACTATCTAGGTTAACTAGCGGGCACTTGGATGATCACTGTTAACCAGCGGGCACTTGGACTATCTAGGTTAGCTAACGGGCACTTGGACTAAGTACGTCCCCTAGTGGGCATTTGGACACTCTAGGTTAACTAACGGACAATAGGACTATGTAGGTTAACTACCGGGTACATGGACTATCTAGGTTACCTAGCTGGCACTTGCACTATGAAGGTTACCGAGCGGGCACATGGATTATCTAGGTTACCCAGCGGGCACTTGGACTATATAGGTCAACTAGCGGGTCCTTGGAATATCTAGGTTAGCTAACTGGCACTTGGACTATGTAGGTTAACTAGCGGACACTTGCACGATCTAGGTTAACTAGCGGGCACTTGGACAATATAGGTTAACTAGCGGGCACTTGGATTATCTAGATTACCTAGTGGACACTTGGACTATGTAGGTTCCCTAGGGGGCATTTGGACTATATAGATAACCTAGCGGGCCCTTAGACTTTGTAGGTTACCTAGCGGGCCCTTCGACTATGTAGGTTAACTAGCGGGCCCTTGGACTATGTAGGTTACCTAGCGGGCACTTGGACGATCTAGGTTAACTAGCGGGTACTTGGACTATGTAGGTTACCTATCGGGCCCTTGGACTATGTAGATTAACTAGCGGCACTTGGACTATCTACGTTAACTAGCGGGCCCTTGGACTATGTAGATTCCCTAGCGGGCATTTGGACTATATAGATAATCTAGCGGGCACTTAGACTTTGTAGGTTACCTAGCGGGCACTTGGACTATCTAGGTTACCTAGCTGGCACATGAACTATCTACGTTACCTAGCAGGTTCTTGGAGTATGTAGGTTACCTAGCGGGCTGTTGGACTATCTAGGTTACCAAGTGGGCACTTGGACTATCTAGGTTAACTAACGTGCACTTGGACTATGTAGGTTCCCTAGCGGGCCCTTGGACTATGTAAATTCCCTAGCGGGCACTTGGACTATGTGGGTTTCCTGGTGGGCATTTGCACTATCTAGGTTACCTAAAGGGCACTTGGACTATGTAGGTTCCCTACCGGGCACTTGCATTATGTAGGTTCCCTATCGGGCACTTGGACTATGTAGGTTACCTAGCGGGGCTTGGACTATGTAGGTTCCCTATCGGGCACTTGGAGAATGTAGGTTAACTAGGGGGCACTCGGACTATGTAGGTTCCGTAGCGGGTCCTTGGACTATGTAAGTTCCCTAGCGGGCACTTGGACTATGTGGGTTCACTAGCGGGCATTTGGACTATCTAGGTTACCTAACGGGCACTTGGACTATGTAGGTTCCCTAGCGGGCACTTGGATTATGTAGGTTCCCTATCGGGCACTTGGACTATGTAGGTTAACTAGCGGGCATTGGGACTATGTAGGTTACCTAGCGGGCACTTGGACTATGTAGGTTCCCTATAGGGCATTTGGACTATGTAGGTTTCCTAGCGGGCCCATGGACTATCTAGGTTACCTAGGGGGAACCTGGACAATGTAGGTTAACTAGTGGGCACTTGGCCTATCTAGGTTACCTAGCAGGCACTTGGACTATGTAGGTTAACTAGCGGGCACTTGGACTATGTAGATTAACTAGCGGCACTTGGACTATCTACGTTAACTAGCGGGCCCTTGGACAATGTAGATTCCCTAGCGGGCACTTGGAATATATGTTCCAGCGCGGGCACTTGGACTATGTAGGTTCCCTAGCAGGCACTTGGACTATGTAGGTTCCAGAGCGGGTACTTGGACTATCTAGATTCCCTAGCGGGCACTTGTACTATGTAGATTAACTAGCGGACACTTGAACTATGTAGATTAACTAGCGGCACTTGGACTATCTACATTAACTAGCGGGCCCATGGACTATGTAGATTGCCTAGCGGGCACTTGGACTATGTATGTTCCCTAGCGGGCACGTGGACTATGTATGTTCCCTATGGACTCTTGAACTATGTAAGTTAACTACCGGGCACTTGGACTATGTAGGTTAACTAGCGGGCCCTTGGACTATGTAGGTTACCTAGCGGGCATTTTCACTATGTAGGTAACCTAGCGGGCACTTGGACTATGTATGTTGCATAGCGGGCACTTGGACTTCTAGGTTAACGAATGGGCACTTGGACTATGTATGTTGCATAGCGGGCAATTGTTCTATCTAGGTTAGGTAACGGGCACTTGGAGTATCTAGGTTACCTAGCGGGAATTTGGACTATGTAGGTTACCTAGCGGGCACTTGGACTATCTAGGTTTCTTAACGGGCATTTAGATGTCTAGGTTTCTTAGCGGCACTTGGACGATCTAGGTTAACTAGAGGGCACTTGGACTATCTAGGTTAACTAGTGGGCACTTGGATGATCAATGTTAACTAGCGGTCACTTGGACTATCTAAGTTAGCTAACGGGCACTTGGACTAAGTACGTCTCGTAGTGGGCACTTGGACACTCTAGGTTAACTAACGGGCACTAGGACTATCTAGGTTACCTAGCGGGCACGTGGACGATCTAGGTTAACTAGCGGGCACTTGGACTATCAAAGTTAACAAGTGAGCCCTTGGACTATGTAGGTTAACTAGCGGGCCCTTGGACTATCTAGGTTACCTATCGCGCACTTGGACTATATAGGTTACCTAGCGGGCACTTGGACTATGTAGGTTACCTAGTGGGCACTTGGACTATCTAGGTTAACAAACGGGCACTTGGAATATGCAGGTAACCCAGCGGGCACTTGGACTGTCTAGGTTACCTAGCGGGCACTTGAACTTCTAGGTTTACGAACGGGCACTTCGACTATCTAGGTTAGGTAACGGGCACTTTGAGTATCTACGTTACCTAGCGGGAACTTGGACAATGTAAGTTACCTAGCGGGCACTTGGACTATCTAGGTTACCTAAGGGGCACTTTGACTATCTAGGTTGCATAGCGGGCACTTGGATTATGTAGGTTAACTAGCGAGCACTTGGATTATCTAGGTTACCTAGCGGGCCCTTGGACTATGTAGGTTTCCTAGCGGGCACTTGGACTATCTAGGTTAACTAACGGGCACTTGGACTATGTAGGTTACCTAGCGGGCACTAGGATGATGTAGGATCCCTATCGGACATTTGGAATACTTAGGTTACCTAGCGGGCACTTGCTCTATCTAGGTTAACTAGCGGACCTTGGACTACGTAGGTTAACTAGCGGGCCCTTGGACTATGTAGGTTAACTAGCGTGCACTTGGACTATCTAGGTGAACTAGCGGGCACTTGGATGATCAATGTTAGCTAGCGGCACTTGGACTATCTAGGTTAGCTAACAGGCACTTGGACTAAGTACGTCCCCTAGTGCGCATTTGGACACTCTAGGTTAACTAACGGGCACTAGGACTATCTAGGTTAACTAGCGGGCACTTGGACTATCTAGGTTACCTAGCTGGCACTAGGACTATGAAGGTTCCCTAGCGGGCACTAGGATTATCTAGAGTACCTCGCGGGCACTTGGACTATGTAGGTCAACTAGCGGGCACTTTGATTATGTAGGTTCCATATCGGGCACTTGTACTATGTAGGTTAACTAGAGGGCATTTGTACTATGTAGGTTACCTAACGGGCACTTGGACTATGTAGGTTCCCTATCGGGCACTTGGAAAATGTAGGTTACCTAGCGGGCACTAGGACTATGTAGGTTACCTAGCGGGCCCTTAGACTATCTAGGTTACCTAGCGGGCACTTGGACTATGTAGGCTCCCTAGCGGTTATTTGGACTATATAGATTACTTAGCGGGCACTTAGAATTTGTAGGTTACCTAACGGGCACTTGGTCTATCTAGGTTTCCTAGCAGGCACTTGAACTATCTACGTTACCTAGCGGGTACTTGGAGTATGTAGGTTACCTACCGGGCTGTTGGACTATCTAGGTTACCTAGCGGGCACTTGGACTATCTGGGTTAAGTAACGGGCACTTGGACTATGTAGGTTCCCTAGCGGGCACTTGGATTATGTAGGTTCCCAATCGGGCACTTGTACTATGTAGGTTAACTAGCGGGCACTTGGACTATGTAGGTCAACTAGCGGGCACTTTGATTATGTAAGTTCCCTAATGGGCACTTAGACTATGTAAGTTCCCTAGCGGGCACATGGACTATGTGGGTTCCCTAGCGGGCATTTGGACTATCTAGGTTACCTAACGGGCACTTGGACTATGTAGGTTCCCTAGCGGGCACTTGGATTATGAAGATTCCCTATCGGGCACTTGAACTATGAAGGTTAACTAGCGGGTATTTGGACCATGTAGGTTACCTAGCAGGCAGCTGGACTATGTAGGTTCCCTATCGGGCACTTGGAGAATGTAGGTTAACTACGGGGCACTAGGACAATGTAGGTTACCTAGCGGGCCCTTGGACTATCTAGGTTACCTAGGGGGAACCTGGACTATGTAGGTTAACTAGTGGGCACTTGGACTATCTAGGTTACCTAGCAGGCACTTGGACTATGTACGTTCCCTAGCAGTCCCTTGGACTATCTAGGTTACCTAGCGGGCACTTAGACTATGTACATTACCTAGTGGGCACTTGACCTATGTACGTTCCCTAGCGGGCCCTTGGTCTATCTAGGTTAACTAGCGGGCACTTGAACTATCTAGGTTAACTAGCGAGCACTTGGACTATCTAGGTTAACTAGCGGGTATTTGGACTATTAGGGCCCCTAGAGGGCATTTGGATTATATTGGTTACCTAGCGGGCACTTGGACTATGTAGGTTAACGAACGAGCACTTGGACTATGTAGGTAACCTAGTGGTCACTTGAACTGTCTAGGTTACCTCGCGGGCACTTGGACTATGTAGGTTAACTAGCGGGCACTTGGACTATCTAGGTTACGTAGCTGGCCCTTGGACGATGTAGGTTAACTAGCGGGCCCTTGGACTATATAGGTTAACTAGCGGGCCCTTGGACTATATAGGTTACCTAGTGGGCACTTGGATGATCTAGGTTAACTAGCAGGTACTTGGACTGTGTAGGTTAACTAGCGGGCCATTGCACTATGTAGATTCCATAGCGGGCACTTGGACTATGTATGTTCCAGAGCGGGCACTTGGACTATGTAGGTTCCTTAGCAGTCACTTGGACTAAGTAGGTTCCAGAGCGGCCACTTGGACTATCTAGTTTCCCTAGCGGGCACTTGTACTATGTAGGTTAATTAGCGGACACTTGGACGATCTAGGTGAACTAGCGGGTACTTGGATTATGTAGGTTAACTAGCGTGCCCTTGAACTATGTAGATTAACTAGCGGCACTTGCACTATCTACATTAACTATCGGGCCCTTGGACTATGTAGATTGCCTAGCGGGCACTTGGAATATGTAGGTTCCCTAGCGGGCACTTGGATTCTGTATGTTCCCTACGGACACTTGAACTATGTAAGTTAACTACCGGGCACTTGGACTATGTAGGTTAACTAGCAGGCCCTTGGACTATCTAGGTTACCTAGCGGGCATTTGGACTATGTAGGTAACCTAGCGGGCACTTGGAGAGTCTAGGTTACCTAGCGGGCCCTTGGACTTCTAGGTTTACGAACGGGCACTTGGACTATGTATGTTGCATAGCGGGCAATTGGACTATCTAGGTTAGGTAACGGGCACTTGGACTATCTAGGTTTCTTAGCGGGCACTTGGACGATCTAGGTTAACTAGAGGGCACTTGGACTATCTAGGTTAACTAGCGTGCACTTGGACAATCTAGGTTTTAAGCGGGTACTTGGACTATGTAGGTTAACTAGCGGGCCCTTGGACTATGTAGATTAACTAGCGGCACTTGGACTATCTAAGTTAACTAGCGGGCCCTTGGACTATGTAGATTCCCTAGCGGGCATTTGGACTATATAGATAACCTAGCAGGCACTTAGATTTTGTAGGTTACCTTGCGGCACAAGAACTATCTAGGTTACCTAGCTGGCACTTGAACTATCTACGTTATAGCGGGTTTTTGGAGTATGTAGGTTACCTAGAGGGCTGTTGGATTATCTAAGTTACCAAGGGGGCACTGGGACTATCTAGGTTAACTAAGGGGAACTTGGACTATGTAGGTTCCCTAGCGGGCCCTTGGAATATGTAGGTTCCCTAGCGAGCACTTGGACTATGTGGGTTCCCTAGCGGGCATTTGGACTATCGAGGTTACCTAACGGGCACTTGAACTTTGTAGGTTCCCTAGCGGGCACTTGGATTATG
The DNA here is from genome assembly GCF_050624435.1 of Tenrec ecaudatus. Taxonomy (NCBI): domain Eukaryota; kingdom Metazoa; phylum Chordata; class Mammalia; order Afrosoricida; family Tenrecidae; genus Tenrec; species Tenrec ecaudatus. Next base: position 2,353,503 of record NW_027457609.1, read on the forward strand.
TAGGTTAACTAGTGGGCATTTGGACTATGTAGGTTACCTAGCGGGCACATGGACTATGTAGGTTACCTAGCGGGCACTTGGACTATATAGGTTCCCTATCAGGCATTTGGACTATGTAGGTTACCTAGCGGGCCCTTGGACTATCTAGGTTACCTAGGGGGAACCTGGACTATGTAGGTTAACTAGTGGGCACTTGGACTATCTAGGTTACCTAGCAGGCACTTAGACTATGTAGGTTAACTAGCGGGCACTTGGATTATGTAGGTTACCTAGCGGGCACTTGGACTATCTACGTTCCCTAGCGGGCACTTGGACTATCTACGTTACCTAGCGGGCACTTGGACTATGTACGTTACCTAGCGGGCACTTGGACTATGTACATTTCCTAGCGGGTATTTGGACTAGATAGGTTCCCTAGCGGGCACTTGGTCTATCTAGGTTAACTAGCGGGCACTTGGACTATCTAGGTTAACTAGCGAGCACTTGGACCATGTAGGTTAACTAGCGGGCATTTGGATTATTAGGGCCCCTAGCGGGCATATGGACTATATTGGTTACCTAGCGGGCACTTGGACTATGTGGGTTAACGAACGTGCACTTGGACTATGTAGGTAACCTAGTGATCAATTGAACTGTCTAGGTTACCTAGCGGGCACTTAGACAATGTAGGTTAACTAGCGGGCACTTGGACTGTCTAGGTTAACTAGCGGGCCCTTGGACGATGTAGGTTAACTAGCGGGCCCTTGGACTATGTAGGCTAACTAGCGGGCCCATGGATTATGTAGGTTTACTAGCAGACACTTTGACTATCTAGATTAACTAGCGGGCACTTGGACTATGTAGTTTCCCTAGCGGGCATTTGGACTATCTAGGTTACCTAGCAGGCACTTTGAATATCTAGGTTAACTAATGGGCACTTGGACTATGTAGGTTGCCTAGCGGGCACTTGGATTATGTAGGTTCCCTATAGGGCACTTGGACTTTGTAGGTTAACTAGCGGGCACTTGGACTGTCTAGGTTACCTAGTGGGCACTTGGATTATCTCGGTTAACGAACGGGCACTTGGATTATCTAGGTTAACGAACGGGCACTTGGACTATGTATGTTACCTGGCCGCCACTTGGACTATCTAGGTTAGCTAACAGGCACTTGGACTATCTAGGTTCCCTAACGGGCACTTGTACTATGTAGGTTACCTAGCTGGCACTTTGACTATGTAGGTCAACTAGTGGGCCCTTGGACTATCTAGGTTAGCCAACGGGCACTTAGATTATGTAGGTTAACTAGCGGGAACTTGGGATATGTAGGATAACTAGCGGGCTAATGGATTATGTAGGTTTACTAGCAGGCCCTTGGACTATGTAGGTCAACTAGCGGGCCCTTGGACTATCTAGGTTAGCTAACGGGGACTTAGATTATGTAGGTTAACTAGCGGGCACTTGGAATATGTAGGTTAACTAGCGGGCCCATGGACTATGTAGGTTTACTTGCGGGCCCTTGGACTATCTAGGTTCCCTAAAGGCCACTTGGACTATTAGGTTACCGAAAAGGCACTTGGACTATCTAGGTTACCTAGCGGGCACTTGGACTATGTTGGCTAACTAGGGGGCCCTTGGACTATCTAGGTTACCTAGTGGGTACTTGAACTATCTAGGTTAACTAGCGGGCACTTGGACTATGTACGTTCCCTAGCCGGCAGTTGGACTATCTATGTTAACTAGCGGGCAATTGGAATATGTAGGTTATCTAGCGGGCCCATGGACTATGTAGGTTTACTTGCGGGTCCTTGGACTATCTAGGTTCCCTAAAGGGCACTATGACTATCTAGGTTACCGAAAAGGCTCTTGGACTATCTAGGTTACCTAGCGGGCACTTGGACTATGTAGGCTAACTAGGGGGCCCTTGGACTGTCTAGGTTACCTAGCGGGTACTTGAACTATCTAGGTTAACTAGCGGGCACTTGGACTATGTACGTTCCCTAGCCGGTACTTGGACTATCTATGTTAACTAACGGGCACTTGGAATATGTAGGTTAACTAGCGGACACTTGCACTAAGTAGGTTACCTAGCAGACACTTGGAATATCTAGGTTAAATAGCGGGCACTTGGACTATCTAGGTTAACTAGCGTGCACTTGGACTATGTAGGTTCCTTAACGGGCACTTGGACTATCTAGGTTGCCTAGCGGACACTTGCACTATGTACGTTAACTAGCGGCCCCATGGACTATGTAGGTTTACAAGCGGGCCCTTGGACTATCTAGGTTCCCTAAAGGGCACTTGGACAATCTAGGTTACCGAACGGGCACTTGGACTATCTAGGTTACCTAGCGGGCACTTGGACTATGTAGGCTAACTAGGGGGGTGTTGGACGATCTAGGTTACCTAGCGGGTACTTGAACTATCTAGGTTAACTAGCGGGCACTTGCACTATCTAGGTTAACTAACGGGCACTTGGACTATGTAGGTTGCCTAGCAGGCACTTGGACTATGTAGGTTCCCTAGCGGGCACTTGGATTATGTAGGTTCCCTATCGGGCACTTGGACTATGTAGGTTACCTAGCCGCCACTTTGACTATCTAGGTTAGCTAACAGGCACTTGGACTATTGAGGTTCCCTAGCGGGCACTTGTACTATCTAGGATACCTAGCTGGCCGTTGGACTATGTAGGTTTCCTAGCGGGCACTTGGACTATCTAGGTTAACGAATGGGCACTTGGACTATGTAGGTTACCTAGCGGGCACTTGGACTAGGTAGGATCCCTATCGGACATTTGGACTACTTAGGTTACCTAGCGGGCACTTGGACTATCTAGGTCAACTAGCGGGCCCTTGTACTATGTAGGTTAACTAGCGAGCACTTGGACTATCTAGGTTAACTAGCGGACCTTGGACTACGTAGGTTAACTAGCGGGCCCTTGGACTATGTAGGTTAACTAGCGTGCACTTGGGCTATGTAGGTTCCTTAGCGGGCACTTGGACTATCTAGGTTGCCTAGCGGGCACTTGTACTATGTAGGTTAACTAGCGTACCCTTGGACTATCTAGGTTACGTAGCGGGCACTTGGTACATAGGTTTACTAGCGGGCACTTGGACTATATAGGCTAACTAGCGGACACTTGCACGATCTAGGTTAACTAGCGGGCCCTTGCACTATGTAGGTTAACTAGCGGGCCCATGGATTATGTAGGTTTACTAGCAGGCACTTGAACTATCTAGGTTAACTAGCGGGCACTTGGACTATGTAGTTTCCCTAGCAGGCATTTGGACTATTTAGGTTACCTAGCGGGCACTTGGACTATGTAGGTTACCTAGCGGGCACTTGGACTATCTAGGTTACCTAGCAGGCACTTTGACTATCTAGGTTCACTAACGGGCACTTCGAGTATGTAGGTTGCTTAGCGGGCACTTGGATTATGTAGGTTTCCTATCGGGCACTTGTACTATGTAGGTAAACTAGCGGACACTTGGACTGTCCTGGTTACCTAGCGGGCACTTGGATTATCTAGGTTAACGAACGGGCACTTGGACTATGTAGGTTACCTAGCCGCCACTTGGACTATCTAGGTTAGCTAACAGGCACATGGACTATCTAGATTCCCTAGCGGGCACTTGTACTATCTAGGTTACCTAGCTAGCACTTAGTTTATGTAGGTTAAATAGCGGGCACTTGGAATATGTAGGTTAACTAGCGGACACTTGCACTATGTAGGTTAACTAGCGGGCCCATGGACTATGTAGGTTTACTAGCGGGCCCTTGGACGATCTAGTTTCCCTAAAGGGTACTTGGAATATCTAGGTTACCGAACGGGCACTTGGACTATCTAGGTTATTTAGCGGGCACTTGGACTATGTAGGCTAACTAGGGGGCCCTTGGACGATCTAGGTTACCTAGCGGGCACTTGGACTATGTAAGTTCCCTAGCGGTCACTTGGACTATCTATGTTAACTAGCGGGCACTTGGAATATGTAGGTTAACTAGTGGACACTTGCACTATGAAGGTTACCTAGCAGGCACTTGGATTATCTAGGTTAACTAGCGTGCACTTGGATTATGTAGGTTCCTTAGCGGGCACTGGGACTATCTAGGTTGCGTAGCGGGCACTTGGAATATGTAGGTAAACTAGCGTGCCCTTGGACTATCTAGGATACGTAGCGGGCACTTGGTATATAGGTTAACTAGCGGGCACTTGGAATATGTAGTTTCCCTAGCAGGCATTTGGACTATTTAGGTTACCTAGCGGGCACTTGGACTATGTAGGTTACCTAGCGGGCACTTGGACTGTCTAGGTTACCTAGCAGGCACTTTGACTATCTAGGTTCACTAACGGGCACTTCGAGTATGTAGGTTGCCTAGCGGGCACTTGGATTATGTAGGTTTCCTATCGGGCATTTGGACTATGTAGGTAAACTAGCGGACACTTGGACTGTCCTGGTTACCTAGCGGGCACTTGGATTATGTAGGTTAACGAACGGGCACTTGGACTATGTAGGTTACCTAGCCGCCACTTGGACTATCTAGGTTAGCTAACAGGCACTTGGAATTTCTAGATTCCCTAGCGGGCACTTGTACTATCTAGGTTACCTAGCTAGCACTTAGATTATGTAGGTTAAATAGCGGGCACATGGAATATGTAGGTTAACTTGCGGACACTTGCACTATGTAGGTTAACTAGCGGGCCCATGGACTATGTAGGTTTACTAGCGGGCCCTTGGACTATCTAGTTTCCCTAAAGGGTACTTGGAATATCTAGGTTACCGAACGGGCACTTGGACTATCTAGGTTATTTAGCGGGCACTTGGACTATGTAGGCTAACAAGGGGGCCCTTGGACGATCTAGGTTACCTAGCGGGTACTTGAACTATCTAGGTTAACTAGCGGGCACTTGCACTATCTAGGTTACCTAGCGGGCACTTGGACTATGTAAGTTCCCTAGCAGTCACTTGGACTATCTATGTTAACTAGCGGGCACTTGGAATATGTAGGTTAACTAGTGGACACTTGCACTATGAAGGTTACCTAGCAGGCACTTGGATTATCTAGGTTAACTAGCGTGCACTTGGACTATGTAGGTTCCTTAGCGGGCACTTGGACTATCTAGGTTGCCTAGCGGGCACTTGGACTATGTAGGTTAACTAGCGTGCCCTTGGACTATATAGGATACGTAGCGGGCACTTGGTATATAGGTTAACTAGCGGGCACTTGGAATATGTAGGTTAACTAGAGGACACTTGGACTATCTAGGTTAACTAGTGGGCCGTTGGACTATGTAGGTTAACTAGCAGGCACTTGGACAATCTAGGTTAACTAGCGGGCACTTGGACGATCTAGGTTAACTGGCGGGCACTTGGACTATCAAAGTTAACAAGTGAGCCCTTGGACTATGTAGGTTAACTAGCGGGCCCTTGGACTATCTAGGTTACCTAGCGGGCACTTGGACTATATAGGTTACCTAGAGGGCACTTGGACTATATAGGTTACCTAGTGGGCACTTGGACTATCTAGGTTAACGAACGGGCACTTGGAATATGCAGGTAACCTAGCGGGCACTTGGACTTCTAGGTTAACGAATGGGCACTTAGACTATGTAGGTTGCTTAGCGGCACTTGGACTATCTAGGTTAGGTAACGGGCACTTTGAGTATCTAGGTTACCTAGCAGGAACTTGGACAATGTAAGTTACGTAGCGGGCACTTGGACTATCTAGGTTACCTAACGGGCACTTTGACTATCTAGGTTACGTAGCGGGCACTTGGACTATCTAGGTTACCTAACGGGCACTTTGACTATCTAGGTTACCTAGAGGGCACTTGGACTATGTAGGTTACTTAGTGGGCACTTGGACTATCTAGGTTAACGAACGGGCACTTGGAATATGCAGGTAACCTAGCGGGCACTTGGACTGTCTAGGTTACCTAGTGGGCACTTGGACTTCTAGGTTAACGAACGGGCACTTAGACTATGTAGGTTGCTTAGAGGGCACTTGGACTATCTAGGTTAGGTAACGGGCACTTTGAGTATCTAGGTTACCTAGCGGGCACTTGGACTATCTAGGTTACCTAACGGGCACTTTGACTATCTAGGTTACATAACGGGACCTTGGACTATGTAGGTTAGCTAGCGAGCACTTGGATTCTAGGTTATCTAGCGGACACTTGGACTATCTAGGTTACCTAGCGGGCCCTTGCACTATGTAGGTTGCCTAGCGGGCACTTGGACTATCTAGGTTAACGAACGGGCACTTGGACTATGTAGTTTACCTAGCAGGCACTTGGACTATGTAGGATCCCTATCGGACATTTGGACTACTTAGGTTACCTAGCGGGCACTTGGACTATCTAGGTCAACTAGCGGGCCCTTGTACTATGTAGGTTAACTAGCGAGCACTTGGACTATCTAGGTTAACTAGCGGACCTTGGACTACGTAGGTTAACTAGCGGGCCCTTGGATTATGTAAGTTAACTAGCGTGCACTTAAACTATCTAGGTTAACTAGCGGGCACTTGCATGATCAATGGTAACTAGCGGGCACTTGGACTATCTAGGTTAGCTAACAGGCACTTGGACTAAGTACGTCCCCTACTGGGCACTAGGACTATCTATGTTAACTAGCGGGCACTTGGACTATCTAGGTTACGTGGCTGGCACTAGGACTGTGAAGGTTCCCTAGCGGGCACTAGGATTATCCAGGTTACCTAGCGGGCACTTGGACTATGTAGGTCATATAGCGGGCACTTGGATTATGTAGGTTCCCTATCGGGCACTTGGACTATGTAGGTTAACTAGAGGACATTTGGACTATGTAGGTTACCTAGCGGGCACTGGGACTATGTAGGTTCCCTATTGAGCACTTGGAAAATGTAGGTTAACTAGGGGCACTAGGACTATGTAGGTTACCTAGCGGGCCCTTAGACTATCTAGGTTACCCAGCGGCCATTTGGACGATGTAGGCTCCCTAGCGGTTATTTGGACTATATAGATAACTTAGCGGGCACTTAGACTTTGTAGGTTACCTAGCGGGCACTTGGACTATCTAGGTTACCTAGCAGGCACTTGAACTATCTACGTTACCTAGCGGTTACTTGGAGTATGTAGGTTACCTACCGGGCTGTTGGACTATCTAGGTTACCTAGCGGGCACTTGGACTATCTAGGTTAACTAGTGGGCCGTTGGACTATGTAGGTTAACTAGCAGGCACTAGGACAATCTAGGTTAACTAGCGGGCACTTGGACGATCTAGATTAACTAGCGGGCCCTTGGACTATCAAAGTTAACAAGTAAGCCCTTGGACTATGTAGGTTAACTAGCGAGCCCTTGGACTATCTAGGTTACCTAGCGGGCACTTGGATTATATAGGTTACCTAGGGGGCACTTGGACTATGTAGGTTACCTAGTGGGCACTTGGACTTCTAGGTTAACGAACGTGCACTTAGACTATGTATGTTGCTTGGCGGGCACTTGGACTATCTAGGTTAGGTAACGGGCACTTTGAGTATCTAGGTTACCTAACAGGAACTTGGACAATGTAAGTTACCTAGCAGGCACTTGGACTATCTAGGTTACCTAACGGGCACTTTGACTATCTAGGTTACATAGCGGGCACTTGGACTATGTAGGTTAGCTAGCGAGCACTTGGACTCTAGGTTATCTAGCGGACACTTGGACTATCTAGGTTAACGAACGGGCACTTGGACTATGTAGGTTACCTAGCGGGCACTTGGACTATGTAGGATCCCTATGGGACATTTGGACTACTTAGGTTACCTAGCGGGCACTTGGACTATTTAGGTTAACTAGCGGGCACTTGGACGATCTAGGTTAACTAGAGGGCACTTGGACTATCTAGGTTAACTAGCGTGTACTTGGACTATCTAGGTTAACTAGCGGGCACTTGGATGATCACTGTTAACCAGCGGGCACTTGGACTATCTAGGTTAGCTAACGGGCACTTGGACTAAGTACGTCCCCTAGCGGGCATTTGGACACTCTAGGTTAACTAACGGACAATAGGACTATCTAGGTTAACTACCGGGTACATGGACTATCTAGGTTACCTAGCTGGCACTTGCACTATGAAGGTTACCGAGTGGGCACATGGATTATCTAGGTTACCCAGCGGGCACTTGGACTATATAGGTCAACTAGCGGGTCCTTGGAATATCTAGGTTAGCTAACTGGCACTTGGACTATGTAGGTTAACTAGCGGACACTTGCACGATCTAGGTTAACTAGCGAGCTCTTGCACTATGTAGGTTAACTAGCGGGCCCATTGACACTGTTGGTTAACTAGAGGGCACTTGGACAATATAGGTTAACTAGCGGGCACTTGGATTATCTAGATTACCTAGTGGGCACTTGGACTATGTAGGTTCCCTAGGGGGCATTTGGACTATATAGATAACCTAGCGGGCCCTTAGACTTTGTAGGTTACCTAGCGGGCCCTTCGACTATGTAGGTTAACTAGCGGGCCCTTGGACTATGTAGGTTACCTAGCGGGCACTTGGACGATCTAGGTTAACTAGCGGGTACTTGGACTATGTAGGTTACCTATCGGGCCCTTGGACTATGTAGATTAACTAGCGGCACTTGGACTATCTACGTTAACTAGCGGGCCCTTGGACTATGTAGATTCCCTAGCGGGCATTTGGACTATATAGATAATCTAGCGGGCACTTAGACTTTGTAGGTTACCTAGCGGACACTTGGACTATCTAGGTTACCTAGCTGGCACATGAACTATCTACGTTACCTAGCAGGTTCTTGGAGTATGTAGGTTACCTAGCGGGCTGTTGGACTATCTAGGTTACCAAGCGGGCACTTGGACTATCTAGGTTAACTAACGTGCACTTGGACTATGTAGGTTCCCTAGCGGGCCCTTGGACTATGTAAATTCCCTAGCGGGCACTTGGACTATGTGGGTTTCCTGGTGGGCATTTGCACTATCTAGGTTACCTAACGGGCACTTGGACTATGTAGGTTCCCTACCGGGCACTTGCATTATGTAGGTTCCCTATCGGGCACTTGGACTATGTAGGTTACCTAGCGGGGCTTGGACTATGTAGGTTCCCTATCGGGCACTTGGAGAATGTAGGTTAACTAGGGGGCACTTGGACTATGTAGGTTCCCTAGCGGGTCCTTGGACTATGTAAGTTTCCTAGCGGGCACTTGGACTATGTGGGTTCACTAGCGGGCATTTGGACTATCTAGGTTACCTAACGGGCACTTGGACTATGTAGGTTCCCTAGCGGGCACTTGGATTATGTAGGTTCCCTATCGGGCACTTGGACTATGTAGGTTAACTAGCGGGCATTGGGACTATGTAGGTTACCTAGCGGGCACTTGGACTATGTAGGTTCCCTATAGGGCATTTGGACTATGTAGGTTTCCTAGCGGGCCCATGGACTATCTAGGTTACCTAGGGGGAACCTGGACAATGTAGGTTAACTAGTGGGCACTTGGCCTATCTAGGTTACCTAGCAGGCACTTGGACTATGTAGGTTAACTAGCGGGCACTTGGACTATGTAGATTAACTAGCGGCACTTGGACTATCTACGTTAACTAGCGGGCCCTTGGACAATGTAGATTCCCTAGCGGGCACTTGGAATATATGTTCCAGCGCGGGCACTTGGACCATGTAGGTTCCCTAGCAGGCACTTGGACTATGTAGGTTCCAGAGCGGGTACTTGGACTATCTAGATTCCCTAGCGGGCACTTGTACTATGTAGATTAACTAGCGGACACTTGAACTATGTAGATTAACTAGCGGCACTTGGACTATCTACATTAACTAGCGGGCCCATGGACTATGTAGATTGCCTAGCGGGCACTTGGACTATGTATGTTCCCTAGCGGTCACGTGGACTATGTATGTTCCCTATGGACTCTTGAACTATGTAAGTTAACTACCGGGCACTTGGACTATGTAGGTTAACTAGCGGGCCCTTGGACTATGTAGGTTACCTAGCGGGCATTTGCACTATGTAGGTAACCTAGCGGGCACTTGGACTATGTATGTTGCATAGCGGGCACTTGGACTTCTAGGTTAACGAATGGGCACTTGGACTATGTATGTTGCATAGCGGGCAATTGTTCTATCTAGGTTAGGTAACGGGCACTTGGACTATCTAGGTTACCTAGCGGGAATTTGGACTATGTAGGTTACCTAGCGGGCACTTGGACTATCTAGGTTTCTTAACGGGCATTTAGATGTCTAGGTTTCTTAGCGGCACTTGGACGATCTAGGTTAACTAGAGGGCACTTGGACTATCTAGGTTAACTAGTGGGCACTTGGATGAACAATGTTAACTAGCGGTCACTTGGACTATCTAAGTTAGCTAACGGGCACTTGGACTAAGTACGTCCCCTAGTGGGCACTTGGACACTCTAGGTTAACTAACGGGCACTAGGACTATCTAGGTTACCTAGCGGGCACGTGGACGATCTAGGTTAACTAGCGGGCACTTGGACTATCAAAGTTAACAAGTGAGCCCTTGGACTATGTAGGTTAACTAGCGGGCCCTTGGACTATCTAGGTTACCTATCGCGCACTTGGACTATATAGGTTACCTAGCGGGCACTTGGACTATGTAGGTTACCTAGTGGGCACTTGGACTATCTAGGTTAACAAACGGGCACTTGGAATATGCAGGTAACCTAGCGGGCACTTGGACTGTCTAGGTTACCTAGCGGGCACTTGAACTTCTAGGTTTACGAACGGGCACTTCGACTATCTAGGTTAGGTAACGGGCACTTTGAGTATCTACGTTACCTAGCGGGAACTTGGACAATGTAAGTTACCTAGCGGGCACTTGGACTATCTAGGTTACCTAAGGGGCACTTTGACTATCTAGGTTGCATAGCGGGCACTTGGATTATGTAGGTTAACTAGCGAGCACTTGGATTATCTAGGTTACCTAGCGGGCCCTTGGACTATGTAGGTTTCCTAGCGGGCACTTGGACTATCTAGGTTAACTAACGGGCACTTGGACTATGTAGGTTACCTAGCGGGCACTAGGATGATGTAGGATCCCTATCGGACATTTGGAATACTTAGGTTACCTAGCGGGCACTTGCTCTATCTAGGTTAACTAGCGGACCTTGGACTACGTAGGTTAACTAGCGGGCCCTTGGACTATGTAGGTTAACTAGCGTGCACTTGGACTATCTAGGTGAACTAGCGGGCACTTGGATGATCAATGTTAGCTAGCGGCACTTGGACTATCTAGGTTAGCTAACAGGCACTTGGACTAAGTACGTCCCCTAGTGCGCATTTGGACACTCTAGGTTAACTAACGGGCACTAGGACTATCTAGGTTAACTAGCGGGCACTTGGACTATCTAGGTTACCTAGCTGGCACTAGGACTATGAAGGTTCCCTAGCAGGCACTAGGATTATCTAGAGTACCTCGCGGGCACTTGGACTATGTAGGTCAACTAGCGGGCACTCGGATTATGTAGGTTCCATATCGGGCACTTGTACTATGTAGGTTAACTAGAGGGCATTTGTACTATGTAGGTTACCTAACGGGCACTTGGACTATGTAGGTTCCCTATCGGGCACTTGGAAAATGTAGGTTACCTAGCGGGCACTAGGACTATGTAGGTTACCTAGCGGGCCCTTAGACTATCTAGGTTACCTAGCGGGCACTTGGACTATGTAGGCTCCCTAGCGGTTATTTGGACTATATAGATTACTTAGCGGGCACTTAGAATTTGTAGGTTACCTAACGGGCACTTGGTCTATCTAGGTTTCCTAGCAGGCACTTGAACTATCTACGTTACCTAGCGGGTACTTGGAGTATGTAGGTTACCTACCGGGCTGTTGGACTATCTAGGTTACCTAGCGGGCACTTGGACTATCTGGGTTAAGTAACGGGCACTTGGACTATGTAGGTTCCCTAGCGGGCACTTGGATTATGTAGGTTCCCAATCGGGCACTTGTACTATGTAGGTTAACTAGCGGGCACTTGGACTATGTAGGTCAACTAGCGGGCACTTGGATTATGTAAGTTCCCTAATGGGCACTTAGACTATGTAAGTTCCCTAGCGGGCACATCGACTATGTGGGTTCCCTAGCGGGCATTTGGACTATCTAGGTTACCTAACGGGCACTTGGACTATGTAGGTTCCCTAGCGGGTACTTGGATTATGAAGATTCCCTATCGGGCACTTGAACTATGAAGGTTAACTAGCGGGTATTTGGACCATGTAGGTTACCTAGCAGGCAGCTGGACTATGTAGGTTCCCTATCGGGCACTTGGAGAATGTAGGTTAACTACGGGGCACTAGGACAATGTAGGTTACCTAGCGGGCCCTTGGACTATCTAGGTTACCTAGGGGGAACCTGGACTATGTAGGTTAACTAGTGGGCACTTGGACTATCTAGGTTACCTAGCAGGCACTTGGACTATGTACGTTCCCTAGCAGTCCCTTGGACTATCTAGGTTACCTAGCGGGCACTTAGACTATGTACATTACCTAGTGGGCACTTGACCTATGTACGTTCCTTAGCGGGCCCTTGGTCTATCAAGGTTAACTAGCGAGCACTTGGACTATCTAGGTTAACTAGCGGGCATTTGGACTATTAGGGCCCCTAGAGGGCATTTGGATTATATTGGTTACCTAGCGGGCACTTGGACTATGTAGGTTAACGAACGAGCACTTGGACTATGTAGGTAACCTAGTGGTCACTTGAACTGTCTAGGTTACCTCGCGGGCACTTGGACTATGTAGGTTAACTAGCGGGCACTTGGACTATCTAGGTTACGTAGCTGGCCCTTGGACGATGTAGGTTAACTAGCGGGCCCTTGGACTATGTAGGTTAACTAGCGGGCCCTTGGACGATGTAGGTTAACTAGCGGGCCCTTGGACTATATAGGTTAACTAGCGGGCCCTTGCACTATATAGGTTACCTAGTGGTCACTTGGATGATCTAGGTTAACTAGCAGGTACTTGGACTATGTAGGTTAACTAGCGGGCCATTGCACTATGTAGATTCCATAGCGGGCACTTGGACTATGTATGTTCCAGAGCGGGCACTTGGACTATGTAGGTTCCTTAGCAGTCACTTGGACTAAGTAGGTTCCAGAGCGGGCACTTGGACTATCTAGTTTCCCTAGCGGGCACTTGTACTATGTAGGTTAATTAGCGGACACTTGGACGATCTAGGTGAACTAGCGGGTACTTGGATTATGTAGGTTAACTAGCGGGGCCTTGAACTATGTAGATTAACTAGCGGCACTTGCACTATCTACATTAACTATCGGCCCCTTGGACTATGTAGATTGCCTAGCGGGCACTTGGAATATGTAGGTTGCCTAGCGGGCACTTGGACTCTGTATGTTCCCTACGGACACTTGAACTATGTAAGTTAACTACCGGGCACTTGGACTATGTAGGTTAACTAGCAGGCCCTTGGACTATCTAGGTTACCTAGCGGGCATTTGGACTATGTAGGTAACCTAGCGGGCACTTGGAGAGTCTAGGTTACCTAGCGGGCCCTTGGACTTCTAGGTTTACGAACGGGCACTTGGACTATGTATGTTGCATAGCGGGCAATTGGACTATCTAGGTTAGGTAACGGGCACTTGGACTATCTAGGTTTCTTAGCGGGCACTTGGACGATCTAGGTTAACTAGAGGGCACTTGGACTATCTAGGTTAACTAGCGTGCACTTGGACAATCTAGGTTTTAAGCAGGTACTTGGACTATGTAGGTTAACTAGCGGGCCCTTGGACTATGTAGATTAACTAGCGGCACTTGGACTATCTAAGTTAACTAGCGGGCCCTTGGACTATGAAGATTCCCTAGCGGGCATTTGGACTATATAGATAACCTAGCAGGCACTTAGATTTTGTAGGTTACCTTGCGGCACAAGAACTATCTAGGTTACCTAGCTGGCACTTGAACTATCTACGTTATAGCGGGTTTTTGGAGTATGTAGGTTACCTAGAGGGCTGTTGGATTATCTAAGTTACCAAGGGGGCACTGGGACTATCTAGGTTAACTAAGGGGAACTTGGACTATGTAGGTTCCCTAGCGGGCCCTTGGAATATGTAGGTTCCCTAGCGAGCACTTGGACTATGTGGGTTCCCTAGCGGGCATTTGGACTATCGAGGTTACCTAACGGGCACTTGTACTTTGTAGGTTCCCTAGCGGGCACTTGGATTATGTAGGTTAACTAGTGGGCATTTGGACTATGTAGGTTACCTAGCGGGCACATGGACTATGTAGGTTACCTAGCGGGCACTTGGACTATATAGGTTCCCTATCAGGCATTTGGACTATGTAGGTTACCTAGCGGGCCCTTGGACTATCTAGGTTACCTAGGGGGAACCTGGACTATGTAGGTTAACTAGTGGGCACTTGGACTATCTAGGTTACCTAGCAGGCACTTAGACTATGTAGGTTAACTAGCGGGCACTTGGATTATGTAGGTTACCTAGCGGGCACTTGGACTATCTACGTTCCCTAGCGGGCACTTGGACTATCTACGTTACCTAGCGGGCACTTGGACTATGTACGTTACCTAGCGGGCACTTGGACTATGTACGTTTCCTAGCGGGTATTTGGACTAGATAGGTTCCCTAGCGGGCACTTGGTCTATCTAGGTTAACTAGCGGGCACTTGGACTATCTAGGTTAACTAGCGAGCACTTGGACCATGTAGGTTAACTAGCGGGCATTTGGATTATTAGGGCCCCTAGCGGGCATTTGGACTATATTGGTTACCTAGCGGACACTTGGACTATGTGGGTTAACGAACGTGCACTTGGACTATGTAGGTAACCTAGTGATCAATTGAACTGTCTAGGTTACCTAGCGGGCACTTAGACTATGTAGGTTAACTAGCGGGCACTTGGACTGTCTAGGTTAACTAGCGGGCCCTTGGACGATGTAGGTTAACTAGCGGGCCCTTGCACTATGTAGGCTAACTAGCGGGCCCATGGATTATGTAGGTTTACTAGCAGACACTTTGACTATCTAGATTAACTAGCGGGCACTTGGACTATGTAGTTTCCCTAGCGGGCATTTGGACTATCTAGGTTACCTAGCAGGCACTTTGAATATCTAGGTTAACTAATGGGCACTTGGACTATGTAGGTTGCCTAGCGGGCACTTGGATTATGTAGGTTCCCTATAGGGGACTTGGACTTTGTAGGTTAACTAGCGGGCACTTGGACTGTCTAGGTTACCTAGTGGGCACTTGGATTATCTCGGTTAACGAACGGGCACTTGGATTATCTAGGTTAACGAACGGGCACTTGGACTATGTAGGTTACCTAGCCGCCACTTGGACTATCTAGGTTAGCTAACAGGCACTTGGACTATCTAGGTTCCCTAACGGGCACTTGTACTATGTAGGTTACCTAGCTGGCACTTTGACTATGTAGGTCAACTAGTGGGCCCTTGGACTATCTAGGTTAGCCAACGGGCACTTAGATTATGTAGGTTAACTAGCGGGAACTTGGGATATGTAGGATAACTAGCGGGCCCATGGACTATGTAGGTTTACTAGCGGGCCCTTGGACTATCTAGGTTCCCTAATGGGCACTTGGACTATCTAGGTTCCCTTAAGGGCACTTGGACTATGTAGGCTAACTAGGGGGCCCTTGATGATCTAGGTTACCTAGCGGGTACTTGAACTATCTAGGTTACCTAGCGGGTACTTGGACTATGTACGTTCCCTAGCGGGCACTTGGACTATCTATGTTAACTAGCGGGCACTTGGAATATGTAGGTTAACTAGCGGACACTTGCACTATGTAGGTTACCTAGCAGGCACTTGGACTATCTTGGTTACCTAGCGGGCACTTGGACTATGTAGGCTAACTAGGGGGCCCTTTGATGATCTAGGTTACCTAGCGGGTACTTGAACTATCTAGGTTACCTAGCGGGCACTTTTACTATGTACGTTCCCTAGCGGGCACTTGGACTATCTATGTTAACTAGCGGGCACTTGGAATATATAGGTTAACTAGCAGACACTTGCACTATGTAGGTTACCGAGCAGGCACTTGGACTATCTAGGTTAGCCAACGGGCACTTAGATTATGTAGGTTAACTAGCGGGCACTTGGAATATGTAGGTTAAGTAGCAGACACTTGCACTATGAAGGTTAACTAGCGGGCCCATGGACTATGTAGGTTTACTAGCGGGCCCTTGGAATATCTAGGTTCCCTAAAGGGCACTTGGACTATCTAGGTTACCGAACAGGCACTTGGACTATCTAGGTTACCTAGTGGGCACTTGGACTATGTAGGATAACTAGGGGGCCCTTGGACGATCTAGGTTAATTAGTGGGCCCTTGGACTATGTAGGATAACTAGTGGGCACTTAGACAATCTAGGTAACTAGCGGGCACTTGGAAGATCTAGGTTAACTAGCGGGCACTTGGACTATCAAAGTGAACAAGTGAGCCCTTGGACTAGGTAGGGTAACTAGCGGGCCCTTGGACTATCTAGGTTACGTAGCGGGCACTTGGTATATAAGTTAACTAGTGGGCACTTGGACTATGTAGGTTAACTAGAGGACACTTGGACTATCTAGGTTAACTAGTGGGCCCTTGGACTATGTAGGTTAACTAGTGGGCACTTGGACTATCTAGGTTACCTAGCGGGCACTTGGACTATCTAGGTTACCTAGCGGGCACTTGGACTATGTAGGTTACCTAGTGGGCACTTGGACTTCTAGGTTAACGAATGGGCACTTGGAATATGTAGGTTCCCTAGAGGGCACTTGGACTCTGTATGTTCCCTACGGACACGTGAACTATGTAAGTTAACTACCGGGCACTTGGACTATGTAGGTTAACTAGCGGGCCCTTGGACTATCTAGGTTACCTAGCGGGCACTTGGACTATGCAGGTTAACTACCGGGCACATGCACTATCTAGGTTACCGAACGGGCATTTGGACTATGTAGGTAACCTAGCGGGCACTTGGAGAGTCTAGGTTACCTAGCGGGCCCTTGGACTTCTAGGTTAACGAACGGGCACTTGGACTATGTATGTTGCATAGCGGGCAATTGGACTATCTAGGTTAGGTAACGGGCACTTGGACTATCTAGGTTACCTAGCGGGAACTTGGACAATGTAAGTTACCTAGCGGGCACTTGGACTATCTAGGTTACCTAATGGGCACTTTGACAATCTAGGTTACATAGCGGCACTTGGACTATGTAGGTTAACTAGCGGGCTTTGAACTATGTAGATTAACTAGCGGCACTTGGACTCTCTACATTAACTAGCGGGCCCTTGGACTATGTAGATTGCCTAGCGGGCACTTGGAATATGTAGGTTCCCTAGCGGGCACTTGGACTCTGTATGTTCCCTACGGACACGTGAACTATGTAAGTTAACTACCGGGCACTTGGACTATGTAGGTTAACTAGCGGGCCCTTGCACTATGTAGGTTACCTAGCGGGCATTTGGACTATGTAGGTAACCTAGCGGGCACTTGGAGAGTCTAGGTTACCTAGCGGGCCCTTGGATTTCTAGGTTTACGAACGGGCACTTGGACTATGTATGTTGCATAGCGGGCAATTGGACTATCTAGGTTAGGTAACGGGCACTTGGACTATCTAGGTTTCTTAGCGGGCACTTGGACGATCTAGGTTAACTAGAGGGCACTTGGACTATCTAGGTTAACTAGCGTGCACTTGGACAATCTAGGTTTTAAGCGGGTACTTGGACTATGTAGGTTAACTAGCGGGCCCTTGGACTATGTAGATTAACTAGCGGCACTTGGACTATCTAAGTTAACTAGCGGGCCCTTGGACTATGTAGATTCCCTAGCGGGCATTTGGACTATATAGATAACCTAGCAGGCACTTAGATTTTGTAGGTTACCATGCGGCACAAGAACTATCTAGGTTACCTAGCTGGCACTTGAACTATCTACGTTATAGCGGGTTTTTGGAGTATGTAGGTTACCTAGAGGGCTGTTGGATTATCTAAGTTACCAAGGGGGCACTGGGACTATCTAGGTTAACTAAGGGGAACTTGGAATATGTAGGTTCCCTAGCGGGCCCTTGGAATATGTAGGTTCCCTAGCGAGCACTTGGACTATGTGGGTTCCCTAGCGGGCATTTGGACTATCTAGGTTACCTAACGGGCACTTGAACTTTGTAGGTTCCCTAGCGGGCACTTGGATTATGTAGGTTAACTAGTGGGCATTTGGACTATGTAGGTAACCTAGCGGGCACATGGACTATGTAGGTTACCTAGCGGGCACTTGCACTATCTAGGTTACCGAACGGGCATTTGGACTATGTAGGTAACCTAGCGGGCACTTGGAGAGTCTAGGTTACCTAGCGGGCCCTTGGACTTCTAGGTTAACGAACGGGCACTTGGACTATGTATGTTGCATAGCGGGCAATTGGACTATCTAGGTTAGGTAACGGGCACTTGGACTATCTAGGTTTCTTAGCGGGCACTTGGACGATATAGGTTAACTAGAGGGCACTTGGACTATCTAGGTTAACTAGCGTGCACTTGGACTATCTAGGTTTTTAGCGGGTACTTGGACTATGTAGGTTAACTAGCGGGCCCTTGGACTATGTAGATTAACTAGCGGCACTTGGACTATCTACGTTAACTAGCGGGCCCTTGGACTATGTAGATTCCCTAGCGGGCATTTGGACTATATAGATAACCTAGCAGGCACTTAGACTTTGTAGGTTACCTAGCGGCACAAGAACTATCTAGGTTACCTAGCTGGCACTTGAACTATCTACGTTATAGTGGGTTTTTGGAGTATGTAGGTTACCTAGAGGGCTGTTGGATTATCTAAGTTACCAAGCGGGCACTGGGACTATCTAGGTTAACTAACAGGAATTTGGAATATGTAGGTTCCCTAGCGGGCCCTTGGACTGTGTAGATTCCCTAGCGAGCACTTGGACTATGTGGGTTCCCTAGCGGGCATTTGGACTATCTTGGTTACCTAATGGGCACTTGGACAATGTAGGTTCCCTAGTGGGCACTTGGATTATGTAGGTTCCCTATCGGGCACTTGGATTATGTAGGTTAACTAGTGGGCATTTGGACTATGTAGGTTACCTAGCGGGCACTTGGACTATGTAGGTTACCTAGCGGGCACATGGACTATATAGGTTCCCTATCAGGCATTTGGACTATGTAGGTTACCTAGTGGGCCCTTGGACTATCTACGTTACCTAGGGGGAACCTGGACTATGTAGGTTAACTAGTGGGCACTTGGACTATCTAGGTTACCTAGCAGGCACTTGGACTATGTAGGTTAACTAGCGGGCACTTGGATTATCTAGGTTACCTAGCGGGCACTTGGCCTATCTACGTTCCCTTGCGGGCACTTGGACTATCTACGTTACCTAGCGGGCACTTGGACTATGTACGTTACCTAGCGGGCACTTGGACTATGTACGTTTCCTAGTTGGTACTTGGACTAGATAGGTTCCCTAGCGGGCACTTGGTCTATGTAGGTTAACTAGCAGGCACTTGGACTATCTAGGTTAAATAGCGAGCACTTGGACCATCTAGGTTAACCAGCCGGCATTTGGAATATTAGGGCCCCTAGCGGGCATTTGGACTATATTGGTTACCTAGCGGGCACTTGGACTATGTAGGATAACGAACGGGCACATGGACTATGTAGGTAACCTAGTGGTCACTTGAACTGTCTAGGTTACCTAGCGGGCACTTAGACTATGTAGGTTAACTAGCGGGCACTTGGACTATCTAGGTTAACTAGCGGGCCCTTGGACGATGTAGGTTAACTAGCGGGCCCTTGCACTATGAAGGCTAACTAGCGGGCCCATGGATTATGTAGGTTTACTAGCAGACACTTTGACTATCTAGGTTAACTAGCGGGCACTTGGACTTCGTAGTTTCCCTAGCGGGCATTTGGACTATTTAGATTACCTAGCGGGCACTTGGACTATGTAGGTTACCTAGCGGGCACTTGGACTATCTAGGTTACCTAGAAGGTACTTTGACTATCTAGGTTAACTAACGGGCACTTGGACTATGTAGGTTGCCTAGCGGGCACTTGGATTATGTAGGTTCCCTATAGGGCACTTGGACTTTGTAGGATAACTAGTGGGCACTTGGATTATCTCGGTTAACGAACGGGCACTGGGATTATCTAGGTTAACGAACGGGCACTTGGACTATGTAGGTTACCTGGCCGCCACTTGGACTATCTAGTTTAGCTAACAGGCACTTGGACTATCTAGGTTCCCTAGCGGGCACTTGTACTACATAGGTTACCTAGCTGGCACTTTGACTATGTAGGTCAACTAGCGGGCCCTTGGACTATCTAGGTTAGCCAACGGGCACTTAGATTATGTAGGTTAACTAGCGGGAACTTGGAATATGTAGGTTAACTAGCGGGCCCTTGGACTATCTAGGTTCCCTATAGGGCACTTGGACTATCTAGGTTCCCTTAAGGGCACTTGGACTATCTAGGTTACCTAGCGGGCACTTGGACTATGTAGGCTAACTAGGGGCCCCTTTGATGATCTAGGTTACCTAGCGGGTACTTGAACTATCTAGGTTACCTAGCGGGCACTTGGAGTATGTACGTTCCCTAGCGGGCACTTGGACTATCTATGTTAACTAGTGGGCACTTGGAATATGTAGGTTAACTAGCGGACACTTGCACTATGTAGGTTACCTAGCAGGCACTTGGACTATCTAGGTTAGCCAACGGGCACTTAGATTATGTAGGTTAACTAGCGGGCACTTGGAATATGTAGGTTAAGTAGCGGACACTTGCACTATGAAGGTTAACTAGCGGGCCCATGGACTATGTAGGTTTACTAGCGGGCCCTTGGACTATCTAGGTTCCCTAAAGGGCACTTGGACTATCTAGGTTACCGAACAGGCACTTGGACTATCTAGGTTACCTAGTGGGCACTTGGACTATGTAGGCTAACTAGGGGGCTCTTGGATGATCTAGGTTAATTAGTGGGCCCTTGGACTATGTAGGTTAACTAGCGCGCACTTGGACAATCTAGGTAACTAGCGGGCACTTGGACTATCAAAGTGAACAAGTGAGCCCTTGGACTAGGTAGGTTAACTAGTGGGCCCTTGGACTATCTAGGTTACGTAGCGGGCACTTGGTATATAGGTTAACTAGCGGGCACTTGGACTATGTAGGTTAACTAGCGGGCACTTGGACTATCTAGGTTACCTAGCGGGCATTTGGACTATCTAGGTTACGTAGCAGGCACTTGGTATATAGGTTAAAGAGCGGGCACTTGGACTATATAGGCTAACTAGCGGACACTTTCACGATCTAGGTTAACTACCGGGCCCTTGCACTATGTAGGTTAACTAGCGGGCCCATGGATTATATAGTTTTACTAGCAGGCACTTGGACTATCTAGGTTAACTAGTGGGCCCTTGGACTATCTAGGTTACGTAGCGGGCACTTGGTATATAGGTTAACTAGCGGGCACTTGGACTATGTAGGTTAACTAGCGGGCACTTGGACTATCTAGGTTACCTAGCGGGCACTTGGACTATATAGGTTACCTAGTGGGCACTTGGACTTCTAGGTTAACGAATGGGCACTTGGAAAATGTAGGTTGCCTAGCGGGCACTTGGAATATCTAGGTTAGGTAACGGGCACTTGGACTACCTAGGTTACCTAGCGGGAACTTGGACAATGTAAGTTACCTAGCGGGCACTTGGACTATCTAGGTTACCTAACGGGCACTTTGACTATCTAGGTTACATAGCGGCACTTGGACTATGTAGGTTAACTAACGAGCACTTGGACTCTAGGTTATCTAGCGGACACTTGGACTATCTAGGTTACCTAATGGGCCCTTGGACTATGTAGGTTTCCTAGCGGGCACTTGGACTATCTAGGTTAACGAACGGGCACTTGGACTATGTAAGTAACCTAGCGGGCACTTGGACAGTCTAGGTTACCCAGGGGGCACTTGGACTATCTAGGTTAAGGAACGGGCACTTGGACAATGTAGGTTACCTAGCGGGCACTTGGACTATCTAGGTTAGATAGCGGGCACTTGGATTATCTAGGTCAACTAGTGGGCTCTTGTACTATGTAGGCTAACTAGCGAGCACTTGGACTATCTAGGTTAACTAGCGGACCTTGGACTATGTAGGTTAACTAGCGGGCCTTTGGACTATGTAGGTTAACTTGCGGGCACTTGGACGATCTAGGTTAACTAGAGGGCACTTGGACTATCTAGGTTAACTAGCGGGCACTTGGATGATCAATGTTAACTAGCGGGCACTTGGACTATCTAGGTTAGCTAATGGGCACATGGACTAAGTACGTCCCCTAGTGGGCACTTGGTCTATCTAGGTTAACTAACGGGCACTTGGACTATCTAGGTTACCTAGCGGACACTTGTAGTATCTAGGATACCTAGCTGGCACTTGGACTATGTAGGTCAACTAGCGGGCCCTTGGACTATCTAGGTTAGCTAACGGGCACTTAGATTATGTAGGTTAACTAGCGGGCACTTGGAATATGTAGGTTAACTAGCGGGCCCTTGGAATATGTAGGTTTACTTGCGGGCCCTTCGACTATCTAGGTTCCCTGAAGGGCACTTGGACTATCTAGGTTACCGAAAAGGCACTTGGACTATCTAGGTTACCTAGCGGGCACTTGGACTATGTAGGCTAACTAGGGGGCCCTTGGACTATCTAGGTTACCTAGCGGGTACTTGAACTATCTAGGTTAACTAGCGGGCACTTGGACTATGTAGGTTAACTAGCGGACACTTGCACTATGTAGGTTACCTAGCAGGCACTTGGACTATCTAGGTTAACTAGCGGGCACTTGGACTATGTAGGTTAACTAGCGTGCCCTTGGACTATCTAGGTTACGTAGCGGGCACTTGGTATATAGGTTAAAGTGCGGGCACTTGGACTATATAGGCTAACTAGCGGACACTTGCACGATCTAGGTTAACTAGCGGGCCCTTGCACTATGTAGGTTAACTAACGGGCCCATGGATTATATAGGTTTACTAGCAGGCACTTGGACTATCTAGGTTAACTAGCGGGCACTTGGACTATGTAGTTTCCCTAGCAGGCATTTGGACTATTTAGGTTACCTAGCGGGCACTTGGACTATCTAGGTTACCTAGCAGGCACTTTGACTATCTAGGTTAACTAACGGGCACTTGGACTATGCAGGTTGCCTAGCGGGCACTTGGATTATGTAGGTTCCCTATAGGGCACTTGGACTTTGTAGGTTAACTAGCGGGCACTTGGACTGTCTAGGTTACCTAGTGGGCACTTGGATTATCTCGGTTAACGAACGGGCACTTGGATTATCTAGGTTAATGAACGGGCACTTGGACTATGTAGGTTACCTAGCTGCCACTTGGACTATCTAGTTTAGCTAACAGGCACTAGGACTATCTAGGTTTCCTAGCGGGCACTTGTACTACCTAGGTTACCTAGCTGGCACTTTGACTATGTAGGTCAACTAGCAGGCCCTTGGACTATCTAGGTTAGCCAACAGGCACTTAGATTATGTAGGTTAACTAGCGGGAACTTGGAATATGTAGCTTAACTAGCGGGCCCATGGACTATGTAGGTTTACTAGCGGGCCCTTGGACTATCTAGGTTCCCTAAAGGGCACTTGGACTATCTAGGTTCCCTAAAGGGCACTGGGACTATCTAGGTTACCTAGCGGGCACTTGGATTATGTAGACTAACTATGGGGCCCTTTGATGATCTGGGTTACCTAGCGGGCACTTGGACTATGTACGTTCCCTAGCGGGCACTTGGACTATCTATGTTAACTAGCGGGCACTTGGAATATGTAGGTTAACTAGCGGACACTTGCACTATGTAGGTTACCTAGCAGGCACCTGGACTATCTAGGTTAACCTGCGGGCACTTGGACTATGTAGGTCAACTAGCGGGCCCTTGGACTATCTAGGTTAGCCAACGGGCACTTAGATTATGTAGGTTAACTAGCGGGCCTTAGGACTATGTTGGTTAACTTGCGGGCACTTGGACGATCTAGGTTAACTAGAGGGCACTTGGACTATCTAGGTTAACTAGCGGGCACTTGGATGATCAATGTTAACTAGCGGGCACTTGGACTACCTAGGTTAGCTAATGGGCACATGGACTAAGTACGTCCCCTAGTGGGCACTTGGACTATCTAGGTTAACTAACGGGCACTTGGACTATCTAGGTTACCTAGCGGGCACTTGTACTATCTAGGATACCTAGCTGGCACTTGGACTATGTAGGTCAACTAGCGGGCCCTTGGACTATCTAGGTTAGCTAACGGGCACTTAGATTATGTAGGTTAACTAGCGGGCACTTGGAATATGTAGGTTAACTAGCGGGCCCTTGGACTATGTAGGTTTACTTGCAGGCCCTTCGCTATCTAGGTTCCCTAAAGGGCACTTGGACTATCTAGGTTACCGAAAAGGCACTTGGACTATCTAGGTTACCTAGAGGGCACTAGGACTATGTAGGCTAACTAGGGGGCCCTTGGACTATCTAGGTTACCTAGCGGGTACTTGAACTATCTAGGTTAACTAGCGGGCACTTGGACTATGTAGGTCAACTAGCGGACACTTGCACTATGTAGGTTACCTAGCAGGCACTTGGACTATCTAGGTTAACTAGCCGGCACTTGGACTATATAGGATAACTAGCGTGCACCTGGACTATGTAGGTTCCTTAGCGGGCACTTGGACTATCTAGGTTGCCTAGCGGGCACTTGCACTATGTAGGTTAACTAGCGTGCCCTTGGACTATCTAGGTTACGTAGCGGGCACTTGGTATACAGGCTAACTAGCGGACACTTGCACGATCTAGGTTAACTACCAGGCCCTTGCACTATGTAGGTTAACTAGCGGGCCCATGGATTATATAGGTTTACTAGCAGGCACTTGGACTATCTAGGTTAACTAGTGGGCCCTTGGACTATCTACGTTACGTAGCGGGCACTTGGTATATAGGTTAACTAGCGGACACTTGGACTATGTAGGTTAAATAGCGGGCACGTGGACTATCTAGGTTACCTAGCGGGCACTTGGACTATATAGGTTACCTAGTGGGCACTTGGACTTCTAGGTTAACGAATGGGCACTTGGAAAATGTAGGTTGCCTAGCGGGCACTTGGAATATGTAGGTTAGGTAACGGGCACTTGGACTACCTAGGTTACCTAGCGGGAACTTGGACAATGTAAGTTACCTAGCGGGCACTTGGACTATCTAGGTTACATAGCGGCACTTGGACTATGTAGGTTAACTAGCGAGCACTTGGACTCTAGGTTACCTAGCGGACACTTGGACTATCTAGGTTACCTAATGGGCCCTTGGACTATGTAGGTTTCCTAGCGGGCATGGACTATCTAGGTTAACGAACGGGCACTTGGACTATGTAAGTAACCTAGCGGGCACTTGGACAGTCTAGGTTACCCAGGGGCACTTGGACTATCTAGGTTAAGGAACGGGCACTTGGACAATGTAGGTTACCTAGCGGGCACTTGGACTATCTAGGTTAGATAGCGGGCACTTGGATTATCTAGGTCAACTAGTGGGCCCTTGTACTATGTAGGCTAACTAGCGAGCACTTGGACTATCTAGGTTAACTAGCGGACCTTGGACTATGTAGGTTAACTAGCGGGCCTTTGGACTATGTAGGTTAACTTGCGGGCCCTTGGACGATCTAGGTTAACTAGAGGGCACTTGGACTATCTAGGTTAACTAGCGGGCACTTGGATGATCAATGTTAACTAGCGGGCACTTGGACTATCTAGGTTAGCTAATGGGCACATGGACTAAGTACGTCCCCTAGTGGGCACTTGGTCTATCTAGGTTAACTAACGGGCACTTGGACTATCTAGGTTACCTAGCGGACACTTGTAGTATCTAGGATACCTAGCTGGCACTTGGACTATGTAGGTCAACTAGCGGGCCCTTGGACTATCTAGGTTAGCTAACGGGCACTTAGATTATGTAGGTTAACTAGCGGGCACTTGGAATATGTAGGTTAACTAGCGGGCCCTTGGAATATGTAGGTTTACTTGCGGGCCCTTCGACTATCTAGGTTCCCTGAAGGGCACTTGGACTATCTAGGTTACCGAAAAGGCACTTGGACTATCTAGGTTACCTAGCGGGCACTTGGACTATGTAGGCTAACTAGGGGGCCCTTGGACTATCTAGGTTACCTAGCGGGTACTTGAACTATCTAGGTTAACTAGCGGGCACTTGGACTATGTAGGTTAACTAGCGGACACTTGCACTATGTAGGTTACCTAGCAGGCACTTGGACTATCTAGGTTAACTAGCGGGCACTTGGACTATATAGGTTAACTAACGTGCACTTGGACTATGTAGGTTCCTTAGCGGGCACTTGGACTATCTATGTTGCCTAGCGGGCACTTGCACTATGTAGGTTAACTAGCGTGCCCTTGGACTATCTAGGTTACGTAGCGGGCACTTGGTATATAGGTTAAAGAGCGGGCACTTGGGCTATATAGGCTAACTAGCGGACACTTGCACGATCTAGGTTAACTAGCAGGCCCTTGCACTATGTAGGTTAACTAGCGGGCCCTTGGATTATATAGGTTTACTAGCAGGCACTTGGACTATCTAGGTTAACTAGCGGGCACTTGGACTATGTAGTTTCCCTAGCAGGCATTTGGACTATTTAGGTTACCTAGCGGGCACTTGGACTATC
The DNA here is from genome assembly GCF_050624435.1 of Tenrec ecaudatus. NCBI lineage: Eukaryota > Metazoa > Chordata > Mammalia > Afrosoricida > Tenrecidae > Tenrec > Tenrec ecaudatus. The sequence goes on from NW_027457609.1 coordinate 2,380,175, forward strand.
TAGGTTACCTAGCAGGCACTTTGACTATCTAGGTTAACTAACGGGCACTTGGACTATGCAGGTTGCCTAGCGGGAACTTGGATTATGTAGGTTCCCTATAGGGCACTTGGACTTTGTAGGTTAACTAGCGGGCACTTGGACTGTCTAGGTTACCTAGTGGGCACTTGGATTATCTCGGTTAACGAACGGGCACTTGGATTATCTAGGTTAACGAACGGGCACTTGGACTATGTAGGTTACCTAGCTGCCACTTGGACTATCTAGTTTAGCTAACAGGCACTTGGACTATCTAGGTTTCCTAGCGGGCACTTGTACTACCTAGGTTACCTAGCTGGCACTTTGACTATGTAGGTCAGCTAGCAGGCCCTTGGACTATCTAGGTTAGCCAACAGGCACTTAGATTATGTAGATTAACTAGCGGGAACTTGGAATATGTAGGTTAACTAGCGGGCCCATGGACTATGTAGGTTTACTAGCGGGCCCTTGGACAATCTAGGTTCCCTAAAAGGCACTTGGACTATCTAGGTTCCCTAAAGGGCACTGGGACTATCTAGGTTACCTAGCGGGCACTTGGATTATGTAGGCTAACTAGGGGGCCCTTTGATGATCTGGGATACCTAGCGGGTACTTGAACTATCTAGGTTACCTAGCGGGCACTTGGACTATGTACGTTCCCGAGCGGGCACTTGAACTATCTATGTTAACTAGCGAGCACGTGGAATATGTAGGTTAACTAGCGGACACTTGCACTATGTAGGTTACCTAGCAGGCACTTGGACTATCTAGGTTAACCTGCGGGCACTTGGACTATGTAGGTCAACTAGCGGGCCCTTGGACTATCTAGGTTAGCCAACGGGCACTTAGATTATGTAGGTTAACTATCGGGCACTTGGAATATGTAGGTAAAGTAGCGGACACTTGCACTATGAAGGTTAACAAGCGGGCCCATGGACTTTGTATGTTTACTAGCGGGCCCTTGGACTATCTAGGTTCCCTAAAGGGCACTTGGACTATCTAGGTTAACGAACGGGCACTTGGACTATCTAGGTTGCCTAGCGGGCACTTGGACTATGTAGGCTAACTAGGGTGCCCTTGGACGATCTAGGTTACCTAGCGGGTACTTGAACTATCTAGGTTAACTAGCGGGCACTTGCAGTATCTAGGTTACCTAGCGGGCACTTGGACTATGTACGTTCCCTAGAGGGCACTTGGACTATCTATGTTAACTAGCGGGCACTTGGAATATATAGGTTAACTAGCGGACACTTGCACTATGTAGGTTACCTAGCAGGCACTTGGACTATCTAGGTTAACTAGCGGGCACTTGGACTATCTTGGATAACTAGCGTGCACTTGGACTATGTAGGTTCCTTAGCGGGCACTTGGACGATATAGGTTAACTAGCGTGCCCTTGGACTATGTAGGTTAACTAGCGGGCACTTGGACAATCTAGGTTACCTAGCGGGCTCTTGGAAGATCTACGTTAACTATCGGGCACTTGGCCTATCAAAGTGAACAAGTGAGCCCTTGGACTAGGTAGGTTAACTAGCGGGCCCTTGGACTATCTAGGTTCCCTAGCGGGCACTTGGACTATATAGGTTGCCTAGCGGGCACTTGGACTATGTAAGTTACCTAGTGGGCACTTGGACTATCTAGGTTAACGAATGGGCACTTGGAATATGCAGGTAACCTAGCGGGCACTTGGACTGTCTAGGTTACCTAGCGGGCACTTGGACTTCTAGGTTAATGAACGGGCTCTTGGACAATGTAAGTTACCTAGCGGGCACTTGGACTATCTAGGTTACCTAACGGGCACTTTGACTATCTAGGTTACATAGCGGGCACTTGGACTATGTAGGTTAACTAACGAGCACTTGGACTCTAGGTTATCTAGCGGACACTTGGACTATCTAGGTTACCTAGCGGGCCCTTGGACTATGTAGGTTTCTTAGCGGGCACTTGGACTATCTAGGTTACCTAGCGGGCACTTGGACTATGTAGGTAACCTAGCGGGCACTTAGACAGTCTAGGTTACCCAGGGGGCACTTGGGCTATCTAGGTTAAGGAACGGGCACTTGGACAATGTAGGTTACCTAGCGGGCACTTGGACTATGTAGGATCCCTATCGGATATTTGGACTACTTAGGTTACCTAGCGGGCACTTGGACTATCTAGGTCAGATAGCGGGAACTTGGACTATCTAGGTCAACTAGTGGGCCCTTGTACTATGTAGGTTAACTAGCGAGCACTTGGACTATCTAGGTTAACTACCGGACCTTGGACTATGTAGGTTAACTAGCGGGCCTTTGGACAATGTTGGTTAACTTGCGGGCACTTGGACGATCTATGTTAACTAGAGGGCACTTGGACTATCTAGGTTAACTAGCGGGCACTTGGATGATCAATGTTAACTAGCGGGCACTTGGACTATCTAGGTTAGCTAATGGGCACATGGACTAAGTACGTCCCCTAGTGGGCACTTGGACTATCTAGGTTAACTAACGGGCACTTGGACTATCTAGGTTACCTAGCGCACACTTGTACTATCTAGGATACCTAGCTGGCACTTGGACTATGTAGGTCAACTAGCGGGCCCTTGGACTATCTAGGTTAGCTAACGGGCACTTAGATTATGTAGGTTAACTAGCGGGCACTTGGAATATGTAGGTTAACTAGCGGGCCCTTGGACTATGTAGGTTTACTTGCAGGCCCTTCGCTATCTAGGTTCCCTAAAGGGCACTTGGACTATCTAGGTTACCGAAAAGGCACTTGGACTATCTAGGTTACCTAGCGGGCACTTGGACTATGTAGGCTAACTAGGGGTCCCTTGGACTATCTAGGTTACCTAGTGGGTACTTGAACTATCTAGGTTAACTAGCGGGCACTTGGACTATGTAGGTTAACTAGCGGACCCTTGCACTATGTAGGTTACCTAGCAGGCACTTGGACTATCTAGGTTAACTAGCGGGCACTTGGACTATATAGGTTAACTAGCGTGCACCTGGACTATGTAGGTTCCTTAGCGGGCACTTGGACTATCTAGGTTGCCTAGCGGGCACTTGCACTATGTAGGTTAACTAGCGTGCCCTTGGACTATCTAGGTTACGTAGCGGGCACTTGGTATATAGGCTAACTAGCGGACACTTGCACGATCTAGGTTAACTAGCGGGCCCTTGAACTATGTAGGTTAATTAGCGGGCCCATGGATTATGTAGGTTAACGAACGGGCACTTGGACTATGTAGGTTACCTAGCCACCACTTGGACTATCTAGGTTAGCTAACAGGCACTTGGACTATCTAGATTCCCTAGCGGGCACTTGTACTATCTAGGTTACCTAGCCGGCACTTGGACTATCTATGTTAACTAGCGGGCACTTGGAATATGTAGTTTAACTAGCGGGCCCATGGACTATAGAGGTTTACTAGCGGGCCCTTGGACTATCTAGGTTCCCTAAAGGGCACTTGGACTATCTAGGTTACCGAACGGGCACTTGGACTATCTAGGTTACCTAGCGGGCACTTGGACTATGTAGGCTAACTAGGGGGCCCTTGGACGATCTAGGTTACCTAGCGGGTACTTGAACTATCTAGGTTAACTAGCGGGCACTTGGACTATGTAGGTTAACTAGCGGACCCTTGCACTATGTAGGTTACCTAGCAGGCACTTGGACTATCTAGGTTAACTAGCGGGCACTTGGACTATATAGGTTAACTAGCGTGCACCTGGACTATGTAGGTTCCTTAGCGGGCACTTGGACTATCTAGGTTGCCTAGCGGGCACTTGCACTATGTAGGTTAACTAGCGTGCCCTTGGACTATCTAGGTTACGTAGCGGGCACTTGGTATATAGGCTAACTAGCGGACACTTGCACGATCTAGGTTAACTAGCGGGCCCTTGAACTATGTAGGTTAATTAGCGGGCCCATGGATTATGTAGGTTAACGAACGGGCACTTGGACTATGTAGGTTACCTAGCCACCACTTGGACTATCTAGGTTAGCTAACAGGCACTTGGACTATCTAGATTCCCTAGCGGGCACTTGTACTATCTAGGTTACCTAGCCGGCACTTGGACTATCTATGTTAACTAGCGGGCACTTGGAATATGTAGTTTAACTAGCGGGCCCATGGACTATAGAGGTTTACTAGCGGGCCCTTGGACTATCTAAGTTCCCTAAAGGGCACTTGGACTATCTAGGTTACCGAACGGGCACTTGGACTATCTAGGTTACCTAGCGGGCACTTGGACTATGTAGGCTAACTAGGGGGCCCTTGGACGATCTAGGTTACCTAGCGGGTACTTGAACTATCTAGGTTAACTAGTAGACACTTGCACTATGTAGGTTACCTAGCAGGCACTTGGACTATCTAGGTTAACTAGCGGGCACTTGGACTATGTAGGTTAACTGGCGTGCCCTTGGACTATCTAGGTTACGTAGCGGGCACTTGGTATATAGGTTAACTAGCGGGCACTTGGACTATGTAGATTAACTAGAGGACACTTGGACTATCTAGGTTAGCTAACGGGCACTTGGACTAAGTACGTCCCCTAGTGGGCACTTGGACACTCTAGGTTAACTAACGGGAAATAGGACTATCTAGGTTAACTAGCGGGCACTTGGACTATCTAGGTTACCTAGCTGGCAATTGGACTATGAAGGTTCCCTAGCGGGCACATGGATTATCTAGGTTACCCAGCGGGCACTTGGACTATGTAGGTTAACTAGCGGGCCCTTGGACTATCTAGGTTAGCTAACTGGCACTTGGAATATGTAGGTTAACTAGCGGACACTTGCACGATCTAGGTTAACTAGCGGGCTCTTGCACTATGTAGGTTAATGAGCGGGGCCATTGACTATGTTGGTTAACTAGCGGGCACTTGGACGATCTAGGTTAATTAGCGGGCACTAGGACTATTTAGGTTAACTAGCGGGCACTTGGATTATCTAGGTTACCTAGCAGGCACTTGGACTATATAGGTTCCCTAGGGGGCATTTGGACTATATAGATAACCTAGCGGGCACTTAGACTTTGTAGGTTACATAGCGGGCCCTTGGACTATGTAGGTTAACTAGCGGGCCCTTGGACTATGTAGGTTACCTAGCGGGCACTTGGACGATCTAGGTTACCTAGCGGGTACTTGGACTATGTAGGTTAACTAGCGGGCCCTTGGGCTATGTAGATTAACTAGCGGCACTTGGACTATCTACGTTAACTAGCGGGCCCTTGGACTATGTAGATTCCCTAGCGGGCATTTGGACTCTATAGATAATCTAGCGGGCACATAGACTTTATAGGTTACCTAGAGGACACTTGGACTATCTAGGTTACATAGCTGGCACATGAACTATCTACGTTACCTAGCGGGTTCTTGGAGTATGTATGTTACCTAGCGGGCTGTTGGACTATCTAGGTTACCAAGCGGGCACTTGGACTATCTACGTTAACTAACGGGCACTTGGACTATGTAGGTTCCCTAGCGGGACCTTGGACTATGTAAATTCCCTAGCGGGCACTTGGACTATGTGGGTTTACTGGCGGGCATTTGGACTATCTAGGATACCTAACGGGCACTTGGACTATGTAGGTTCCCTATCGGGCACTTGGACTATGTTGGTTACCTAGCGGGCACTTGGACTATGTAGAATAACTAGAGGGCATTTGGACTATGTAGGTTACCGAGCGGTCACTTGGACTATGTAGGTTCCCTATCAGACACTAGGAAAATGTAGGTTAACTAGGGGGCACTAGGACAATTTAGGTTAACTAGCGGGCCCTTGGACTATGTAAGTTCCCTAGCAGGCACTTTGACTATTTGGGTTCCCTAGCGGGCATTTGGACTATCCAGGTTACCTAACGGGCACTTAAACAATGTAGGTTCCCTAGCGGGCACTTGGATTATGTAGGTTCCCTAGCGGGCACTTGGACTATGTAGGTTAACTAGCGAGCATTTGGACTATCTAGGTTACCTAGCGGGCACTTGGACTATGTACGTTCCCTAGCGGGCACTTGGACTATCTATGTTACCTAGCGGGCACTTGGACTATGTACGTTTCCTAGCGGGTAATTGGACTAGATAGGTTCCCTAGCGGGTACTTGGTCTATCTAGGTAAACTAGCGGGCACTTGGACTATCTAGGTTAACTAGTGAGCATTTGGACTATCTAGGTTAACTAACGGGCATTTGGATTATTAGGGCCCCTAGCGGGCATTTGGACTATATTGGTTACCTACCAGGCATTTGGACTATGTAGGTTAATGAACGGGCACTTGGACTATGTAGGTATCCTAGTGGTCACTTGAACTGTCTAGGTTACCTAGCGGGCACTTGGACTATGTAGGTTAACTAGCGGGCACTTGGACTATCTAGGTTAACTAGCAGGCTCTTGGACGATGTAGGTTAACTAGCGGTCCCTTGGAATATGTAGGTTAACTAGCGGGCGCTTGGACTATGTAGGTTACCTAGCGGGCACTTGGACGATCTAGGTTACCTAGCGGGCACTTGGACAATGTAGGTTAACTAGCGGGCACTTGGACTATCTAGGTTAACTAGCGGGCCCTTTGACTATGTAGATTAACTAGCGGCACTTGGACAATCTACGTTAACTAGCGGGCCCTTGGACTAGGTAGGTTCCCTAGCAGGCACTTGGACTATGTAAGTTCCAGAGCGGAAACTTGGACTAACGTGATTCCCGAGCGGACACTTGTACTATGTAGATTAACTAGCGGACACTTGGACGATCTAGGTTAACTAGCGGGTATTTGGACTATGTAGGTTAACTAGCGGGCCCTTGAACTATGTAGATTAACTAGCGGAACTTGGACTATCTACATTAACTAGCGGGCCCTTGGACTATGTAGATTCCCTAGCGGGCACTTGGACTATGTATGTTCCATAGCGGGCAATTGGGCTATGTATGTTCCCTATGGACACTTTAACTATGTAAGTTAACAACCGGGCACTTGGACTATGTAGGTTAACTAGCGGGCCCTTGGACTATCTGGATTACCTAGCGGGCCCTTGGACTATGTAGATTAACTAGCGGGCATTTGGACTATATAGATATACTAGCGGGCACTTAGACTTTGTAGGTTACCTAGAGGACACTTGGACTATCTAGGTTACCTAGCTGGCACATGAACTATCTACGTTACCTAGCGGGTTCTTGGAGTATGTAGGCTAACTAGGGGGCCCTTGGACGATCTAGGTTACCTAGCGGGTACTTGAACTATCTAGGTTAACTAGTAGACACTTGCACTATGTAGGTTACCTAGCAGGCACTTGGACTATCTAGGTTAACTAGCGGGCACTTGGATTATCTAGGTTGCCTAGCGGGCACTTGGACTATGTAGGTTAACTGGCGTGCCCTTGGACTATCTAGGTTACGTAGCGGGCACTTGGTATATAGGTTAACTAGCGGGCACTTGGACTATGTAGATTAACTAGAGGACACTTGGACTATCTAGGTTAGCTAACGGGCACTTGGACTAAGTACGTCCCCTAGTGGGCACTTGGACACTCTAGGTTAACTAACGGGAAATAGGACTATCTAGGTTAACTAGCGGGCACTTGGACTATCTAGGTTACCTAGCTGGCAATTGGACTATGAAGGTTCCCTAGCGGGCACATGGATTATCTAGGTTACCCAGCGGGCACTTGGACTATGTAGGTTAACTAGCGGGCCCTTGGACTATCTAGGTTAGCTAACTGGCACTTGGAATATGTAGGTTAACTAGCGGACACTTGCACGATCTAGGTTAACTAGCGGGCTCTTGCACTATGTAGGTTAATGAGCGGGGCCATTGACTATGTTGGTTAACTAGCGGGCACTTGGACGATCTAGGTTAATTAGCGGGCACTAGGACTATTTAGGTTAACTAGCGGGCACTTGGATTATCTAGGTTACCTAGCAGGCACTTGGACTATATAGGTTCCCTAGGGGGCATTTGGACTATATAGATAACCTAGCGGGCACTTAGACTTTGTAGGTTACATAGCGGGCCCTTGGACTATGTAGGTTAACTAGCGGGCCCTTGGACTATGTAGGTTACCTAGCGGGCACTTGGACGATCTAGGTTACCTAGCGGGTACTTGGACTATGTAGGTTAACTAGCGGGCCCTTGGGCTATGTAGATTAACTAGCGGCACTTGGACTATCTACGTTAACTAGCGGGCCCTTGGACTATGTAGATTCCCTAGCGGGCATTTGGACTCTATAGATAATCTAGCGGGCACATAGACTTTATAGGTTACCTAGAGGACACTTGGACTATCTAGGTTACATAGCTGGCACATGAACTATCTACGTTACCTAGCGGGTTCTTGGAGTATGTATGTTACCTAGCGGGCTGTTGGACTATCTAGGTTACCAAGCGGGCACTTGGACTATCTACGTTAACTAACGGGCACTTGGACTATGTAGGTTCCCTAGCGGGACCTTGGACTATGTAAATTCCCTAGCGGGCACTTGGACTATGTGGGTTTACTGGCGGGCATTTGGACTATCTAGGATACCTAACGGGCACTTGGACTATGTAGGTTCCCTATCGGGCACTTGGACTATGTTGGTTACCTAGCGGGCACTTGGACTATGTAGAATAACTAGAGGGCATTTGGACTATGTAGGTTACCGAGCGGTCACTTGGACTATGTAGGTTCCCTATCAGACACTAGGAAAATGTAGGTTAACTAGGGGGCACTAGGACTATTTAGGTTAATTAGCGGGCCCTTGGACTATGTAAGTTCCCTAGCAGGCACTTTGACTATTTGGGTTCCCTAGCGGGCATTTGGACTATCCAGGTTACCTAACGGGCACTTAAACAATGTAGGTTCCCTAGCGGGCACTTGGATTATGTAGGTTCCCTAGCGGGCACTTGGACTATGTAGGTTAACTAGCGAGCATTTGGACTATCTAGGTTACCTAGCGGGCACTTGGACTATGTACGTTCCCTAGCGGGCACTTGGACTATCTATGTTACCTAGCGGGCACTTGGACTATGTACGTTTCCTAGCGGGTAATTGGACTAGATAGGTTCCCTAGCGGGTACTTGGTCTATCTAGGTAAACTAGCGGGCACTTGGACTATCTAGGTTAACTAGTGAGCATTTGGACTATCTAGGTTAACTAACGGGCATTTGGATTATTAGGGCCCCTAGCGGGCATTTGGACTATATTGGTTACCTACCGGGCATTTGGACTATGTAGGTTAATGAACGGGCACTTGGACTATGTAGGTATCCTAGTGGTCACTTGAACTGTCTAGGTTACCTAGCGGGCACTTGGACTATGTAGGTTAACTAGCGGGCACTTGGACTATCTAGGTTAACTAGCAGGCTCTTGGACGATGTAGGTTAACTAGCGGTCCCTTGGAATATGTAGGTTAACTAGCGGGCGCTTGGACTATGTAGGTTACCTAGCGGGCACTTGGACGATCTAGGTTACCTAGCGGGCACTTGGACAATGTAGGTTAACTAGCGGGCACTTGGACTATCTAGGTTAACTAGCGGGCCCTTTGACTATGTAGATTAACTAGCGGCACTTGGACAATCTACGTTAACTAGCGGGCCCTTGGACTAGGTAGGTTCCCTAGCAGGCACTTGTACTATGTAAGTTCCAGAGCGGAAACTTGGACTAACGTGATTCCCGAGCGGACACTTGTACTATGTAGATTAACTAGCGGACACTTGGACGATCTAGGTTAACTAGCGGGTATTTGGACTATGTAGGTTAACTAGCGGGCCCTTGAACTATGTAGATTAACTAGCGGAACTTGGACTATCTACATTAACTAGCGGGCCCTTGGACTATGTAGATTCCCTAGCGGGCACTTGGACTATGTATGTTCCATAGCGGGCAATTGGGCTATGTATGTTCCCTATGGACACTTTAACTATGTAAGTTAACAACCGGGCACTTGGACTATGTAGGTTAACTAGCGGGCCCTTGGACTATCTGGATTACCTAGCGGGCCCTTGGACTATGTAGATTAACTAGCGGGCATTTGGACTATATAGATATACTAGCGGGCACTTAGACTTTGTAGGTTACCTAGAGGACACTTGGACTATCTAGGTTACCTAGCTGGCACATGAACTATCTACGTTACCTAGCGGGTTCTTGGAGTATGTAGGCTAACTAGGGGGCCCTTGGACGATCTAGGTTACCTAGCGGGTACTTGAACTATCTAGGTTAACTAGTAGACACTTGCACTATGTAGGTTACCTAGCAGGCACTTGGACTATCTAGGTTAACTAGCGGGCACTTGGATTATCTAGGTTGCCTAGCGGGCACTTGGACTATGTAGGTTAACTGGCGTGCCCTTGGACTATCTAGGTTACGTAGCGGGCACTTGGTATATAGGTTAACTAGCGGGCACTTGGACTATGTAGATTAACTAGAGGACACTTGGACTATCTAGGTTAGCTAACGGGCACTTGGACTAAGTACGTCCCCTAGTGGGCACTTGGACACTCTAGGTTAACTAACGGGAAATAGGACTATCTAGGTTAACTAGCGGGCACTTGGACTATCTAGGTTACCTAGCTGGCAATTGGACTATGAAGGTTCCCTAGCGGGCACATGGATTATCTAGGTTACCCAGCGGGCACTTGGACTATGTAGGTTAACTAGCGGGCCCTTGGACTATCTAGGTTAGCTAACTGGCACTTGGAATATGTAGGTTAACTAGCGGACACTTGCACGATCTAGGTTAACTAGCGGGCTCTTGCACTATGTAGGTTAATGAGCGGGGCCATTGACTATGTTGGTTAACTAGCGGGCACTTGGACGATCTAGGTTAATTAGCGGGCACTAGGACTATTTAGGTTAACTAGCGGGCACTTGGATTATCTAGGTTACCTAGCAGGCACTTGGACTATGTAGGTTCCCTAGGGGGCATTTGGACTATATAGATAACCTAGCGGGCACTTAGACTTTGTAGGTTACATAGCGGGCCCTTGGACTATGTAGGTTAACTAGCGGGCCCTTGGACTATGTAGGTTACCTAGCGGGCACTTGGACGATCTAGGTTACCTAGCGGGTACTTGGACTATGTAGGTTAACTAGCGGGCCCTTGGGCTATGTAGATTAACTTGCGGCACTTGGACTATCTACGTTAACTAGCGGGCCCTTGGACTATGTAGATTCCCTAGCGGGCATTTGGACTCTATAGATAATCTAGCGGGCACATAGACTTTATAGGTTACCTAGAGGACACTTGGACTATCTAGGTTACATAGCTGGCACATGAACTATCTACGTTACCTAGCGGGTTCTTGGAGTATGTATGTTACCTAGCGGGCTGTTGGACTATCTAGGTTACCAAGCGGGCACTTGGACTATCTAGGTTAACTAACGGGCACTTGGACTATGTAGGTTCCCTAGCGGGACCTTGGACTATGTAAATTCCCTAGCGGGCACTTGGACTATGTGGGTTTACTGGCGGGCATTTGGACTATCTAGGATACCTAACGGGCACTTGGACTATGTAGGTTCCCTATCGGGCACTTGGACTATGTTGGTTACCTAGCGGGCACTTGGACTATGTAGAATAACTAGAGGGCATTTGGACTATGTAGGTTACCGAGCGGTCACTTGGACTATGTAGGTTCCCTATCGGACACTAGGAAAATGTAGGTTAACTAGGGGGCACTAGGACTATTTAGGTTAACTAGCGGGCCCTTGGACTATGTAAGTTCCCTAGCAGGCACTTTGACTATGTGGGTTCCCTAGCGGGCATTTGGACTATCCAGGTTACCTAACGGGCACTTAAACAATGTAGGTTCCCTAGCGGGCACTTGGATTATGTAGGTTCCCTAGCGGGCACTTGGACTATGTAGGTTAACTAGCGGGCATTTGGACTATGTAGGTTACCTAGCGGGCACTTGGACTATGTAGGTTCCCTATCGGGCATTTGGACTATGTAGGTTACCTAGCGGGCCCTTGGACTATCTAGGTTACCCAAGGGGAACCTGGACTATGTAGGTTAACTTGTGGGCACTTGGACTATCTAGGGTACCTAGCAGGCACTTGGACTATATAGATTAACTAGCTGGCATTTGGACTATGTAGGTTACGTAGCGGGCACTTGGACTATGTAGGTTGCCTATCGGGCATTTGGACTATGTAGGTTACCTAGCGGGCCCTTGGACTATCTAGGTTACCTAGGGGGAACCTGGACTATGTAGGTTAACTAGCGAGCATTTGGACTATCTATGTTACCTAGCGGGCACTTGGACTATGTACGTTTCCTAGCGGGTAATTGGACTAGATAGGTTCCCTAGCGGGTACTTGGTCTATCTAGGTAAACTAGCGGGCACTTGGACTATCTAGGTTAACTAGTGAGCATTTGGACTATCTAGGTTAACTAACGGGCATTTGGATTATTAGGGCCCCTAGCGGGCATTTGGACTATATTGGTTACCTACCGGGCATTTGGACTATGTAGGTTAATGAACGGGCACTTGGACTATGTAGGTATCCTAGTGGTCACTTGAACTGTCTAGGTTACCTAGCGGGCACTTGGACTATGTAGGTTAACTAACGGGCACTTGGACTATCTAGGTTAACTAGCAGGCTCTTGGACGATGTAGGTTAACTAGCGGTCCCTTGGAATATGTAGGTTAACTAGCGGGCGCTTGGACTATGTAGGTTACCTAGCGGGCACTTGGACGATCTAGGTTACCTAGCGGGCACTTGGACAATGTAGGTTAACTAGTGGGCACTTGGACTATCTAGGTTAACTAGCGGGCCCTTTGACTATGTAGATTAACTAGCGGCACTTGGACAATCTACGTTAACTAGCGGGCCCTTGGACTAGGTAGGTTCCCTAGCAGGCACTTGGACTATGTAAGTTCCAGAGCGGAAACTTGGACTAACGTGATTCCCGAGCGGACACTTGTACTATGTAGATTAACTAGCGGACACTTGGACGATCTAGGTTAACTAGCGGGTATTTGGACTATGTAGGTTAACCAACGGGCCCTTGAACTATGTAGATTAACTAGCGGAACTTGGACTATCTACATTAACTAGCGGGCCCTTGGACTATGTAGATTCCCTAGCGGGCACTTGGACTATGTATGTTCCATAGCGGGCAATTGGGCTATGTATGTTCCCTATGGACACTTTAACTATGTAAGTTAACAACCGGGCACTTGGACTATGTAGGTTAACTAGCGGGCCCTTGGACTATCTGGATTACCTAGCGGGCCCTTGGACTATGTAGATTAACTAGCGGGCATTTGGACTATATAGATATACTAGCGGGCACTTAGACTTTGTAGGTTACCTAGCGGACACTTGGACTATCTAGGTTACCTAGCTGGCACATGAACTATCTACGTTACCTAGCGGGTTCTTGGAGTATGTAGGTTACCTAGCGGGCTGTTGGACTATCTAGGTTACCAAGCGGGCACTTGGACTATCTAGGTTAACTAACGGACACTTGGATTATGTAGGTTCCCTAGCGGGCCCTTGGACTACGTAAATTCCCTAGCGGGCACTTGGACTATGTGGGCTTCCTGGCGGGCATTTGGACTATCTAGGTTACCTAAGGGGCACTTGGACTATGTAGGTTCCCTAGCGGGCACTTATTATCTAGGTTTCCTATCGGGCACTTGGACTATGTAGGTTCCCTATCGGGCACTTGGACTATGTAGGTTGCTATCGGGCATATGGAGAATGTAGGTTAACTAGGGGGCACTAGGACTATGTAGGTTTACTAGCGGGCCCTTGGACTGCCTAGGTTACCTAGCGGGCATTTGGACTATGTAGGCTCCCTAGTGGTCATTTGGACTATATAGATTACCTAGCGGGCACTTAGACTTTGTAGGTTACCTAGCGGGCACTTGGACTATCTAGGTTACCTAGCTGGGACTTCAACTATCTACGTTACCTAGCGGGTACTTGGAGTATGTAGGTTAACTAGCGGGCACTTGGACTATCTAGGTTAACTAGTGAGCACTTGGACTATCTAGGTTAACTAGCGGGCATTTGGATTATTAGGGCCCCTAGCGGGCATTTGGACTATATTGGTTACCTACAGAGCATTTGGACTATGTAGGGTAACTAGCGGGCACTTGGACGATGTAGGTTAACTAGCGGGCCCTTGGAATATGTAGATTCCCTAGCGGCCAATTGGACTATGTATGTTACAGCGCGGGCACTTGGACTATGTAGGTTCCCTAGCAGGCACTTGAACTATGTAGGTTCCAGAGCGGGAACTTGGACTAACTAGATTCCCGAGCGGGCACTTGTACTATGTAGATTAACTAGCGGACACTTGGACTATGTAGGTTCCCTAGCGGGCCCTTGGACTATGTAGATTCCCTAGCGGGCATTTGGACTATATAGATATACTAGCGGGCACTTAGACTTTGTAGGTTACCTAGCGGACACTTGGACTATCTATGTTACCTAGCTGGCACATGAACTATCTACGTTACCTAGCGGGTTCTAGGAGTATGTAGGTTACCTAGCGGGCTGTTGGACTATCTAGGTTACCAAGCGGGCACTTGGACTATCTAGGTTAACTAACGGACACTTGGACTATGTAGGTTCCCTAGCGGGCCCTTGGACTATGTAAATTCCCTAGCGGGCACTTGGACTATGTGGGTTTCCTGGCGGGCATTTGGACTATCTAGGTTACCTAACGGGCACTTGGACTATGTAGGTTCCCTAGCGGGCACTTATTATGTAGGTTCCCTATTGGGCACTTGGATTATGTAGGTTACCTAGCGGGCACGTGGACTATGTAGGTTCCCTATCAGGCATATGGAGAATGTAGGTTAACTAGGGGGCTCTAGGACTATGTAGGTTTCCTAGCGGGCCCTTGGACTACCTAGGTTACCTAGCGGGCATTTGGACTATGTAGGCTCCCTAGTGGTCATTTGGACTATATAGATTACCTAGCGGGCACTTAGACTTTGTAGGTAACCTAGCGGACACTTGGACTATCTAGGTTACCTAGCTGGCACTTGAACTATCTACGTTACCTAGCGGGTACTTGGAGTATGTAGGTTACCTACCGGGCTGTTGGACTATCTAGGTTACCTAGCGGGCACTGGGACTATCTAGGTTAACTAACGGGCACTTGGACTATGTAGGTTCCCTAGCGTGCCCTTGGACTATGTAAGTTCCCTAGCGGGCACTTGGACTATGTGGGTTCCCTAGCGGGCATTTGGACTATCTAGGTTACCTAACGGGCACTTCTACAATTTAGGTTCCCTAGCGGGCACTTGGATTATGTAGGTTCCCTATCGGGCACTTGGACTATGTAGGATAACTAGCGGGCATTTGGACTATGTAGGTTCCCTATCGGGCATTTGGACTATGTAGGTTACCTAGCGGGCCCTTGGACTATCTAGGTTACCTAGGGGGAACCTGGACTATGTAGGTTAACTAGCGAGCATTTGGACTATCTAGGTTACCTAGCGGGCACTTGGACTATCTATGTTACCTAGTGGGCACTTGGACTATGTACGTTTCCTAGCGGGTAATTGGACTAGTTAGGTTCCCTAGCGGGTACTTGGTCTATCTAGGTAAACTAGCGGGCACTTGGACTATCTAGGTTAACTAGTGAGCATTTGGACTATCTAGGTTAACTAACGGGCATTTGGATTATTAGGGCCCCTAGCGGGCATTTGGACTATATTGGTTACCTACCGGGCATTTGGACTATGTAGGTTAATGAACGGGCACTTGGACTATGTAGGTATCCTAGTGGTCACTTGAACTGTCTAGGTTACCTAGCGGGCACTTGCACTATGTAGGTTAACTAGCGGGCACTTGGACTATCTAGGTTAACTAGCAGGCTCTTGGACGATGTAGGTTAACTAGCGGTCCCTTGGAATATGTAGGTTAACTAGCGGGCGCTTGGACTATGTAGGTTACCTAGCGGGCACTTGGACGATCTAGGTTACCTAGCGGGCACTTGGACAATGTAGGTTAACTAGCGGGCACTTGGACTATCTAGGTTAACTAGCGGGCCCTTTGACTATGTAGATTAACTAGCGGCACTTGGACAATCTACGTTAACTAGCGGGCCCTTGGACTAGGTAGGTTCCCTAGCAGGCACTTGGACTATGTAAGTTCTAGAGCGGGAACTTGGACTAACGAAATTCCCGAGCGGACACTTGTACTATGTAGATTAACTAGCGGCACTTGGACAATCTACGTTATCTAGCGGGCCCTTGGACTATGTAGATTCCTTAGCGGCCAATTGGACTATGTATGTTCCAGCGCGGGCAATTGGACTATGTAGGTTCCCTAGCAGGCACTTGGACTATGTAGGTTCCAGAGCGGGCACTTGGACTAACTAGATTCCCGAGCGGGCACTTGTATTATGTAGATTAACTAGCGGACACTTGGACGATCTAGGTTAACTAGCGGGTAATTGGACTATGTACGTTAACTAAGGACCCTTGAACAATGTACATTAACTAGCGGAACTTGGACTATCTACTTTAACTAGCGGGCCATTGGACTATGTAGATTCCCTAGCGTGCACTTGGACTATGTATGTTCCCTATGGACATTTGAACTATGTAAGTTAACTACCGGGCACTTGGACTATGTAGGTTAACTAGCGGGCCCTTGGACTATCTAGGTTACCTAGCGGGCACTTGGACTATGTAAATTCCCTAACGGCACTTGGACTATGTGGGTTTCGTGGCGGGCATTTGGATTATGTAGGCTCCCTATTGGTCATTTGGACTATATAGATTACCTAGCAGGCACTTAGACTTTGTAGGTTACCTAGCGGGCACTTGGACTATCTAGATTACCTATCTGGCACTTTAACTATCTACGTTACCTAGCGGGTACTTGGAGGATGTAGGTTACCTACGGGCTGTTGGACTATCTAGGTTACCTAGCGGGCACTTGGACTATGTAAATACTCTGGCGGGCACTTGGACTATGTGGGTTTCCTGGCGGGCATTTGGACTATCTAGGTTACCTAACGGGCACTTGGACTATGTAGGTTCCCTAGCGGGCTCTTGGATTATGTAGGTTCCCTATTGGCATTTGGACTATGTAGGTTACCTAGCGGGCACTTGGACTATGTAGGTTAACTAGCTGGCATTTGGACTATGTAGATTACCTAGCGGGCACTTGGACAATGTAGGTTCCCTATCGGGCATTTGGACTATGTAGGTTACCTAGCGGGCCCTTGGACTATCTAGGTTAACTAGGGGGAACCTGGACTATGTAGGTTAACTAGTGGGCACTTGGACTATCAAGGTTACCTAGCAGGCACTTGGACTATGTAGGTTAACTAGCGAGCACTTGGACTATCTAGGTTACCTAGCGGGCACTTGGACTATGTACGTTCCCTAGCGGGCACTTGGACTATCTATGTTACCTAGCGGGCACTTGGACTATGTACGTTTCCTACCGGGTACTTGGAGTAGATAGGTTCCCTAGCGGGCACTTGGTCTATCTAGGTTAACTAGCGGGCACTTGGACTATCTAGGTTAACTAGTGAGCACTTGGACTATCTAGGTTAACTAGCGGGCATTTGGATTATTAGGGTCCCTAGCGGGCATTTGGACTATATTGGTTACCTACAGGGCATTTGGACTATGTAGGTTAACGAACGGCCATTTGGACTATGTAGGTAACCTAGTGGTCACTTGAACTGTCTAGGTTACCTAGAGGGCAGTTGGATATGTAGGTTTACTAGCGGGCACTTGGACTATCTAGGCTAACTAGCAGGATCTTGGACAATGTAGGTTGACTAGCGGTCCCTTGGACTATGTAGGTTAACTAGCGGGCACTTGGACTATGTAGGTTACCTAGCGGGCACTTGGACGATCTAGGTTAACTAGCGGGTACTTGGACTATGTAGGTTAACTAGCGGGCCCTTGGACTATGTAGATTAACTAGCGGCACTTGGACAATCTACGTTAACTAGCGGGCCCTTGGACTATGTAGGTTCCACAGCTGGCACTTGGACTAACAAGATTCCCGAGCGGGCCCTTGGACTATGTAGATTCCCTAGCGGGCACGTGGACTATGTATGTTCCCTAGCGGGCACTTGGGCTATGTATGTTCCCTATGGACACTTGAACTATGTAAGTTAACTACCGGGCACTTGGACTATGTCGGTTAACTAGCAGGCCCTTGGACTATCTAGGTTACCTAGCGGGCCCTTGGACTATGTAGATTAACTAGCGGCACTTGGACTATCTATGTTAACTAGCGGGCCTTTGGACTATGTAGATTCCCTAGCGGGAATTTGGACTATATAGATATACTAGCGGGCAGTTAGACTTTGTAGGTTACCTAGCGGACACTTGTACTATCTAGGTTACCTAGCTGGCACATGAACTATCTACGTTACCTAGCGGGTTTTTGGAGTATGTAGGTTACCTAGCGGGCTGTTGGACTATCTAGGTTACCAAGCGGGCACTTGGACTATCTAGGTTAACTAACGGACACTTGGACTATGTAGGTTCCCTAGCGGGCCCTTGGACTATGTAAATTCCCTAGCGGGCACTTGGACTATGTGGGTTTCATGGCGGGCATTTGGACTATCTAGGTTACCTAACGGGCACTTGGACTATGTAGGTTCCCTTGCGAGCACTTATTATATAAGTTCCCTATCTGGCACATGGACTATGTAGGTTACCTAGCGGGCACTTGGACTATGTAGGTTCACTATAGGGCACTTGGAGAATGTAGGTTAACTAGGGGGCACTAGGACTATGTAGGTTTCCTAGCGGGCCCTTGGACTACCTAGGTTACCTAGCGGGCATTTGGACTATGTAGGCTCCCTAGTGGTCACTTGGACTATATAGATTACCTTGCGGGCACTTAGACTTTGTAGGTTACCTAGCGGGCAATTGAACTATCAACGTTACCTAGCGGGTACTTGGAGTATGTAGGTTACCTACCGGGCTGTTGGACTATCTAGGTTACCTAGCGGGCACTGGGACTATCTAGGTTAACTAAAGGGCACTTGGACTATGTAGGTTCCCTAGCGGGCCCTTAGACTATGTATGTTCCCGAGCGGGCACTTGGACTATGTGGGTTCCCTAGCGGGCATTTGGACTATGTAGGTTACCTAACGGGCACTTGGACAATGTAGGTTCCCTAGCGGGCCCTTGGATTATATAGGTTCCCTATCGGGCACTTGGACTATGTAGGTTAACTAGCGGGCATTTGGACTATGTAGGTTACCTAGCGGGCACTTGGACTATGTAGGTTCCCTATCGGGCATTTGGACTATGTAGGTTACCTAGCGGGCCCTTGGACTAACTAGGTTACCTAGGGGGAACCTGGACTATGTAGGTTAACTAGTGGGCACTTGGACTATCTAGGTTACCTAGCAGGCACTTGGATTATGTAGGTTAACTTGCAAGCACTTGGACTATCTAGGTTACCTAGCGGGCACTTGGACAATGTACGTTCCCTAGCGGGCACTTGGACTATCTATGTTACCTAGCGGGCACTTGGACTATGTAGGTTAACTAGAGGGCCCTTGGACTATGTAGATTAACTAGCGGCACTTGGATTATCTACGTTAACTAGTGGGCCCTTGGACTATGTAGATTCCCCAGGGGCCTATTGGACTATGTATGTTCCAGCTGGGCATATGGACTATGTAGGTTCCCTAGCAGGCACTTGGACTATGTAGGTTCCAGAGCGGGCACTTGGACTAACTAGATTCCTGAGCGGGCACTTGTACTATGTAGATTAACTAGCGGACACTTGGACGATCTAGGTTAACTAGCGGGTACTTGGACTATGTAGGTTAACTAAGGACCCTTGAACTATGTAGATTTACTAGCGGAACTTGGACTATCTATTTTAACTAGCGGGCCTTTGGACTATGTAGATTCCCTAGCGGGCACTTGGACTATGTATGTTCCCTATGGACATTTGAACTATGTAAGTTAACTACCGGGCATTGGACTATGTATGTTAACTAGCGGGCCCTTGGACTATCTAGGTTACCTAGCGGGCACTTGGACTATGTAAATTCCCTAACGGCACTTGGACTATGTGGGTTTCCTGGCGGGCATTTGGACTATCTAGGTTACCTAACGGGCACTTGGACTATGTAGGTTCCCTAGCGGGCACTTGGACTATGTAGGTTCCCTATCGGGCACTTGGAGAATGTAGGTTAACTAGGGGGCACTAGGACTATGTAGGTTTCCTAGCGGGCCCTCGGACTACCTAGGTTACCTAGCGGGCATTTGGACTATGTAGGCTCCCTAGTGGTCACTTGGACTATATAGATTACCTTGCGGGCACTTAGACTTTGTAGGTTACCTAGCGGGCACTTGGACTATCTAGGTTACCTAGCTGGCACTTGAACTATCTATGTTACCTAGCGGGTACTTGGAGTATGTATTTTACCTACCGGGCTGATGGACTATCTAGGTTACCTAGCGGGCACTTGGACTATGTAAATTCCCTAGCGGGCACTTGGACTATGTGGGTTTCCTGGCGGGCATTTGGACTATCTAGGTTACCTAACGGACACTTGGACTATGTAGGTTCCCTAGCCGGCACGTGGATTATGTAGGTTCCCTTTCGGGCACTTGGACTATGTAGGTTACCTAGCAGGCACTTGGACTATGTAGGTTAACTAGCTAGCATTTGGACTATGTAGGTTACCTAGCGGGCACTTGGACTATGTAGGTTCCCTATCGGGCATTTGGACTATGTAGGTTACCTAATGGGCCCTTGGACTATCTAGGTTACCTAGGGGGAACCTGGACTATGTAGGTTAATTAGTGGGCACTTGGACTATCTAGGTTACCTAGCAGGCACTTGGACTATGTAGGTTAACTAGAGAGCACTTGGACTATCTAGGTTACCTAGCGGGCACTTGGACTATGTACGTTCCCTAGCGGGCACTTGGACTATCTATGTTACCTAGCGGGCACTTGGACTATGTAGGTTAACTAGAGGGCCCTTGGACTATGTAGATTAACTAGCGGCACTTGGATTATCTACGTTAACTAGCGGGCCCTTGGACTATGTAGATTCCCTAGGGGCCTATTGGACTATGTATGTTCCAGCGAGGGAACTTGGACTATGTAGGTTCCCTAGCAGGCACATGGACTATGTAGGTTCCAGAGCGGGCACTTGGACTAACTAGATTCCTGAGCGGGCACTTGTACTATGTAGATTAACTAGCGGACACTTGGACGATCTAGGTTAACTAGCGGGTACTTGGACTATGTAGGTTAACTAAGGACCCTTGAACTATGTAGATTTACTAGCGGAACTTGGACTATCTATTTTAACTAGCGGGCCTTTGGACTATGTAGATTCCCTAGCGGGTACTTGGACTATGTATGTTCCCTATGCACATTTGAACTATGTAAGTTAACTACCGGGCATTGGACTATGTATGTTAACTAGCGGGCCCTTGGACTATCTAGGTAACCTAGCGGGCACTTGGACTATGTAAATTCCCTAACGGCACTTGGACTATGTGGGTTTCCTGGTGGGCATTTGGACTATCTAGGTTACCTAACGGGCACTTGGACTATGTAGGTTCCCTAGCGGGCACTTGGACTATGTAGGTTCCCTATCGGGCACTTGGAGAATGTAGGTTAACTAGGGGGCACTAGGACTATGTAGGTTTCCTAGCGGGCCCTCGGACTACCTAGGTTACCTAGCGGGCATTTGGACTATGTAGGCTCCCTAGTGGTCACTTGGACTATATAGATTACCTAGCGGGCACTTAGACTTTGTAGGTTACCTAGCGGGCACTTGGACTATCTAGGTTACCTAGCTGGCACTTGAACTATCTACGTTACCTAGCGGGTACTTGGAGTATGTATGTTACCTACCGGGCTGATGGACTATCTAGGTTACCTAGCGGGCACTTGGACTATGTAGGTTAACTAGAGGGCCCTTGGACTATGTAGATTAACTAGCGGCACTTGGATTATCTACGTTAACTAGCGGGCCCTTGGACTATGTAGATTCCCTAGGGGCCTATTGGACTATGTATGTTCCAGCGAGGGAACTTGGACTATGTAGGTTCCCTAGCAGGCACTTGGACTATGTAGGTTCCAGAGCGGGCACTTGGACTAACTAGATTCCTGAGCGGGCACTTGTACTATGTAGATTAACTAGCGGACACTTGGACGATCTAGGTTAACTAGCGGGTACTTGGACTATGTAGGTTAACTAAGGACCCTTGAACTATGTAGATTTACTAGCGGAACTTGGACTATCTATTTTAACTAGCGGGCCTTTGGACTATGTAGATTCCCTAGCGGGCACTTGGACTATGTATGTTCCCTATGGACATTTGAACTATGTAAGTTAACTACCGGGCATTGGACTATGTATGTTAACTAGCGGGCCCTTGGACTATCTAGGTTACCTAGCGGACACTTGGACTATGTAAATTCCCTAACGGCACTTGGACTATATGGGTTTCCTGGTGGGCATTTGGACTATCTAGGTTACCTAACGGGCACTTGGACTATGTAGGTTCCCTAGCGGGCACTTGGACTATGTAGGTTCCCTATCGGGCACTTGGAGAATGTAGGTTAACTAGGGGGCACTAGGACTATGTAGGTTTCCTAGCGGGCCCTCGGACTACCTAGGTTACCTAGCGGGCATTTGGACTATGTAGGCTCCCTAGTGGTCACTTGGACTATATAGATTACCTAGCGGGCACTTAGACTTTGTAGGTTACCTAGCGGGCACTTGGACTATCTAGGTTACCTAGCTGGCACTTGAACTATCTACGTTACCTAGCGGGTACTTGGAGTATGTATGTTACCTACCGGGCTGATGGACTATCTAGGTTACCTAGCGGGCACTTGGACTATGTAAATTCCCTAGCGGGCACTTGGACTATGTGGGTTTCCTGGCGGGCATTTGGACTATCTAGGTTACCTAACGGACACTTGGACTATGTAGGTTCCCTAGCGGGCACTTGGATTATGTAGGTTCCCTTTCGGGCACTTGGACTATGTAGGTTACCTAGCGGGCACTTGGACTATGTAGGTTAACTAGCTGGCATTTGGACTATGTAGGTTACCTAGCGGGCACTTGGACTATGTAGGTTCCCTATCGGGCATTTGGACTATGTAGGTTACCTAGCGGGCCCTTGGACTATCTAGGTTACCTAGGGGGAACCTGGACTATGTAGGTTAATTAGTGGGCACTTGGACTATCTAGGTTACCTTGCAGGCACTTGGACTATGTAGGTTAACTAGCGAGCACTTGGACTATCTAGGTTACCTAGCGGGCACTTGGACTATGTACGTTCCCTAGCGGGCACTTGGACTATCTATGTTACCTAGCGGGCACTTGAACTATGTACGTTTCCTAGCGGGTACTTGGACTAGCTAGGTTCCCTACGGGCACTTGGTCTATCTAGGTTAACTAGCGGGCACTTGGACTATCTAGGTTAACTAGTGAGCACTTGGACTATCTAGCTTAACTAGCGGGCATTTGGATTATTAGGGCCCCTAGCGGGCATTTGGACTATATTTGTTAACTACCGGGAATTTGGACTATGTAGGTTAACGAACGGGCACTTGGACTATGTAGGTAACCTAGTGGTCACTTGAACTGTCTAGGTTACCTAGCGGGCACTTGGACTATGTAGGTTAACTAGCGGGCACTTGGACTATCTAGGTTAACTAGCAGGCTCTTGGACGATGTAGGTTAGCTAGCTGTCCCTTGGACTATGTAGGTTAACTAGCGGGCCCTTGGATTATGTAGGTTACCTAGCGGGCATTAGGACGATCTAGGTTAACTAGCGGGCCCTTGAACTATGTAGATTAACTAGCGGCACTTGGACTATCTACGTTAACTAGAGGGCCCTTGGACTATGTAGGTTCCCTAGCAGGCACTTGGACTATGTAGGTTCCAGAGCGGGTACTTGGACTAACTAGATTCCCGAGCGGGCACTTGTACTATGTAGATTAACTAGTGGACACTTGGACAATCTAGGTTAACTAGCGGGTACTTGGACTATGTAGGTTAACTAGCGGGCCCTTGAACTATGTAGATTAACTAGCGGAACTTGGACTATCTACATTAACTATCGGGCTCTTGGACTATGTAGATTCCCTAGCGGGCACTTGGACTATGTATGTTGCCTAGCGGGCACTTGGGCTATGTATGTTCCCTATGGACACTTGAACTATGTAAGTTAACTACCGGGCACTTGTACTATGTCGGTTAACTAGCAGGCCCTTGGACTATCTAGGTTACCTAGCGGGCCCTTGGACTATGTAGATTAACTAGCGGCACTTGGACTATCTATGTTAACTAGCAGGCCCTTGGACTATGTAGATTCCCTAGCGGGCATTTGGACTATATAGATATACTAGCGGGCACTTAGACTTTGTAGGTTACCTAGCGGACACTTGGACTATCTTGGTTACCTAGCTGGCACATGAACTATCTACGTTACCTAGTGGGTTCTTGGAGTATGTAGGTTACCTAGCGGGCTGTTGGACTATCTAGGTTACCAAGCGGGCACGTGGACTATCTAGGTTAACTAACGGACACTTGGACTATGTAGGTTCCCTAGCGGACCCTTGGACTATGTAAATTCCCTAGCGGGCACTTGGACTATGTGGGTTCCCTATCGGGCACTTGGAGAATGTAGGTTAACTAGGGGGCCTAGGATTATGTAGGTTTCCTAGCGGGCCCTTGGACTACCTAGGTTACCAAGCGGGCATTTGGACTATGTAGGCTCCCTAGTGGTCATTTGGACTATATAGATTACCTAGCGGGCACTTAGACTTTGTAGGTTACCTAGCGGGCACTTGAACTATCTACGTTACCTAGCGGGTACTTGGAGTATGTAGGTTACCTACCGGGCTGTTGGACTATCTAGGTTACCTAGCGGGCACTGGGACTATCTAGGTTAACTAACGGGCACTTGGACTATGTAGGTTCCCTAGCGGGCCCTTGGACTATGTAAGCTCCCGAGCGGGCACTTGGACTATGTGGGTTCCCTAGCGGGCATTTGGACTATCTAGGTTACCTAACGGGCACTTGGACAATGTAGGTTCCCTAGCGGGCACTTGGATTATGTAGGTTCCCTATCGGGCACTTGGACTATGTAGGTTAACTAGCGGGTATTTGGACTATGTAGGTTACCTAGCGGGCACTTGGACTATGTAGGTTCCCTATCGGGCATTTAGACTATGTAGGTTACCTAGCGGGCCCTTGGACTATCTAGGTTACCTAGGGGGAACCTGGATGATGTAGGTTAACTAATGGGCACTTGGACTATCTAGGTTACCTAGCAGGCACATGGATTATGTAGGTTAACGAACGGGCACTTGGACTATGTAGGTAACCTAGTGGTCACTTGAACTGTCTAGGTTACCTAGCGGGCACTTGGACAATGTAGGTTAACTAGCGGGCACTTGGACTATGTACGTTTCCTAGTGGGTACATGGATTAGATAGGTTCCCTAGCGGGCACTTGGTCTATCTAGGTTAACTAGCGGGCACTTGGAGTATCTAGGTTAACTAGCGGGCATTTGGACTATTAGGGCCCCTAGCGGGCTTTTGGACTATCTAGGTTAACTAGTGAGCACTTGGACTATCTAGGTTAACTAGCGAGCATTTGGATTATTAGGGCCCCTAGCGGGCATTTGGACTATATTGGTTACCTACCGGGCATTTGGACTATGTAGGTTAACGAACGGGCACTTGGACTATGTAGGTAACCTAGTGGTCACTTGAACTGTCTAGGTTACCTAGCGGGCACTTGGACTATGTAGGTTAACTAGCGGGCACTTGGATTATCTAGGTTAACTAGCAGGCTCTTGGACGATGTAGGTTTACTAGCGGTCCCTTGGACTATGTAGGTTAACTAGCGGGCCCTTGGACTATGTAGGTTACCTAGCGGGCACTTGGACGATCTAGGTTAACTAGCGGGTACTTGGACTATGTAGGTTAACTAGCGGGCCCTTGGACTATGTAGATTAACGAGCGGCCCTAGGACTATCTACGTTAACTAGCGGGCCCTTGGACTATGTAGGTTCCCTAGCAGGCACTTGGACTATGTAGGTTCCAGAGCGGACACTTGGACTAACTAGATTCCTGAGCAGGCACTTGCACTATGTAGATTAACTAGCGGACACTTGGACGATCTAGGTTAACTAGCGGGTACTTGGACTATGTAGGTTGACTAGCGGGCCCTTGAACTATGTAGATTAACTAGCGGAACTTGGACTATCTACATTGACTAGCGGGCCCTTGGACTATGTAGATTCCCTAGCGGGCCCTTGGACTATGTATGTTCCCTAGCAGGCACTTGGGCTATGTATGTTCCCTATGGACACTTGAACTATGTAAGTTAACTACCGGGCACTTGGACTATGTAGGTTAACTAGCGGGCCCTTGGACTATCTAGGTTACCTAGCGAGCCCTTGGACTATGTAGATTAACTAGCGGCACTTGGACTATCTATGTTAACTAGCGGGCCCTTGGACTATGTAGATTCCCTAGCGGGCATTTGGACTATATAGATATACTAGCGGGCACTTAGACTTTGTAGGTTACCTAGCGGACACTTGGACTATCTAGGTTACCTAGCTGGCACATGAACTATCTACGTTACCTAGCGGGTTCTTGGAGTATGTAGGTTACCTAGCGGGCTGTTGGACTATCTAGGTTACCAAGCGGGCACTTGGACTATCTAGGTTAACTAACGGGCACTTGGACTGTGTAGGTTCCCTAGCGGGCACTTGGATTATGTAGGTTCCGTATCGGGCACTTGGACTATGTAGTTTAACTAGCGGGCATTTGGACCATGTAGGTTTCCTATCGGGCACTTGGAGAATGTAGGTTAACTAGGGGGCACTAGGACAATGTAGGTTACCCAGCGGGCCCTTGGACTACCTAGGTTACCTAGCGGGCATTTGGACTATATAGATTACCTAGCGGGCACTTAGACTTTGTAGGTTACCTAGCGGGCACTTGAACTATCTACGTTACCTAGCGGGTACTTGGAGTATGTAGGTTACCTACCGGGCTGTTAGACTATCTAGGTTCCCTAGCGGGCCCTTGGACTATGTAAGTACCCTAGCGAGCACGTGGACTATGTGGGTTCCCTAGCGGGCATTTGGACTATCTAGGTTACCTAACGGGCACTTGGACAATGTAGCTTCCCTAGCGGGCATTTGGATTATGTAGGTTCCCTATCGGGCACTTGGACTATGTAGGTTAACTAGCGGGCATTTGGACTATGTAGGTTACCTAGCGGGCCCTTGGACTATCTAGGTTACCTAGGGGGAACCTGGACTATGTAGGTTAACTAGTGGGCACTTGGACTATCTAGGTTACCTAGCAGGCACTTGGATTATGTAGGTTAACTAGCGAACACTTGGACTATCTAGGTTACCTAGCGGGCACTTGGACTATATACGTTCCCTAGTGGGCACTTGGACTATCTATGTTACCTAGCGGGCACTTGGACTATGTAGGTAACCTAGTGGTCACTTGAACTGTCTAGGTTACCTAGCGGGCACTTGGACAATGTAGGTTAACTAGCGGGCACTTGGACTATGTACGTTTCCTAGCGGGTACTTGGACTAGATAGGATCCCTAGCGGGCACGTTGTCTATCTAGGTTAACTAGCGAGCACTTGGACTATCTAGGTAAACTAGCGGGCATTTGGACTATTAGGGCCCCTAGCGGGCATTTGGACTATATTGGTTACCTAGCGGCATTTGGACTATGTATGTTAACGAACGGGCACTTGGACTATGTAGGTAACCTAGTGGTCACTTGAACTGTCTAGGTTACCTAGCGGGCACTTGGACAATGTAGGTTAACTAGCGGGCACTTGGACTATCTAGGTTAACTAGCGGGCCCTTGGACGATGTAGGTTAACTAGCGGGCCCTTGGACTATGTAGGTTACCTAGCGGGCACTTGGACGATCTAGGTTAACTAGCGGGTACTTGGACTGTGTAGGTTAACTAGCGGGCCCTTGGACTATGTAGATTAACTAGCGGAACTTGGACTATCTACGTTAACTAGCGGGCCCTTGGACTATGTAGGTCCCCTAGTAGGCACTGGACTATGTAGGTTCCAGAGCTGGCACTTGGACTAACAAGATTCCCGAGCGGGCACTTGTACTATGTAGATTAACTAGCGGGCACTTGGACTATCTAGGTTAACTAGCGGGCCCTTGGACGATGTAGGTTAACTAGCGGGCCCTTGGACTATGTAGAGTCCCTAGCGGGCACTTGGACTATGTATGTTGCCTATCGGGCACTTGGGCTATGTATGTTCCCTATGGACACTTGACCTATGTAAGTGAACTACCGGGCACTTGGACTATGTAGGTTAACTAGCGGGCCCATGGACTATCTAGGTTGCCTAGCGGGCCCTTGGACTATGTATGTTAACTAGCGGCACTTGGACTATCTACGCTAACTAGCGGGCATTTGGACTATTAGGGTCCCTAGCGGGCATTTGGAGTATATTGGTTACCTAGCGGGCACTTGGACTATGTAGGTAACCTAGTGGTCACTTGAACTGTCTAGGTTACCTAGCGGGCACTTGGACTATGTAGGTTAACTAGCGGGCACTTGGACGATGTAGGTTAACTAGCGGTCCCTTGGACTCTGTAGGTTAACTAGCGGGCCCTTGGACTATGTAGATTCCCTAGCGGCCAATTGGACTATGTATGTTCCAGCGCGGGCACTTTTTACTATGTAGGTTCCCTAGCAGGCACTTGGACTATGTAGTTTCCAGAGCGGGCACTTGGACTAACTAGATTCCCGAGCGGGCACTTGTACTATGTAGATTAACTAGCGGACACTTGGACGATCTAGGTTAACTAGCGGGTACTTGGACTATGTAGGTTAACTAGCGGGCCCTTGAACTATGTAGATTAACTAGCGGAACTTGGCCTATCTACATTAACTAGCGGGCCCTTGGACTATGTAGATTCCCTAGCGGGCACTTGGACTATGTATGTTCCCTAGCGGGCACTTGGGCTATGTATGTTCCCTATGCACACTTGAACTTTGTACGTTAACTACCGGGCACTTGGACTATGTAGGTTAACTAGCGGGCCCTTGAACTATCTAGGTTACCTAGCAGGCCTTTGGACTATGTAGATTAACTAGCGGCACTTCGACTATCTATGTTAACTAGCGGGCCCTTGGACTATGTAGATTCCCTAGAGGGCACTTGGAGTATATAGATATACTAGCGGGCACTTAGACTTTGTAGGTTACCTAGCGGACACTTGGACTATCTACGTTACCTAGCTGGCACATGAACTATCTACGTTACCTAGCGGGTTCTTGGAGTATGTAGGTTACGTAGCGGGCTGTTGGACTATCTAGGATACCAAGCGGGCACTTGGACTATCTAGGTTAACTAACGGACACTTAGACTATGTAGGTTCCCTAGCGGGCCCTTGGACTATGTAAATTCCCTAGCGGGCACTTGGACTATGTAGGTTCCCTATCGGGCACATGGACTATGTAGGTTTCCTAGCGGGCACTTGGACTATGTAGGTTCCCTATCGGGCACTTGGAGAATGTAGGTTAACTAGGGGCACTAGGACTATGTAGGTTTCCTAGCGGGCCCTTGGACTACCTAGTTTACCTAGCAGGCATTTGGACTATGTAGGCTCCCTAGTGGTCATTTGGACTATATAGATTACCTAGCGGGCACTTAGACTTTGTAGGTTACCTAGCGGGCACTTGAACTATCTACGTTACCTAGCGGGTACTTGGAGTATGTAGGTTACCTACCGGGCTGTTGGACTATCTAGGTTACCTAGCGGGCACTGGGACTATCTAGGTTAACTAACAGGCACTTGGACTATGTAGGTTCCCTAGCGGGCCCTTGGACTATGTAAGTTCCCTAGCGGGCACGTGGACTATGTGGGTTCCCTAGCGGGCATTTGGACTATCTAGGTTACCTAACGGGCACTTGGACAATGTAGGTTCCCTAGCGGGCACATGGATTATGTAGGTTCCCTATCGGGCACTTGGACTATGTAGGTTAACTAGCGGGCATTTGGACTATGTAGGTTACCTAGCGGGCACTTGGACTATGTAGGTTCCCTATCGGGCATTTGGACTATGTAGGTTACCTAGCGGGCCCTTGGACTATCTAGGTTACCTAGGGGGAACCTGGACTATGTAGGTTAACTAGTGGGCACTTGGACTATCTAGGTTAACTAGCAGGCCCTTGGACGATGTAGGTTAACTAGCGGGCCCTTGGACTATGTAGGTTACCTAGCGGGCCCTTGGACTATGTAGGTTAACTAGCGGGCCCTTGGACTATGTAGGTTACCTAGCGGACACGGACGATCTAGGTTAACTAGCGGGTACTTGGACTATGTAGGTTAACTAGCGGGCCCATGGACTATGTAGATTAACTAGTGGCACTTGGACTATCTACATTAACTAGCGGGCCCTTGGACTATGTAGATTCCCTAGCGAGCACTTGGACTATGTATGTTCCAGCGCGGGCACTTGGAATATGTAGGTTCCCTAGCAGGCACTTGGACTAAGTACTTCCAGAGCGGGCACTTGGACTAACTAGATTCCCGAGCCGGCACTTGTACTATGTAGATTAATTAGCGGACACATGGACGATCTAGGTTAACTAGCGGGTACCTGGAATATGTAGGTTAACTAGCGGACCCTTGAACTATGTAGATTAACTAGCTGAACTTGGACTATCTACATTAACTATCGGGCCCTTGGACTATGTAGATTCCCTAACGGGCACTTGGATTATGTAGGTTCCCTATCGGGCACTTGGACTATGTAGGTTACCTAGCGGGCACTTGGACTATGTATTTTCCCTAGCGGGCACTTGGGCTAAGTATGTTCCCTATGGACACTTGAACTATGTAAGTTAACTACCGGGCACTTGTACTATGTAGGTTAACTAGCGGGCCCTTGGACTATCTAGGTTACCTAGCGGGCCCTTGTACTATGCAGATTAACTAGCGGCACTTGGACTATCTACGTTAACTAGCGGGCCCTTGGACTATGTAGATTCCCAAGCGGGCATTTGGACTATATAGATATACTAGCGGGCACTTAGACTTTGTAGGTTACCTAGAGGACACTTGGACTATCTAGGTTACCTAGCTGCACTTGAACTATCTACGTAACCTAGAGGGTTCTTGGAGTATGTAGGTTACCTAGCGGGCTGTTGGACTATCTAGGTTACCAAGCGGGCACTTGGACTATCTAGTTTAACTAACGGACACTTGGACTATGTAGGTTCCCTAGCGGGCCCTTGGACTATGTAAATTCCCTAGCGGGCACTTGGAGTATGTGGGTTTCATGGCGGGCATTTGGACTATCTAGGTTACCTAACGGGCACTTGGACTATGTAGGTTCCCTAGCGGGCACTTGGATTATGTAGGTTCCCTAGCGGGCACTTGGACTATGTAGGTTACCTAGCGGGCACTTGGACTATGTAGGTTCCCTATCGGGCACATGGAGAATGTAGGTTAACTACGGGGCACTAGGACTAAGTAGGTTTCCTAGCGGGCCCTTGGACTACCTAGGTTACCTGGCGGGCATTTGGACTATGTAGGCTCCCTAGTGGTCATTTGGACTATATAGATTACCTAGCGGGCACTTAGACTTTGTAGGTTACCTAGCGGGCACTTGAACTATCTACGTTACCTAGCGGGTACCTGGAGTATGTAGGTTCCCTAGCGGGCCCTTGGACTATGTAATTTCCCTAGCGGGCACTTGGACTATGTGGGTTCCCTAGCGGGCATTTGGACTATCTAGGTTACCTAACGGGCACTTGGACAATGTAGGTTCCCTAGCGGGCACTTGGATTATGTAGGTTCCCTATCGGGCACTTGTACTATGTAGGTTAACTAGCGGGCATTTGGATTATGTAGGTTACCTAGCGGGCACTTGGACTATGTAGGTTCCCTATCGGGCATTTGGATTATGTAGGTTACCTAGTGGGCCCTTGGACTATCTAGGTTACCTAAGGGGAACCTGGACTATGTAGGTTAACTAGTGGGCACTTGGACTATCTAGGTTACCTAGCAGGCACTTGGACTATGTAGGTTAACTAGCGAGCACTTCGACTATCTAGGTTACCTAGCGGGCACTTGGACTATATACGTTCCCTAGCGGGCACTTGGACTATCTATGTTACCTAGCGGGCACTTGGACTATGTACGTTTCCTAGAGGGTACTTGGACTAGATAGGTTCCCTAGCGGGCACTTGGTCTATCTAGGTTAACTAGCGGGCACTTGGACTATCTAGGTTAACTAGCGAGCACTTGGACTATCTAGGTTAACGAACGGGCACTTGGACTATGTAGGTAACCTAGCGGGCACTTGGACAGTCTAGGTTACCTAGCGGGCATTTGGACTATATAGGTTAACGAACGGGCACTTGGACTATGTAGGTTACCTAGCGGGCACTTGGACTATGTAGGATCCCTATCGGACATTTGGACTTCTTAGGTTACCTAGCGGGCATTAGGAATTTCTAGGTTAACTAGCGGGCACTTGGACTATCTAGGTCAACTACCGGGCCCTTGTTCTATGTAGGTTAACTAGCGAGTACTTGGACTATCTAGGTTAACTAGCGGACCTTGGACTACGTAGGGTAACTAGCGTGCACTTGGACTATCTAGGTTAACTAGCGGGCACTTGGATGCTCAATATTAACTAGCGGTCACTTGGACTATCTAGGTTAGCTAACGGGCACTTGGACTAAGTACGTCCCCTAGTGGGCACTTGGACACTCTAGGTTAACTAACGGGCACTAGGACTATCTAGGTTAACTAGCGGGCACGTGGACTATCTAGGTTACCTAGCTGGCACTAGGACAATGAAGGTTCCCTAGCGGGCACTAGGATTATCTAGGTTACCTAGCGGGCACTTGGACTATGTAGGTCAACTAGCGGGCACTTGGATTATGTAGGTTCCTTATCGGGCCCTTGGACTATATAGGTTAACTAGAGGGTATTTGGACTATGTAGGTTACCTAACGGGCATTTGGACTATGTAGGTTCCCTAGCGGGCACTTGGATTATGTAGGTTCCCTATCGGGCACTTGGACTATGTAGGTTACCTAGCGGGCACTTGGATTATGTAGGTTACCTAGCGGGCCATTGAACTATCTAGGTTATCTAGGGGGAACCTGGACTATGTAGGTTAACTAGTGGGCACTTGGACTATCTAGGTTACCTAGCAGGCAGGTGGACTATGTAGGTTAACTAGCTGAACTTGGACTATCTGCTTTAACTAGCGGGCCCTTGAAGAATGTAGATTCCCTATCGGGCACTTGGACTATGTATGTTCCCTAGCGGGCACTTGGGCTATGTATGTTCCCTATGGACACTTGAACTATGTAAGTTAACTACCGGGCACTTGGACTATGTAGGTTAACTAGCGGGCCCTTGGACTATCTAGGTTACCTAGCAGGCCCTTGGACTATGTAGATTAACTAGCGGCACTTGGACTATCTACGTTAACTAGAGGGCCCTTGGACTATGTAGATTCCCTAGCGGGCATTTGGACTATATAGATATACAAGCGGGCACTTAGACTTTGTAGGTTACCTAGAGGACACTTGGACTATCTAGGTTACCTAGCTGGCACATGAATTATTTACGTTACCTAGCGGGTTCTTGGAGTATGTAGGTTACCTAGCGGGCTGTTGGACTATCTAGGTTACCAAGCGGGCACTTGGACTATCTAGGTTAGCTAACGGACACTTGGACTATGTAGCTTCCCTAGTGGGCCCTTGGACTATGTAAATTCCCTAGCGGGCACTTGGACTATGTGGGTTTCCTGGCGGGCATTTGGACTATCTAGGTTACCTAACGGGCACTTGGACAATGTAGGTTCCCTAGCGGGCACTTGGATTATGTATGTTCCCTATGGACACTTGAACTATGTAAGTTAACTACCGGGCACTTGGACTATGTAGGTTTCCTAGCGGGCCCTAGGATTGCCTAGGTTACCTAGCGGGCATTTGGACTATGTAGGCTCCTAGTGGTCATTTGGACTATATAATTTACCTAGCAGGCACTTAGACTCTGTAGGTTACCTAGCGGGCACTTGAACTATCTACGTTACCTAGCGGGTACTTGGAGTATGTAGGTTACCTACCGGGCTGTTGGACTATCTAGGTTACCTAGCGGGCACTGGGACTATCTAGTTTAACTAACGGACACTTGGACTATGTAGGTTCCCTAGCGGGCCCTTGGACTATGTAAATTCCCTAGCGGGCACTTGGAGTATGTGGGTTTCATGGCGGGCATTTGGACTATCTAGGTTACCTAACGGGCACTTGGACTATGTAGGTTCCCTAGCGGGCACTTGGATTATGTAGGTTCCCTAGCGGGCACTTGGACTATGTAGGTTACCTAGCGGGCACTTGGACTATGTAGGTTCCCTATCGGGCACATGGAGAATGTAGGTTAACTACGGGGCACTAGGACTATGTAGGTTTCCTAGCGGGCCTTTGGACTACCTAGGTTACCTAGCGGGCATTTGGACTATGTAGGCTCCCTAGTGGTCATTTGGACTATATAGATTACCTAGCGGGCACTTAGACTTCGTAGGTTACCTAGCGGGCACTTGAACTATCTACGTTACCTAGCGGGTACTTGGAGTATGTAGGTTACCTAGCGGGCTGTTGGACTTTCTAGGTTACCTAGCGGGCACTGGGACTATCTAGGTTAACTAACGGGCACTTGGACTATGTAGGTTCCCTAGCGGGCCCTTGGACTATGTAATTTCCCTAGCGGGCACTTGGACTATGTGGGTTCCCTAGCGGGCATTTGGACTATCTAGGTTACCTAACGGGCACTTGGACAATGTAGGTTCCCTAGCGGGCACTTTGATTATGTAGGTTCCCTATCGGGCACTTGGACTATGTAGGTTAACTAGCGGGCATTTGGATTATGTAGGTTACCTAGCGGGCACTTGGACTATGTAGGTTCCCTATCGGGCATTTGGATTATGTAGGTTACCTAGTGGGCCCTTGGACTATCTAGGTTACCTAGGGGGAACCTGGACTATGTAGGTTAACTAGTGGGCACTTGGACTATCTAGGTTACCTAGCAGGCACTTGGACTATGTAGGTTAACTAGCGAGCACTTCGACTATCTAGGTTACCTAGCGGGCACTTGGACTATATACGTTCCCTAGCGGGCACTTGGACTATCTATGTTACCTAGCGGGCACTTGGACTATGTACGATTCCTAGAGGGTACTTGGACTAGATAGGTTCCCTAGCGGGCACTTGGTCTATATAGGTTAACTAACGGGCACTTGGACTATCTAGGTTAACGAACGGGCACTTGGACTATGTAGGTAACCTAGCGGGCACTTGGACAGTCTAGGTTACCTAGCGGGCACTTGGACTATATAGGTTAACGAACGGGCACTTGGACTATGTAGGTTACCTAGCGGGCACTTGGACTATGTAGGATCCCTATTGGACATTTGTACTTCTTAGGTTACCTAGCGGGCACTAGGAATTTCTAGGTTAACTAGCGGGCACTTGGACTATCTAGGTCAACTACCAGGCCCTTGTTCTATGTAGGTTAACTAGCGAGTACTTGGACTATCTAGGTTAACTAGCGGACCTTGGACTACGTAGGGTAACTAGCGTGCACTTGGACTATCTAGGTTAACTAGCGGGCACTTGGATGCTCTATATTAACTAGCGGTCACTTGGACTATCTAGGTTAGCTAACGGGCACTTGGACTAAGTACGTCCCCTAGTGGGCACTTGGACACTCTAGGTTAACTAACGGGCACTAGGACTATCTAGGTTAACTAGCGGGCACTTGGACTATCTAGGTTACCTAGCTGGCACTAGGACAATGAAGGTTCCCTAGCGGGCACTAGGATTATCTAGGTTTCCTAGCGGGCACTGGGACTATGTAGGTCAACTAGCGGGCACTTGGATTATGTAGGTTCCCTATCGGGCCCTTGGACTATGTAGGTTAACTAGAGGGTATTTGGACTATGTAGGTTACCTAGCAGGCACTTGGACTATGTAGGTTTCCTATCGGGCACTTGGAAAATGTAGTTTAACTAGGGGGCACTAGGACTATGTAGGTTACCTAGCGGGCCCATAGACTATCTAGGTTACCTAGCGGGGATTTGGACTATGTAGGCTCCCTAGCGTTTATTTGGACTATATAGATTATTTAGCGGGCACTTAGACTTTGTAGGTTACCTAGCGGGCACTGTGACTATCTAGGTTACCTAGCAGGCACTTGAACTATCTACGTTACCTAGCGGGTACTTGGAGTATGTAGGTTACCTACCGGGCTGTTGGACTATCTAGGTTACCTAGCGGGCACTGGGACTATCTAGTTTAACTAACGGACACTTGGACTATGTAGGTTCCCTAGCGGGCCCTTGGACTATGTAAATTCCCTAGCGGGCACTTGGAGTATGTGGGTTTCATGGCGGGCATTTGGACTATCTAGGTTACCTAACGGGCACTTGGACTATGTAGGTTCCCTAGCGGGCACTTGGATTATGTAGGTTCCCTAGCGGGCACTTGGACTATGTAGGTTACCTAGCGGGCACTTGGACTATGTAGGTTCCCTATCGGGCACATGGAGAATGTAGGTTAACTACGGGGCACTAGGACTATGTAGGTTTCCTAGCGGGCCCTTGGACTACCTAGGTTACCTAGCGGGCATTTGGACTATGTAGGCTCCCTAGTGGTCATTTGGACTATATAGATTACCTAGCGGGCACTTAGACTTTGTAGGTTACCTAGCGGGCACTTGAACTATCTACATTACCTAGCGGGTACTTGGAGTATGTAGGTTACCTAGCGGGCTGTTGGACTTTCTAGGTTACCTAGCGGGCACTGGGACTATCTAGGTTAACTAACGGGCACTTGGACTATGTAGGTTCCCTAGCGGGCCCTTGGACTATGTAATTTCCCTAGCGGGCACTTGGACTATGTGGGTTCCCTAGCGGGCATTTGGACTATCTAGGTTACCTAACGGGCACTTGGACAATGTAGGTTCCCTAGCGGGCACTTTGATTATGTAGGTTCCCTATCGGGCACTTGGACTATGTAGGTTAACTAGCGGGCATTTGGATTATGTAGGTTACCTAGCGGGCACTTGGACTATGTAGGTTCCCTATCGGGCATTTGGATTATGTAGGTTACCTAGTGGGCCCTTGGACTATCTAGGTTACCTAGGGGGAACCTGGACTATGTAGGTTAACTAGTGGGCACTTGGACTATCTAGGTTACCTAGCAGGCACTTGGACTATGTAGGTTAACTAGCGAGCACTTCGACTATCTAGGTTACCTAGCGGGCACTTGGACTATATACGTTCCCTAGCGGGCACTTGGACTATCTATGTTACCTAGCGGGCACTTGGACTATGTACGATTCCTAGAGGGTACTTGGACTAGATAGGTTCCCTAGCGGGCACTTGGTCTATATAGGTTAACTAGCGGGCACTTGGACTATCTAGGTTAACGAACGGGCACTTGGACTATGTAGGTAACCTAGCGGGCACTTGGACAGTCTAGGTTACCTAGCGGGCACTTGGACTATATAGGTTAACGAACGGGCACTTGGACTATGTAGGTTACCTAGCGGGCACTTGGACTATGTAGGATCCCTATCGGACATTTGGACTTCTTAGGTTACCTAGCGGGCATTAGGAATTTCTAGGTTAACTAGCGGGCACTTGGACTATCTAGGTCAACTACCGGGCCCTTGTTCTATGTAGGTTAACTAGCGAGTACTTGGACTATCTAGGTTAACTAGCGGACCTTGTACTACGTAGGGTAACTAGCGTGCACTTGGACTATCTAGGTTAACTAGCGGGCACTTGGATGCTCAATATTAACTAGCGGTCACTTGGACTATCTAGGTTAGCTAACGGGCACTTGGACTAAGTACGTCCCCTAGTGGGCACTTGGACACTCTAGGTTAACTAACGGGCACTAGGACTATCTAGGTTAACTAGCGGGCACGTGGACTATCTAGGTTACCTAGCTGGCACTAGGACAATGAAGGTTCCCTAGCGGGCACTAGGATTATCTAGGTTACCTAGCGGGCACTTGGACTATGTAGGTCAACTAGCGGGCACTTGGATTATGTAGGTTCCCTATCGGGCACTTGGACTATGTAGGTTACCTAGCGGGCACTTGGATTATGTAGGTTACCTAGCGGGCCCTTGAACTATCTAGGTTATCTAGGGGGAACCTGGACTATGTAGGTTAACTAGTGGGCACTTGGACTATCTAGGTTACCTAGCAGGCAGGTGGACTATGTAGGTTAACTAGCGAGCACTTGGACTATCTAGGTTACCTAGCGGGCACTTGGACTATGTACGTTCCTTAGCCGGCACTTGGACTATCTATGTTACCTAGCGGGCACTTGGACTATGTACGTTTCCTAGCGGGTACTTGGACTAGATATGTTCCCTAGCGGGCACTTGGTCTATCTAGGTTAACTAGTGAGCACTTGGACTATCTAGGTTAACTAGCGGGCATTTGGACTATTAGGGCCCCTAGCGGGCATTTGGACTATATTGGTTACTTAGCGGGCACTTGGACTATGTAGGTTAACTAGCGGGCACTTGGACTATCTAGGTTAACTAGCAGGCCCTTGGACGATGTAGGTTAACTAGCGGTCCCTTGGACTATGTAGGTTAATAGCGGGCCCTTGGACTATGTAGTTTACCTAGCGGGCACTTGGACGATCTAGGTTAACTAGCGGGTACTTGGACTATGTAGGTTAACTAGCGGGCCCTTGGACTATGTAGATTAACTAGCGGCACTTGGACTATCTACATTAACTAGCGGGCCCTTGGACTATGTAGATTCCCTAGCGAGCACTTGGACTATGTATGTTCCAGCGCGGGCACTTGGAGTATGTAGGTTCCAGAGCGGGCACTTGGACTAACTAGATTCCCTAGTGGGCACTTGTACTATATAGATTAACTAGCGGACACTTGGACGATCTAGGTTAACTAGCGGGTACTTGGACTATGTAGGTTAACTTGCGGGCCCTTGAACTATGTAGATTAACTAGCGGAACTTGGACTATCAGCTTTAACTAGCGGGCCCTTGAAGAATGTAGATTCCCTATCGGGCACTTGGACTATGTATGTTCCCTAGCGGGCACTTGGGCTATGTATGTTCCCTATGGACACTTGAACTATGTAAGTTAACTACCGGGCACTTGGACTATGTAGGTTAACTAGCGGGCCCTTGGACTATCTAGGTTACCTAGCGGGCCCTTGGACTATGTAGATTAACTAGCGGCACTTGGACTATCTACGTTAACTAGCGGGCCCTTGGACTATGTAGATTCCCTAGCGGGCATTTGGACTATATAGATATACAAGCGGGCACTTAGACTTTGTAGGTTACCTAGAGGACACTTGGACTATCTAGGTTACCTAGCAGGCACATGAACTATTTACGTTACCTAGCGGGTTCTTGGAGTATGTAGGTTACCTAGCGGGCTGTTGGACTATCTAGGTTACCAAGCGGGCACTTGGACTATCTAGGTTAGCTAACGGACACTTGGACTATGTAGCTTCCCTAGCGGGCCCTTGGACTATGTAAATTCCCTAGCGGGCACTTGGACTATGTGGGTTTCCTGGCGGGCATTTGGACTATCTAGGTTACCTAACGGGCACTTGGACAATGTAGGTTCCCTAGCGGGCACTTGGATTATGTATGTTCCCTATGGACACTTGAACTATGTAAGTTAACTACCGGGCACTTGGACTATGTAGGTTTCCTAGCGGGCCCTTGGATTGCCTAGGTTACCTAGCGGGCATTTGGACTATGTAGGCTCCTAGTGGTCATTTGGACTATATAATTTACCTAGCAGGCACTTAGACTCTGTAGGTTACCTAGCGGGCACTTGAACTATCTACGTTACCTAGCGGGTACTTGGAGTATGTAGGTTACCTACCGGGCTGTTGGACTATCTAGGTTACCTAGCGGGCACTGGGACTATCTAGTTTAACTAACGGACACTTGGACTATGTAGGTTCCCTAGCGGGCCCTTGGACTATGTAAATTCCCTAGCGGGCACTTGGAGTATGTGGGTTTCATGGCGGGCATTTGGACTATCTAGGTTACCTAACGGGCACTTGGACTATGTAGGTTCCCTAGCGGGCACTTGGATTATGTAGGTTCCCTAGCGGGCACTTGGACTATGTAGGTTACCTAGCGGGCACTTGGACTATGTAGGTTCCCTATCGGGCACATGGAGAATGTAGGTTAACTACGGGGCACTAGGACTATGTAGGTTTCCTAGCGGGCCTTTGGACTACCTAGGTTACCTAGCGGGCATTTGGACTATGTAGGCTCCCTAGTGGTCATTTGGACTATATAGATTACCTAGCGGGCACTTAGACTTCGTAGGTTACCTAGCGGGCACTTGAACTATCTACGTTACCTAGCGGGTACTTGGAGTATGTAGGTTACCTAGCGGGCTGTTGGACTTTCTAGGTTACCTAGCGGGCACTGGGACTATCTAGGTTAACTAACGGGCACTTGGACTATGTAGGTTCCCTAGCGGGCCCTTGGACTATGTAATTTCCCTAGCGGGCACTTGGACTATGTGGGTTCCCTAGCGGGCATTTGGACTATCTAGGTTAC
The DNA here is from genome assembly GCF_050624435.1 of Tenrec ecaudatus. Lineage (NCBI taxonomy): Eukaryota > Metazoa > Chordata > Mammalia > Afrosoricida > Tenrecidae > Tenrec > Tenrec ecaudatus. Next base: position 2,420,781 of record NW_027457609.1, read on the forward strand.
CTAACGGGCACTTGGACAATGTAGGTTCCCTAGCGGGCACTTTGATTATGTAGGTTCCCTATCGGGCACTTGGACTATGTAGGTTAACTAGCGGGCATTTGGATTATGTAGGTTACCTAGCGGGCACTTGGACTATGTAGGTTCCCTATCGGGCATTTGGATTATGTAGGTTACCTAGTGGGCCCTTGGACTATCTAGGTTACCTAGGGGGAACCTGGACTATGTAGGTTAACTAGTGGGCACTTGGACTATCTAGGTTACCTAGCAGGCACTTGGACTATGTAGGTTAACTAGCGAGCACTTCGACTATCTAGGTTACCTAGCGGGCACTTGGACTATATACGTTCCCTAGCGGGCACTTGGACTATCTATGTTACCTAGCGGGCACTTGGACTATGTACGATTCCTAGAGGGTACTTGGACTAGATAGGTTCCCTAGCGGGCACTTGGTCTATATAGGTTAACTAACGGGCACTTGGACTATCTAGGTTAACGAACGGGCACTTGGACTATGTAGGTAACCTAGCGGGCACTTGGACAGTCTAGGTTACCTAGCGGGCACTTGGACTATATAGGTTAACGAACGGGCACTTGGACTATGTAGGTTACCTAGCGGGCACTTGGACTATGTAGGATCCCTATTGGACATTTGTACTTCTTAGGTTACCTAGCGGGCACTAGGAATTTCTAGGTTAACTAGCGGGCACTTGGACTATCTAGGTCAACTACCAGGCCCTTGTTCTATGTAGGTTAACTAGCGAGTACTTGGACTATCTAGGTTAACTAGCGGACCTTGGACTACGTAGGGTAACTAGCGTGCACTTGGACTATCTAGGTTAACTAGCGGGCACTTGGATGCTCTATATTAACTAGCGGTCACTTGGACTATCTAGGTTAGCTAACGGGCACTTGGACTAAGTACGTCCCCTAGTGGGCACTTGGACACTCTAGGTTAACTAACGGGCACTAGGACTATCTAGGTTAACTAGCGGGCACTTGGACTATCTAGGTTACCTAGCTGGCACTAGGACAATGAAGGTTCCCTAGCGGGCACTAGGATTATCTAGGTTTCCTAGCGGGCACTGGGACTATGTAGGTCAACTAGCGGGCACTTGGATTATGTAGGTTCCCTATCGGGCCCTTGGACTATGTAGGTTAACTAGAGGGTATTTGGACTATGTAGGTTACCTAGCAGGCACTTGGACTATGTAGGTTTCCTATCGGGCACTTGGAAAATGTAGTTTAACTAGGGGGCACTAGGACTATGTAGGTTACCTAGCGGGCCCATAGACTATCTAGGTTACCTAGCGGGGATTTGGACTATGTAGGCTCCCTAGCGTTTATTTGGACTATATAGATTATTTAGCGGGCACTTAGACTTTGTAGGTTACCTAGCGGGCACTGTGACTATCTAGGTTACCTAGCAGGCACTTGAACTATCTACGTTACCTAACGGGTACTTGGAGTATGTAGGTTACCTACCGGGCTGTTGGACAATCTAGGTTACCTAGCGGGCACTTGGACTATCTAGGTTAACTAATGGGCACTTGGACTATGTAGGTTCCCTAGCGGGCACTTGGACTATGTAAGTTCCATAGCGGGCACTTGGACTATGTGGGTTTCCTAGAGGGCATTTGGACTATCTAGGTTACCTAACGGGCATTTGGACTATGTAGGTTCCCTAGCGGGCACTTGGATTATGTAGGTTCCCTATCGGGCACTTGGACTATGTAGGTTACCTAGCGGGCACTTGGATTATGTAGGTTACCGAGCGGGCCCTTGAACTATCTAGGTTACCTAGGGGGAACCTGGACTATGTAGGTTAACTAGTGGGCACTTGGACTATCTAGGTTACCTAGCAGGCAGTTGGACTATGTAGGTTAACTAGCGAGCACTTGGACTATCTAGGTTACCTAGCGGGCACTTGGACTATGTACGTTCCTTAGCCGGCACTTGGACTATCTATGTTACCTAGCGGGCACTTGGACTATGTACGTTTCCTAGCGGGTACTTGGACTAGATATGTTCCCTAGCGGGCACTTGGTCTATCTAGGTTAACTAGTGAGCACTTGGACTATCTAGGTTAACTAGCGGGCATTTGGACTATTAGGGCCCCTAGCAGGCATTTGGACTATATTGGTTACTTAGCGGGCACTTGGACTATGTAGGTTAACTAGCGGGCACTTGGACTATCTAGGTTAACTAGCAGGCCCTTGGACGATGTAGGTTAACTAGCGGTCCCTTGGACTATGTAGGTTAATAGCGGGCCCTTGGACTATGTAGTTTACCTAGCGGGCACTTGGACGATCTAGGTTAACTAGCGGGTACTTGGACTATGTAGGTTAACTAGCGGGCCCTTGGACTATGTAGATTAACTAGCGGCACTTGGATTATCTACATTAACTAGCGGGCCCTTGGACTATATAGATTCCCTAGCGAGCACTTGGACTATGTATGTTCCAGCGGGGGAACTGGGAGTATGTAGGTTCCAGAGCGGGCACATGGACTAACTAGATTCCCTAGCGGGCACTTGTACTATATAGATTAACTAGCGGACACTTGGACGATCTAGGTTAACTAGCGGGTACTTGGACTATGTAGGTTAACTTGCGGGCCCTTGAACTATGTAGATTAACTAGCGGAACTTGGACTATCTGCTTTAACTAGCGGGCCCTTGAAGAATGTAGATTCCCTAGCGGGCACTTGGACTATGTATGTTCCCTAGCGGGCACTTGGGCTATGTATGTTCCCTATGGACACTTGAACTATGTAAGTTAACTACCGGGCACTTGGACTATGTAGGTTAACTAGCGGGCCCTTGGACTATCTAGGTTACCTAGCGGGCCCTTGGACTATGTAGATTAACTAGCGGCACTTGGACTATCTAGGTTAACTAGCGGGCCCTTGGACTATGTAGATTCCCTAGAGGGCATTTGGACTATATAAATATACAAGCGGGCACTTAGACTTTGTAGGTTACCTAGAGGACACTTGGACTATCTAGGTTACCTAGCTGGCACATGAACTATTTACGTTACCTAGCGGGTTCTTGGAGTATGTAGGTTACCTAGCGGGCTGTTGGACTATCTAGGTTACCAAGCGGGCACTTGGACTATCTATGTTAGCTAACGGACACTTGGACTATGTAGCTTCCCTAGCGGGCCCTTGGACTATGTAAATTCCCTAGCGGGCACTTGGACTATGTGGGTTTCCTGGCGGGCATTTGGACTATCTAGGTTACCTAACGGGCACTTGGACAATGTAGGTTCCCTAGCGGGCACTTGGATTATGTATGTTCCCTATGGACACTTGAACTATGTAAGTTAACTACCGGGCACTTGGACTATGTAGGTTTCCTAGCGGGCCCTTGGACTACCTAGGTTACCTAGCGGGCATTTGGACTATGTAGGCTCCTAGTGGTCATTTGGACTATATAATTTACCTAGCAGGCACTTAGACTCTGTAGGTTACCTAGCGGGCACTTGAACTATCTACGTTACCTAGCGGGTACTTGGAGTATGTAGGTTACCTACCGGGCTGTTGGACTATCTAGGTTACCAAGCGGGCACTTGGACTATCTAGGTTAGCTAACGGACACTTGGACTATGTAGCTTCCCTAGCGGGCCCTTGGACTATGTAAATTCCCTAGCGGGCACTTGGACTATGTGGGTTTCCTGGCGGGCATTTGGACTATCTAGGTTACCTAACGGGCACTTGGACAATGTAGGTTCCCTAGCGGGCACTTGGATTATGTATGTTCCCTATGGACACTTGAACTATGTAAGTTAACTACCGGGCACTTGGACTATGTAGGTTTCCTAGCGGGCCCTTGGACTACCTAGGTTACCTAGCGGGCATTTGGACTATGTAGGCTCCTAGTGGTCATTTGGACTATATAATTTACCTAGCAGGCACTTAGACTCTGTAGGTTACCTAGCGGGCACTTGAACTATCTACGTTACCTAGCGGGTACTTGGAATATGTAGGTTACCTACCAGGCTGTTGGACAATCTAGGTTACCTAGCGGGCACTTGGACTATCTAGGTTAACTAATGGGCACTTGGACTATGTAGGTTCCCTAGCGGGCACTTGGACTATGTAAGTTCCATAGCGGGCACTTGGACTATGTGGGTTTCCTAGAGGGCATTTGGACTATCTAGGTTACCTAACGGGCATTTGGACTATGTAGGTTCCCTAGCGGGCACTTGGATTATGTAGGTTCCCTATCGGGCACTTGGACTATGTAGGTTACCTAGCGGGCACTTGGATTATGTAGGTTACCGAGCGGGCCCTTGAACTATCTAGGTTACCTAGGGGGAACCTGGACTATGTAGGTTAACTAGTGGGCACTTGGACTATCTAGGTTACCTAGCAGGCAGTTGGACTATGTAGGTTAACTAGCGAGCACTTGGACTATCTAGGTTACCTAGCGGGCACTTGGACTATGTACGTTCCTTAGCCGGCACTTGGACTATCTATGTTACCTAGCGGGCACTTGGACTATGTACGTTTCCTAGCGGGTACTTGGACTAGATATGTTCCCTAGCGGGCACTTGGTCTATCTAGGTTAACTAGTGAGCACTTGGACTATCTAGGTTAACTAGCGGGCATTTGGACTATTAGGGCCCCTAGCAGGCATTTGGACTATATTGGTTACTTAGCGGGCACTTGGACTATGTAGGTTAACTAGCGGGCACTTGGACTATCTAGGTTAACTAGCAGGCCCTTGGACGATGTAGGTTAACTAGCGGTCCCTTGGACTATGTAGGTTAATAGCGGGCCCTTGGACTATGTAGTTTACCTAGCGGGCACTTGGACGATCTAGGTTAACTAGCGGGTACTTGGACTATGTAGGTTAACTAGCGGGCCCTTGGACTATGTAGATTAACTAGCGGCACTTGGATTATCTACATTAACTAGCGGGCCCTTGGACTATATAGATTCCCTAGCGAGCACTTGGACTATGTATGTTCCAGCGGGGGAACTGGGAGTATGTAGGTTCCAGAGCGGGCACATGGACTAACTAGATTCCCTAGCGGGCACTTGTACTATATAGATTAACTAGCGGACACTTGGACGATCTAGGTTAACTAGCGGGTACTTGGACTATGTAGGTTAACTTGCGGGCCCTTGAACTATGTAGATTAACTAGCGGAACTTGGACTATCTGCTTTAACTAGCGGGCCCTTGAAGAATGTAGATTCCCTAGCGGGCACTTGGACTATGTATGTTCCCTAGCGGGCACTTGGGCTATGTATGTTCCCTATGGACACTTGAACTATGTAAGTTAACTACCGGGCACTTGGACTATGTAGGTTAACTAGCGGGCCCTTGGACTATCTAGGTTACCTAGCGGGCCCTTGGACTATGTAGATTAACTAGCGGCACTTGGACTATCTAGGTTAACTAGCGGGCCCTTGGACTATGTAGATTCCCTAGAGGGCATTTGGACTATATAAATATACAAGCGGGCACTTAGACTTTGTAGGTTACCTAGAGGACACTTGGACTATCTAGGTTACCTAGCTGGCACATGAACTATTTACGTTACCTAGCGGGTTCTTGGAGTATGTAGGTTACCTAGCGGGCTGTTGGACTATCTAGGTTACCAAGCGGGCACTTGGACTATCTATGTTAGCTAACGGACACTTGGACTATGTAGCTTCCCTAGCGGGCCCTTGGACTATGTAAATTCCCTAGCGGGCACTTGGACTATGTGGGTTTCCTGGCGGGCATTTGGACTATCTAGGTTACCTAACGGGCACTTGGACAATGTAGGTTCCCTAGCGGGCACTTGGATTATGTATGTTCCCTATGGACACTTGAACTATGTAAGTTAACTACCGGGCACTTGGACTATGTAGGTTTCCTAGCGGGCCCTTGGACTACCTAGGTTACCTAGCGGGCATTTGGACTATGTAGGCTCCTAGTGGTCATTTGGACTATATAATTTACCTAGCAGGCACTTAGACTCTGTAGGTTACCTAGCGGGCACTTGAACTATCTACGTTACCTAGCGGGTACTTGGAGTATGTAGGTTACCTACCGGGCTGTTGGACTATCTAGGTTACCAAGCGGGCACTTGGACTATCTAGGTTAGCTAACGGACACTTGGACTATGTAGCTTCCCTAGCGGGCCCTTGGACTATGTAAATTCCCTAGCGGGCACTTGGACTATGTGGGTTTCCTGGCGGGCATTTGGACTATCTAGGTTACCTAACGGGCACTTGGACAATGTAGGTTCCCTAGCGGGCACTTGGATTATGTATGTTCCCTATGGACACTTGAACTACGTAAGTTAACTACCGGGCACTTGGACTATGTAGGTTTCCTAGCGGGCCCTTGGACTACCTAGGTTACCTAGCGGGCATTTGGACTATGTAGGCTCCTAGTGGTCATTTGGACTATATAATTTACCTAGCAGGCACTTAGACTCTGTAGGTTACCTAGCGGGCACTTGAACTATCTACGTTACCTAGCGGGTACTTGGAATATGTAGGTTACCTACCGGGCTGTTGGACTATCTAGGTTACCTAGCGGGCACTGGGATTATCTAGGTTAACTAAAGGGCAATTGGACTATGTAGGTTCCCTAGGGGGCCCTAGGACTATGTAAGTTCCCTAGCGGGCACTTGGACTATGTGGGTTCCCTAGCGGGCATTTGGACTATCTAGGTTACCTATCGGGCACTTGGACAATGTAGATTCCCTAGCGGTCACTTGGATTAGGTAGGTTGCCTATCGGGCACTTGGACTATGTAGGTTAATTAGCGGGCATTTGGACTATGTAGGTTACCTAGCGGGCACTTGGACTATCTAGGTTACCTAGGGGGAACCTGGACTATGTAGGTTAACTAGTGGCACTTGGACTATCTAGGTTACCTAGCAGGCACTTGGACTATGTAGGTTAACTAGAGAGCACTTGGACTATCTATGTTACCTAGCGGGCACTTGGTCTATCTAGGTTAACTAGCGGGCACTTGGACTATCTAGGTTAACTAGCAGACATTTGGACTATTAGGGCCCCTAGCGGGCATTTGGACTATATTGGTTACCTAGCGGGCACTTAGACTATGTAGGTTAACGAAAGGGCACTTGGACTATGTAGGTAACCTAGTGGTCACTTGAAATGTCTAGGTTACCTCGCAGGCACTTGGACTATGTAGGTTAACTAGCGGGCACTTGGGCTATCTAGGTTAACTAGCAGGCCCTTGGACGATGTAGGTTAACTAGCGGGCCCTTGGACTATGTAGGTGACATAGAGGGCACTTGGACGATCTAGGTTAACTAGCGGGTACTTGGACTATGTAGGTTAACTAGCGGGTACTTGGACTATGTAGGTTAACTAGCGGGCCCTTGGACTATGTAGATTAACTAGCGGCACTTGGACTATCTACATTAACTAGCGGGCCCTTGGACTATGTAGATTCCCTAGCGAGCACTTGGACTATGTATGTTCCAGCGCGGGCACTTGGAATATGTAGGTTCCAGAGCGGGCACTTGGACTAACTAGATTCCCTAGCGGGCACTTGTACTATATAGATTAACTAGCGGACACTTGGACGATCTAGGTTAACTAGCGGGTACTTGGACTATGTAGGTTAACTTGCGGGCCCTTGAACTATGTAGATTAACTAGCGGAACTTGGACTATCTGCTTTAACTAGCAGCCCTTGAAGAATGTAGATTCCCTAGCGGGCACTTGGACTATGTATGTTCCCTAGCGGGCACTTGGGGTATGTATGTTCCCTATGGACACTTGAACTATGTAAGTTAACTACCAGGCACTTGGACTATGTAGGTTAACTAGAGGGCCCTTGGACTATCTAGGTTGCCTAGCGGGCCCTTGGACTATGTAGATTAACTAGCGGCACTTGGACTATCTACGTTAACTAGCGGGCATTTGGACTATTAGGGTCCCTAGCGGGCATTTGGAGTATATTGGTTACCTAGCGGGCACTTGGACTATGTAGGTAACTTAGTGGTCACTTGAACTGTCTAGGTTACCTAGCGGGCACTTGGACTATGTAGGTTAACTAGCGGGCACTTGGACGATGTAGGTTAACTAGCGGTCCCTTGGACTCTGTAGGTTAACTAGCGGGCCCTTGGACTATGTAGATTCCCTAGCGGCCAATTGGACTATGTATGTTCCAGCGCGGGCACTTGGACTATGTAGGTTCCCTAGCAGGCACCTGGACTATGTAGGTTCCAGAGCGGGCACTTGGACTAACTAGATTCCCGAGCGGGCACTTGTACTATGTAGATTAACTAGCGGACACTTGGACAATCTAGGTTAACTAGCGGGTACTTGGACTATGTAGGTTAACTAGCGGGCCCTTGAACTATGTAGATTAACTAGCGGAACTTGGCCTATCTACATTAACTAGCGGGCCCTTGGACTATGTAGATTCCCTAGCGGGCACTTGGACTATGTATGTTCCCTAGCGGGCACTTGGGCTATTTATGTTCCCTATGGACACTTGAATTATGTAAGTGAACTACCGGGCACTTGGACTATGTAGGTTAACTAGCGGGCCCCTGGACTATCTAGGTTACCTAGCGGGCACTTGGACTATGTAGGTTAACTAGCGGGCCCTTGAACTATCTAGGTTACCTAGCGGGCCCTTGGACTATGTAGATTAAATAGCGGCACTTGGACTATCTATGTTAACTAGCGGGCCCTTGGACTATGTAGATTCCCTAGCGGGCACATGGAGTATATAGATATACTAGCGGGCACTTAGACTTTGTAGGTTACCTAGCGGACACTTGGACTATCTACGTTACCTAGCTGGCACATGAACTATCTACGTTACCTAGCGGGTTCTTGGAGTATGTAGGTTACCTAGCGGGCTGTTGGACTATCTAGGATACCAAGCGGGCACTTGGACTATCTAGGTTAACTAACGGACACTTAGACTATGTAGGTTCCCTAGCGGGCCCTTGGACTATGTAAATTCCCTAGCGGGCACTTGGACTATGTGGGTTCCCTATCGGGCACATGGACTATGTAGGTTCCCTATCGGGCACTTGGAGAATGTAGGTTAACTAGGGGGCACTAGGACTATGTAGGTTTCCTAGCGGGCCCTTAGACTACCTAGTTTACCTAGCGGGCATTTGGACTATGTAGGCTCCCTAGTGGTCATTTGGACTATATAGTTTACCTAGCGGGCACTTAGACTTTGTAGGTTACCTAGCGGGCACTTGAACTATCTACGTTACCTAGCGGGTACTTAGAGTATGTAGGTTACCTACCGGGCTGTTGGACTATCTAGGTTACCTAGCGGGCACTGGGACTATCTAGGTTAACTAACAGGCACTTGGACTATGTAGGTTCCCTAGCGGGCACGTGGACTATGTGGGTTCCCTAGCGGGCATTTGGACTATCTAGGTTACCTAACGGGCACTTGGACAATGTAGGTTCCCTATCGGGCATTTGGACTATGTAGGTTACCTAGCGGGCCCTTGGACTATCTAGGTTACCTAGGGGGAACCTGGACTATGTAGGTTAACTAGTGGGCACTTGGACTATCTAGGTTAACTAGCAGGACCTTGGACGATGTAGGTTAACTAGCGGGCCCTTGGACTATGTAGGTTACCTAGCGGGCCCTTGGACTATGTAGGTTAACTAGCGGGCCCTTGGACTATGTAGGTTACCTAGCGGACACTTGGACGATCTAGGTTAACTAGCGGGTACTTGGACTATGTAGGTTAACTAGCGGGCCCATGGACTATGTAGATTAACTAGTGACACTTGGACTATCTACATTAACTAGCGGGCCCTTGGACTATGTAGATTCCCTAGCGAGCACTTGGACTATGTATGTTCCAGCGCGGGCACTTGGAATATGTAGGTTCCCTAGCAGGCACTTGGACTAAGTACTTCCAGAGCGGGCACTTGGACTAACTAGATTCCCGAGCCGGCACTTGTACTATGTAGATTAACTAGCGGACACTTGGACGATCTAGGTTAACTAGCGGGTACTTGGACTATGTAGGTTAACTAGCGGACCCTTGAACTATGTAGATTAACTAGCGGAACTTGGACTATCTACATTAACTATCGGGCCCTTGGACAATGTAGATTCCCTAACGGGCACTTGGATTATGTAGGTTCCCTATCGGGCACTTGGACTATGTAGGTTACCTAGCGGGCACGTGGACTATGTATTTACCCTAGCGGGCACTTGGGCTAAGTATGTTCCCTATGGACACTTGAACTATGTAAGTTAACTACCGGGCACTTGACTATGTAGGTTAACTAGCGGGCCCTTGTACTATGCAGATTAACTAGCGGCACTTGGACTATCTACGTTAACTAGCGGGCCCTTGGACTATGTAGATTCCCAAGCGGGCATTTGGACTATATAGATATACTAGCGGGCACTTAGACTTTGTAGGTTACCTAGAGGACACTTGGACTATCTAGGTTACCTAGCTGGCACTTGAACTATCTACGTAACCTAGAGGGTTCTTGGAGTATGTAGGTTACCTTGCGGGCTGTTGGACTATCTAGGTTACCAAGCGGGCACATGGACTATCTAGTTTAACTAACGGACACTTGGACTATGTAGGTTCCCTAGCGGGCCCTTGGACTATGTAAATTCCCTAGCGGGCACTTGGACTATGTGGGTTTCATGGCGGGCATTTGGACTATCTAGGTTACCTAACGGGCACTTGGACTATGTAGGTTCCCTAGCGGGCACTTGGATTATGTAGGTTCCCTATCGGGCACTTGGACTATGTATGTTACCTAGCGGGCACTGGGACTATGTAGGTTCCCTATCGGGCACATGCAGAATGTAGGTTAACTAGGGGGCACTAGGACTATGTAGGTTTCCTAGCGGGCCCTTGGACTACCTAGGTTACCTAGCGGGCATTTGGACTATGTAGGCTCCCTAGTGGTCATTTGGACTATATAGATTACCTAGCGGGCACTTAGACTTTGTAGGTTACCTAGCGGGCACTTGAACTATCTACGTTACCTAGCGGGTACTTGGAGTATGTAGGTTACCTACCGGGCTGTTGGACTTTCTAGGTTACCTAGCGGGCACTGGGACTATCTAGGTTAACTAACGGGCATTTGGACTATGTAGGTTCCCTAGCGGGCCCTTGGACTATGTAATTTCCCTAGCGGGCACTTGGACTATGTGGGTTCCCTAGCGGGCATTTGGACTATCTAGGTTACCTAACGGGCACTTGGATAATGTAGGTTCCCTAGCGGGCACTTGGATTATGTAGGTTCCCTATCGGGCACTTGGACTATGTAGGTTAACTAGCGGGCATTTGGATTATGTACGTTACCTAGCGGGCACTTGGACTATGTAGGTTCCCTATCGGGCATTTGGACTATGTAGGTTACCTAGTGGGCCCTTGGACTATCTAGGTTACCTAGGGGGAACCTGGACTATGTAGGTTAACTAGTGGGCACTTGGACTATCTAGGTTACCTAGCAGACACTTGGACTATGTAGGTTAACTAGCGAGCACTTGGACTATCTAGGTTACCTAGCGGGCACTTGGACTATGTACGTTCCCTAGCGGGCACTTGGACTATCTATGTTACCTAGCGGGCACTTGCACTATGTATGTTTCCTAGAGGGTACTTGGACTAGATAGGTTCCCTAGCGGGCACTTGGTCTATCTAGGTTAACTAGCGGGCACTTGGACTATCTAGGTTAACTAGCGAGCCCTTGGACTATCTAGGTTAACGAACGGGCACTTGGACTATGTAGGTAACCTAGCGGGCACTTGGACAGTCTAGGTTACCTAGCGGGCACTTGGACTATATAGGTTAACGAACGGGCACTTGGACTATGTAGGTTACCTAGCGGGCACTTGGACTATGTAGGATCCCTATCGGACATTTGGACTTCTTAGGTTACCTAGCGGGCACTAGGAATTTCTAGGTTAACTAGCGGGCACTTGGACTATCTAGGTCAACTAGCGGGCCCTTGTACTATGTAGGTTAACTAGCGAGCACTTGGACTATCTAGGTTAACTAGCGGACCTTGGACTACGTAGGGTAACCAGCGTGCACTTGGACTATCTAGGTTAACTAGCGGGCACTTGGATGCTCAATATTAACTAGCGGTCACTTGGACTATCTAGGTTAGCTAACGGGCACTTGAACTAAGTACGTCCCCTACTGGGCACTTGGACACTCTAGGTTAACTAACGGGCACTAGGACTATCTAGGTTAACTAGCGGGCACTTGGACTATCTAGGTTACCTAGCTGGCACTAGGACAATGAAGGTTCCCTAGCGGGCACTAGGATTATCTAGGTTACCTAACGGGCACTTGGACTATGTAGGTCAACTAGCGGGCACTTGGATTATGTAGGTTCCCTATCGGGCCCTTGGACTATGTAGGTTAACTAGAGGGCATTTGGACTATGTAGGTTACCTAGCAGGCACTTGGACTATGTAGGTTTCCTATCGGGCACTTGGAAAATGTAGTTTAACTAGGGGGTACTAGGACTATGTAGGTTACCTAGAGGGCCCATAGACTATCTAGGTTACCTAGCGGGCATTTGGACTATGTAGGCTCGCTACCGTTTATTTGGACTATATAGATTATTTAGCGGGCACTTGGACTTTGTAGGTTACCTAGCGGGCACTTTGACTATCTAGGTTACCTAGCAGGCACTTGAATTATCTACGTTACCTAGCGGGTACTTGGAGTATGTAGGTTACCTACCGGGCTGTTGGACAATCTAGGTTACCTAGCGGGCACTTGGACTATCTAGGTTAACTAATGGGCACTTGGACTATGTAGGTTCCCTAGCGGGCACTTGGACTATGTAAGTTCCATAGCGGACACTTGGACTATGTGGGTTTCCTAGAGGGCATTTGGACTATCTAGGTTACCTAACGGGCATTTGGACTATGTAGGCTCCCTACCGGGCACTTGGATTATGTATGTTCCCTATCGGGCACTTGGACTATGTAGGTTACCTAGCGGGCACTTGGATTATGTAGGTTACTTAGCGGGCCCTTGACCTATCTAGGTTACCTAGGGGGAACCTGGACTATGTAGGTTAACTAGTGGGCACTTGGACTATCTAGGTTACCTAGCAGACACTTGGACTATGTAGGTTAACTAGCGAGCACTTGGACTATCTAGGTTACCTAGCGGGCACTTGGACTATGTACGTTCCTTAGCCGGCACTTGGGCTATCTATGTTACCTAGCGGGCACTTGGACTATGTACGTTTCCTAGCGGGTACTTGGACTAGATATGTTCCCTAGCGGGCACTTGGTCTATCTAGGTTAACTAGTGAGCACTTGGACTATCTAGGTTAACTAGTGAGCACTTGGACTATCTAGGTTAACTAGCGGGCATTTGGACTATTAGGGCCCCTAGCGGGCATTTGGACTATATTGGTTACTTAGCGGGCACTTGGACTATGTAGGTTAACTAGCGGGCACTTGGACTATCTAGGTTAACTAACAGGCCCTTGGACGATGTAGGTTAACTAGCAGTCCCTTGGACTATGTAGGTTAATAGCGGGCCCTTGGACTATGTAGTTTACCTAGCGGGCACTTGGACGATCTAGGTTAACTAGCGGGTACTTGGACTATGTAGGTTAACTAGCGGGCCCTTGGACTATGTAGATTCCCTAGCGAGCACTTGGACTATGTATGTTCCAGCGCGGGCACTTGGAATATGTAGGTTCCAGAGCGGGCACTTGGACTAACTAGATTCCCTAGCGGGCACTTGTACTATATAGATTAACTAGCGGACACTTGGACGATCTAGGTTAACTAGCGGGTACTTGGACTATGTAGGTTAACTTGCGGGCCCTTGAACTATGTAGATTAACTAGCGGAACTTGGACTATCTGCTTTAACTAGCGGGCCCTTGAAGAATGTAGATTCCCTAGCGGGCACTTGGACTATGTATGTTCCTAGCGGGCACTTGGGCTATGTATGTTCCCTATGGACACTTGAACTATGTAAGTTAACTACCGGGCACTTGGACTATGTAGGTTAACTAGCGGGCCCTTGGACTATCTAGGTTACCTAGTGGGCCCTTGGACTATGTAGATTAACTAGCGGCACTTGAACTATCCACGTTAACTAGCGGGCCCTTGGACTATGTAGATTCCCTAGCGGGCATTTGGACTATATAGATATACAAGCGGGCACTTAGACTTTGTAGGTTACCTAGAGGACACTTGGACTATCTAGGTTACCTAGCTGGCACATGAACTATTTACATTACCTAGCGGGTTCTTGGAGTATGTAGGTTACCTAGCGGACTTTTGGACTATCTAGGTTACCAAGAGGGCACTTGGACTATCTAGGTTAGCTAACGGACACTTGGACTATGTAGCTTCCCTAGCGGGCCCTTGGACTATGTAAATTCCCTAGCGGGCACTTGGACTATGTGGGTTTCCTGGCGGGCATTTGGACTATCTAGGTTACCTAACGGGCACTTGGACAATGTAGGTTCCCTAGCGGGCACTTGGATTATGTATGTTCCCTATGGACACTTGAACTATGTAAGTTAACTACCGGGCACTTGGACTATGTAGGTTACCTAGCGGGCATTTGGACTATGTAGGTTCCTACTGGTCATTTGGACTATATAATTTACCTAGCAGGCACTTAGACTCTGTAGGTTACCTAGCGGGCACTTGAACTATCTACGTTACCTAGCGGGTACTTGGAGTATGTAGGTTACCTACCGGGCTGTTGGACTATCTAGGTTACCTAGCGGGCACTGGGACTATCTAGGTTAACTAAAGGGCAATTGGACTATGTAGGTTCCCTAGGGGGCCCTTGGACTATGTAAGTTCCCTAGCGGGCACTTGGACTATGTGGGTTCCCTAGCGGGCATTTGGACTATCTAGGTTACCTATCGGGCACTTGGACAATGTAGATTCCCTAGCGGTCACTTGGATTAGGTAGGTTGCCTATCGGGCATTTGGACTATGTAGGTTAATTAGCGGGCATTTGGACTATGTAGGTTACCTAGCGGGCACTTGGACTATCTAGGTTACCTAGGGGGAACCTGGACTATGTAGGTTAACTAGTGGGCACTTGGACTATCTAGGTTACCTAGCAGGCACTTGGACTATGTAGGTTAACTAGAGAGCACTTGGACTATCTATGTTACCTAGCGGGCACTTGGTCTATCTAGGTTAACTAGCGGGCACTTGGACTATCTAGGTTAACTAGCAGACATTTGGACTATTAGGGCCCCTAGCGGGCATTTGGACTATATTGGTTACCTAGCGGGCACTTGGACTATGTAGGTTAACGAAAGGGCACTTGGACTATGTAGGTAACCTAGTGGTCACATGAAATGTCTAGGTTACCTCGCGGGCACTTGGACTATGTAGGTTAACTAGCGGGCACTTGGGCTATCTAGGTTAACTAGCAGGCCCTTGGACGATGTAGGTTAACTAGCGGGCCCTTGGACTATGTAGGTTAACTAGCGGGCCCTTGGACTATGTAGGTGACATAGAGGGCACTTGGACGATCTAGGTTAACTAGCGGGTACTTGGACTATGTAGGTTAACTAGCGGGACCTTGGACTATGTAGATTAACTAGCGGCACTTGGACTATCTATATTAACTAGCGGGCCCTTGGACTATGTAGATTTCCTAGCGAGCAATTGGACTATATATGTTCCAGAGCGGGCACTTGGACTATGTAGGTTCCCTAGCAGTCACTTGGACTATGTAGGTTCCAGAGCGGGCACTTGGACTATCTAGCTTCCCTAGCGGGCACTTGTACTATGTAGGTTAATTAGCGGACACTTGGAAGATCTAGGTTAACTAGCAGGTACTTGGATTATGTAGGTTAACCAGCGGGCCCTTGAACTATGTAGATTAAATAGCGGCACTTGGACTATCTACATTAACTAGCGGGCACTTGGTCTATGTAGGCTAACTAGGGGGGCCTTGGACTATGTAGGTTCCCTAGCGGGCACTTGAACTCTATATGTTCCCTACGGACACTTGAACTATGTAAGTTAAGTACCGGGCACTTGGACTATGTAGGTTAACTAGAGGGCCCTTGGACTATCTAGGTTGCCTAGCGGGCACTTGGACTATGTGGGTTAACTACCGGGCACTTGCACTATCTACGTTACCGAACGGGCACTTGGACTATGTAGGTTCCCTAGCGGGCCCTAGGACTATGGAAGTTCCCTAGCGGGCACTTGGACTATGTGGGTCCCCTAGCGGGCATTTGGATTATCTAGGTTACCTAACGGGCACTTGGACAATGTAGGTTCCCTAGCGGGCACTTGGATTATGTAGGTTCCCTATCGGGCACTTGGACTATGTAGATTAACTAGCGGGTATTTGGACTATGTAGGTTACCTAGCAGACACTAGGACTATGTAGGTTCCCTATCGGGCATTTGGACTATGTAGGTTACCTAGTGGGCCCTTGGACTATCTAGGTTACCTAGGGGGAACCTGGACTATGTAGGTTAACTAGTGGGCACTTGGACTATCTAGGTTACCTAGCAGGCACTTGGACTATGTAGGTTAACTAGCCAGCACTTGGACTATCTAGGTTACCTAGCGGGCACTTGGACTATGTACGTTCCCTAGCGGGCACTTGGACTATCTATGTTACCTAGCGGGCACTTGGACTATGTACGTTTCCTAGAGGGTACTTGGACTAGATAGGTTCCCTAGCGGGCACTTGGTCTATCTAGGTTAACTAGCGGGCACTTGGACTATCTAGGTTAACTAGCGAGCACTTGGACTATCTAGGTTAACGAACGGGCACTTGGACTATGTAGGTAACCTAGCGGGCACTTGGACAGTCTAGGTTACCTAGCGGGCACTTGGACTATATAGGTTTACGAACGGGCACTTGGACTATGTAGGTTACCTAGAGGGCACTTGGACTATGTAGGATCCCTATCGGACATTTGGACTTCTTAGGTTACCTAGCGGGCACTTGGAATTTCTAGGTTAACTAGCGGGCACTTGGACTATATAGGTCAACTAGCGGGCCCTTGTACTATGTAGGATAAATAGCGAGCACTTGGACTATCTAGGTTAACTAGCGAGCACTTGGACTATCTAGGTTAACTAGCGGACCTTGGACTACGTAGGTTAACTAGCGTGCACTTGGACTATCTAGGTTAACTAGCGGGCACTTGGATGCTCAATGTTAACTAGCGGTCACTTGGACTATCCAGGTTAGCTAACGGGCACTTGGACTAAGTACGTCCCCTAGTGGGCACTTGGACACTCTAGGTTAACTAACGGGCACTAGGACTATCTAGGTTAACTAGCGGGCACTTGGACTATCTAGGTTAACTAGAGGGCACTTGGACTATCTAGGTTACCTAGCTGGCACTAGGACTATGAAGGTTCCCTAGCGGGCACTAGGATTATCTAGGTTACCTAGCGGGCACTTGGACTATGTAGGTCAACTAGCGGGCACTTGGATTATGTAGGTTCCCTATCGGGCCCTTGGACTATGTAGGTTAACTAGAGGGCATTTGGACTATGTAGGTTACCTAGCAGGCACTTGGACTATGTAGGTTTCCTATCGGGCACTTGGAAAATGTAGGTTAACTAGGGGGCACTAGGACTATGTATGTTACCTAGCGGGCCCATAGACTATCTAGGTTACCTAGCGGGCATTTGGACTATGTAGGCTCGCTACCATTTACTTGGACTATATAGATTATTTAGCGGGCACTTAGACTTTGTAGGTTACCTAGCGGGCACTTTGACTATCTAGGTTACCTAGCAGGCACTTGAACTATCTACGTTACCTAGCGGGTACTTGGAGTATGTAGGTTACCTAGCGGGCCCATGGACTATCTAGGTTACATAGGGGGAACCTGAACTTTGTAGGTTAACTAGAGGGCACTTGGACAATCTACGTAACCTGGCAGGCACTTGGACTATGTACGTTCCCAAGCAGGCCCTTGGACTATCTACGTTACCTAACGGGCACTTGGACTATGTACGTTTCCTAGCGAGCACTTGGAGTATGTACGTTTCCTAGCGGGTACTTGGACTAGATTGGTTCCCTAGCGGGCACTTGGACTATCTAGGTTAACTAGCGGACATTTGGACTATTAGGGCCTCTAGCGGGCATTTGGACTATATTGGTTACCTACCGGGCACTTGGACTATGTAGGTTAACGAAAGGGCACTTGGACTATGTAGGTAACCTAGTGGTCACTTGAAATGTCTAGGTTACCTCGCGGGCAATTGGACTATGTAGGTTAACTAGCGGGCACTTGGACTATCTAGGTTAACTAGCAGGCCCTTGTACGATGTAGGTTAACTAGCGGGCCCTTGGACTATGTAGGTTAACTAGCGGGCCCTTGGACTATGTAGGTGACATAGAGGGCACTTGGACGATCTAGGTTAACTAGCGGGTACTTGGACTATGTAGGTTAACTAGCGGGCCCTTGGACTATGTAGATTAACTAGCGGCACTTGGACTATCTACATTAACTAGCGGGCCCTTGGACTATGTAGATTCCCTTGCGGGCACTTGGACTATATATGTTCCAGAGCGGGCACTTGGACTATGTAGGTTCCCTAGCAGTCACTTGGACTATGTAGGTTCCAGA
The DNA here is from genome assembly GCF_050624435.1 of Tenrec ecaudatus. Classification (NCBI taxonomy): domain Eukaryota; kingdom Metazoa; phylum Chordata; class Mammalia; order Afrosoricida; family Tenrecidae; genus Tenrec; species Tenrec ecaudatus. The sequence goes on from NW_027457609.1 coordinate 2,439,348, forward strand.
GCGGGCACTTGGACTATCTAGGTTCCCTAGCGGACACTTGTACTATGTAGGTTAATTAGCGGACACTTGGACGATCTAGGTTAACCAGCCGGTACTTGGATTATGTATGTTAACCAGCGGGCCCTTGAACTATGTAGATTAAATAGCGGCACTTGGACTATCTACATTAACTAGCGGGCACTTGGACTATGTAGGATAACTAGGGGGGCCTTGGACTATGTAGGCCCCTAGCAGGCACTTGGACTCTATATGTTCCCTAGGGACACTTGAACTATGTAAGTTAACTACCGGGCACTTGGACTATGTAGGTTTACTAGAGGGCCCTTGGACTATCTAGTTTACCTAGGGGGCACTTGGACTATGTAGGTTAACTACCGGGCACTTGCACTATCTAGGTTACCGAACGGGCATTTGGACTATGTAGGTAACCTAGCGGGCACTTGGAGAGTCTAGGTTACCTAGCAGGCACATGGAATTCTAGGTTAAAGAATGGGCACTTGGACTATGTATGTTGCATAGCGGGCAATTGGACTATCTAGGTTAGGTAACGGGCACAAGAACTATCTAGGTTACCTAGCTGGCACTTGAACTATCTACGTTATAGCGTGTTCTTGGAGTATGTAGGTTACCTAGCGGGCTGTTGGACTATCTAGGTTACCAAGCGGGCACTTGGACTATCTAGTTTAACTAACGGACACTAGGACTATGTAGGTTCCCTAGCGGGCCCTTGGACTATGTAAATTCCCTAGCGGGTACATGGACTATGTGGGTTTCATGGCGGGCATTTGGACTATCTAGGTTACCTAACGGGCACTTGGACTATGTAGGTTCCCTAGCGGGCACTTGGATTATGTAGGTTCCCTATCGGGCACTTGGACTATGTAGGTTACCTAGAGGGCACTTGGACTATGTAGGTTCCCTATCGGGCACTTGGAGAATGTAGGTTAACTAGGGGGCACTAGGACTATGTAGGTTTCCTAGCGGGCCATTGGACTACCTAGGTTACCTAGCGGGCATTTGGACTATGTAGGCTCCCTAGTGGTCATTTGGACTATATAGATTACCTAGCGGGCACTTAGACTTTATAGGTTACCTAGCGGGCACTTGAACTATCTACATTACCTAGCGGGTACTTGGAGTATGTAGGTTACCTACCGGGCTGTTGGACTTTCTAGGTTACCTAGCGGGCACTGGGACTATCTAGGTTAACTAGCGGGCACTTGGATTATGTAGGTTCCCTATCGGGCACTTGGACTATGTAGGTAACTAGCGGGCATTTGGACTATGTAGGTTACCTAGCGGGCACTTGGACTATGTAGGTTCCCTATCGGGCATGTGGACTATGTAGGTTACCTAGTGGGCCCTAGGACTATCTAGGTTTCCTAGGGGGAACCTGGACTATGTAGGTTAACTAGTGGGCACTTGGACTACCTAGGTTAACTAGCGAGCACTTGGACTATCTAGGTTAACTAGCAGGCACTTGGACTATGTAGGTTAACTAGCGAGCACTTGGACTATCTAGGTTCCCTAGCGGGCACTTGGACTATCTATGTTACCTAGCGGGCACTTGGACTATGTATGTTTCCTAGAGGGTACTTGGACTAGATAGGTTCCCTAGCGGGTACTTGGTCTATCTAGGTTAACTAGCGGGCACTTGGACTATCTAGGTTAACTAGGGAGCACTTGGACTATCTAGGTTAACGAACGGGCACTTGGACTATGTAGGTAACCTAGCGGGCACTTGGACAGTCTAGGTTACCTAGGGGGCACTTGAACTATATAGGTTAATGAACGGACACTTGGACTATGTAGGTTACCTAGCGGGCACTTGGACTATGTAGGATCCCTATCGGACATTTGGACTTCTTAGGTTACCTAGCGGGCACTAGGAATTTCTAGGTTAACTAGCGGGCACTTGTACTATCTAGGTCAACTAGCGGCCCTTGTACTATGTAGGTTAACTAGCGAGCACTTGGACTACGTAGGTTAACTAGCGTGTACTTGGACTATCTAGGTTAACTAGCGGGCACTTGGATGCTCAATGTTAACTAGCGGTCACTTGGACTATCTAGGTTAGCTAACGGGCACTTGGACTAAGTACGTCCCCTAGTGGGCACTTGGACACTCTAGGTTAACTAACGGGCAGTAGGACTATCTAGGTTAACTAGCGGGCACTTGACTATCTTGGTTACCTAGCTGGCACTAGGACTATGAAGGTTCCCTAGCGGGCACTAGGATTATCTAGGTTACCTAGCGGGCACTTGGACTATGTAGGTCAACTAGCGGGCACTTGGATTATGTAGGTTCCCTATCGGGCCCTTGGACTATGTAGGTTAACTAGAGGGCATTTGGACTATGTAGGTTACCTAGCAGGCACTTGAACTATGTAGGTTTCCTATCGGGCACTTGGAAAATGTAGGTTAACTAGGGGGCACTAGGACTATGTAGGTTACCTAGCGGGCCCATAGACTATCTAGGTTACCTAGCGGGCATTTGGACTATGTAGGTTCCCTAGCGTTTATTTGGACTATATAGATTATTTAGCGGGCACTTAGACTTTGTAGGTTACCTAGCGGGCACTTTGACTATCTAGGTTACTTAGCAGGCACTTGAACTATCTACGTTACCTAGCGGGTACCTGGAGTATGTAGGTTACCTACCGGGCTGTTGGACAATCTAGGTTACCTAGCGGGCACATGGACTATCTAGGTTAACTAATGGGCACTTGGACTATGTAGGTTCCCTAGCGGGCACTTGGATTATGTAGGTTCCCTATCGGGCACTAGGACAATGTAGGTTACCTAGCAGGCCCTTGGACTATCTAGGTTACCTAGGGGGAAGCTGGACTATGTAGGTTAACTAGTGGGCACTTGGACTATGTACGTTCCCAAGCAGGCCCTTGGACTATCTACGTTGCCTAGCGTGCACTTAGACTATGTACGTTACCTAGCGAGCACTTGGAGTATGTACGTTTCCAAGCGGGTACTTGGACTACATTGGTTCCCTAGCGGGCACTTGGTCTATCTAGGTTAACTAGCGGGCACTTGGACTATCTAGGTTAACTAGCGGACATTTGGACTATTAGGGCCCCTAGCGGTCATTTGGACTATATTGCTTACCTAGCGGGCACTTGGACTATGTAGGTTAACGAAAGGGCACTTGGACTATGTAGGTAACCTAGTGGTCACTTGAAATGTCTAGGTTACCTCGCGGGCATTTGGAATATGTAGGTTAACTAGCGGGCACTTGAACAATCTAGGTTAACTAGCAGGCCCTTGGACGATGTAGGTTAACTAGCGGGCCCTTGGACTATGTAGGTTAACTAGCGGGCCCTTGGAATATGTAGATGACATAGAGGGCACTTGGACGATCTCGGTTAACTAGCGGGTACTTGGACTATGTAGGTTAACTAGCGGGCCCTTGGACTATGTAGATTAACTAGCGGCACTTGGACTATCTACATTAACTAGCGGGCCCTTGGACTCTGTAGATTCCCTTGCGGGCACTTGGACTATATATGTTCCAGAGCGGGCACTTGGACTATGTAGGTTCCCTAGCAGTCACTTGGACTATGTAGGTTCCAGAGCGGGCACTTGGAGAGTCTAGGTTACCTAGCGGGCACTTGGACTTCTAGGTTAAAGAACGGGCAATTGGACTATGTATGTTGCATAGCGGCCAATTGGACTATCTAGGTTAGGTAACGGGCACGAGAACTATCTAGGTTACCTAGCTGGCACTTGAACTATCTACGTTATAGCGGGTCTTGGAGTATGTAGGTTACCTTGCAGGCTGTTGGACTATCTAAGTTACCAAGCGGGCACTGGGACTATCTAGGTTAACTAACGGGCACTTGGAATATGTAGGTTCCCTAACGGGCCCTTGGAATATGTAGGTTCCCTAGCGAGCACTTGGACTATGTGGGTTCCCTAGCAGGCACTTGGACTATCTAGGTTAAATAACGGGCACTTGGACTATGTAGGTTCCCTAGCGGGCACTTGGACTATGTAGGTTCCCTAGCAGGCACTTGGACTATCTACGTTACCTAGCGAGCACTTGGACTATGTACGTTACCCAGCGGGCACTTGGACTATGTACGTTTCCTAGCGGGTACTTGGACTAGTAGGTTCCCAGCGGGCACTTAGTCTATCTAGGTTAACTAGCGGGCACTTGGACTGTCTAGGTTAACTAGCGGGCATTTGGACTATTACGGCCCCTAGCGGGCGTTTGGACTATATTGGTTACCTCGCGGGCACTTGGACTATGTAGGTTAACGAACGGGCACATGGACTATGTAGGTAACCTAGTGATTACTTGAACTGTCTTGGTTACCTAGCGGGCACTTGGACTATGTAGGTTACCTAGCGGGCACTTGGACTATCTAGGTTACCTAGCAGGCACTTTGACTATCTAGGTTAACTAACGGGCACTTGGACTATGTAGGTTGCCTAGCAGGCACTTGGATTATGTAGGTTCCCTATCGGGCACTTGGACTATGTAGGTTAACTAGCGGGCACTTTGACTGTCTAGGTTACCTAGTGGGCATTTGGATTATCTACGTCAACGAACGGGCACTTGGATTATCTAGTTTAACGAACGGGCACTTGGACTATGTAGGTTACCTAGCGGGCACTTGTACTATCTAGGTTACCTAGCTGGCACTTTGACTATGTAGGTCAACTAGCGGGCCTTTGGACTATCTAGGTTAGCCAACGGGCACTTAGATTATGTAGGTTAACTAGCGGGAACTTGGAATATGTAGGTTAAGTACCGGACACTTGCACTATGAATGTTAACTAGCGGGCCCATGGACTATGTAGGTTTACTATCGGGCCCTTGGACTATCTAGGTTACCTAGCGGGCACTTGGACTATGTAGGCTTACTAGGGGTCCCTTTGACGATCTAGGTTACCTAGCGGGTATTTGAACAATCTAGGTTACCTAGCGGGTACTTGAACTATCTAGGTTACCTAGCGGGCACTTGGATTATGTACATTCCCCAGCGGGCACTTGGACTATCTAGGTTAACTAGCAGACACTTGGACTATCTAGGTTAACTAGTGGGCCCTTGGACTATGTACGTTCCCTAGCGGGCACTTGGACTATCTATGTTACCTAGCGGGCACTTGGACTATGTACGTTTCCTAGCGGGTACTTTGACTAGATAGGTTCCCTAGCGGGCACTTGGTCTATCTAGGTTAACTAGCGGGGACTTGGACTATCTAGGTTAACTAGTGAGCACTTGGACTATCTAGGTTAACTAGCGGGCATTTGGACTATTAGGGCCCCTAGTGGGCATTTGGACTATATTGGTTACCTAGCAGGCACTTGGTCTATCTAGGTTAACTAGCGGGCACTTGGACTATCTAGGTTAACTAGTGAGCACTTGGACTATCTAGGTTAACTAGCGGGCATTTGGACTATGTAGGTTACCTAGCAGACATTTGGACTATGTAGGTTCCCTTTCGGGCATTTTGACTATGTAGGTTACCTAGCGGACCCTTGGACTATCTAGGTTACCTAGGGGGAACCTGGACTATGTAGGTTAACTAGTGGGCACTTGGACTACCTAGGTTACCTAGCAGGCACTTGGACTATCTAGGTTACCTAGCGGGCACTTGGACTATGTACGTTCCCTAGCGGGCACTTGGACTATCTATGTTACCTAGCGGGCACTTGGACTATGTACGTTACCTAGCGGGTACGTGGACTAGATAGGTTCCCTAGCGGGCACTTGGTCTATCTAGGTTAACCAGCGGGCACTTGGTCTATCTAGGTTAACTAGCGAGCACTTGGACTATCTAGGTTAACTAGCGGGCATTTGGACTATTAGGGCCCCTAGCAAGCATTTGGACTATATTGGTTACCTAGCGGTCATTTGGACTATGTAGGTTAACGAACGGGCACTTGGACTATGTAGGTAACCTAGTTGTCACTTGAACTGTCTAGGTTACCTCGCGGGCACTTGGACTATGTAGGTTAACTAGCGGGCACTTGGACTATCTAGGTTAACTAGCAGGCCCTTGGACGATGTAGGTTAACTAGCGGGCCCTTGGACTATGTAGGTTAACTAGCGGGCACTTGGACTATGTAGGTTACCTAGCGGGCACTTGGACGATCTAGGTTAACTTGCGGGTACTTGGACTATGTAGGTTAACTAGCAGGCCCTTGGACTATGTAGATTAACTAGCGGCACTTGGACTATCTACGTTAACTAGCGGGCCCTTGGACTATGTAGATTCCCTAGCGGGCACTTGGACTATGTATGATCCAGCGCGGGCACTTGGACTATGTGGGTTCCCTAGCAGGCACTTGGACTATGTAGGTTCTAGAGCGGGCACTTGGACTAGCTAGATTCCCGAGCGGGCTCTAGTACTATGTAGATTAACTAGCGGACACTTGGACGATCTAGGTTAACTAGTGGGTACTTGGACTATGTAGGTTAACTAGCGGGCCCTTGAAGTATGTAGAATAACTAGCGGAACTTGGACTATCTACATTAACTAGGGGGTGCTTGGACTATGTAGATTCCCTAGCGGGCACTTGGACTATGTATGTTCCCTAGCGGGCACGTGGACTATGTATGTTCCGTATGGACACTTGAACTATGTAAGTTATCTACCGGGCACTTGGACTATGTAGGTTAACTAGCGGGCCCCTGGACTATCTAGGTTACCTAGCGGGCACTTGGACTATGTAGGTAACCTAGCGGACACTTGGACAGTCTAGGTTACCTAGCGGGCACCTGGACTTCTAGGTTAACGAACGGGCACTTGGACTATGTATGTTGCATAGCGGGCAATTGGACTATCTAGGTTAGGTAATGGGCACTTGGACGATCTAGGTTACCTAGTGGGAACTAGGACTATGTAGGTTACCTAGCGGGCATTTGGACAATCTAGGTTACTTAACGAGCACTTGAACTGTCTAGGTTTCTTAGCGAGCACTTGGACGATCTAGGGTAACTAGAAGGCACTTGGACTATCTAGGTTAAATAGCGTGCACTTGGACTATCTAGGTTAACTAGCGGGCACTTGGATGATCAATCTTAACTAGGGGGCACTTGGACTATCTAGGTTACCTAACGGGCACTTGGACTAAGTACGTCCCCTGGTGGGCACTTGGACACTCTAGGTTATCTAATGGGCACTAGGACTATCTAGGTTAACTAGCGGGGACTAGGACTATCAAAGTTAACAAGTGAGCCCTTGGACTATGTAGGCTAACTAGCGGGCCCTTGGACTATCTAGGTTACCTAGCGGGCACTTGGACTATATAGGTTACCTAGCGGGCACTTGGACTATGTAGGTTACCTAGTGGGCACTTGGACTATCTAGGTTAACGAACGGGCACTTGGAATATGCAGGTAACCTAGCGGGCACTTGGACTGTCTAGGTTACCTAGCGGGCACATGGACTTCTAGGTTAACGAACGGGCACTTGGACTATTTAGGTTGCTTAGCGGGCACTTGGACTATCTAGGTTAGGTAAGGGGTACTTTGAGTATCTAGGTTACCTAGCGGGCACTTGGGCTATCTAGGTTACCTAACGGGCACTTTGACTATCTAGGTTACATAGCGGGCACTTGGACTATGTAGGTTAACTAGCGAGCACTTGGACTATCTAGGTTAACTAGCGGACCTTGGACTACGTAGGTTAACTAGCGTGCACTTGGACTATCTAGTTTAACTAGCGGGCACTTGGATGCTCAATGTTAACTAGCGGTCACTTGGACTATCAAGGTTAGCTAACAGGCACTTGGACTAAGTACGTCCCCTAGTGGGCACTTAGACACTCTAGGTTAACTAACGGGCAGTAGGACTATCTAGGTTAACTAGCGGACACTTGGACTATCTAGGTTACCTAGCTGGCACTAAGACTATGAAGGTTCCCTAGCGGGCACTAGGATTATCTAGGTTACCTAGCGGGCACTTGGACTATGTAGGTTAACTAGAGGGCATTTGGACTATGTCGGTTACCTAGCAGGCACTTGGACTATATAGGTTCCCTATCGGGCACTTGGAAAATGTAGGTTAACTAGGGGGCACTAGGACTGTGTAGGTTACCTAGCGGGCCCATAGACTATCTAGGTTACCTAGCGGGCATTTGGACTATATAGGCTCCCTAGCGTTTATTTGGACTATAAAGATTATTTAGCGGGCACTTAGACTTTGTAGGTTACCTAGCGGGTACTTGGACTATCTAGGTTACCTAGCAGGCACTTGAACTATCTACGTTACCTAGCGTGTACTTGGAGTATGTAGGTTACCTACCGGGCTGTTGGACAATCTAGGTTACCTAGCGGGCACTTGGACTATCTAGGTTAACTAACGGGCACTTGGACTATGTAGGTTCCCTAGCGGGCAATTGGATTATGTAGGTTCCGTATCGGGCACTTGGACTATGTAGGTTAACCAGCGGGCATTTGGAACATATTGGTTACCTAGCGGGCACTTGGACTATGTAGGTTCCCTATCGGGCACTTGGAGAATGTAGGTTAACTAGGGGGCACTAGGACAATGTAGGTTACCTAGCGGGCCCTTGGACTATCTAGGTTACCTAGGGGGAACCTGGACTATGTAGGTTAACTAGTGGGCACTTGGACTATCTAGGTTACCTAGCAGGCACTTGGACTATGTACGTTCCCAAGCAGGCCCTTGGACTATCTACGTTACCTAGCGGGTACTTAGAGTATGTACGTTACCTAGCGGGCACTTGGAGTATGTACGTTTCCTAGTGGGTACTTGGACTAGATAGGTTCCCTAGCGGGCACTTGGTCTATCTAGGTTAACTAGCGGGCACTTGGACTATCTAGGTTAACTAGCGGACATTTGGACTATTAGGGCCCCTAGCGGGCATTTGGATTATATTGGTTACCTAGCGGGCACTTGGACTATGTAGGTTAGGTAACGGGCACTTGGACTATCTAGGTTACCTAGCGGGAACTTGGACTATGTAGGTTACCTAGCAGGCACTTGGACTATCTAGGTTAGCTAACAGGAACTTGGAATATCTAGGTTACCTAGCGGGCACTTGGATTATGTAGGTTACCTTGCGGGCACTTGGACTATCTAGGTTACCTAACGGGAACTTGGACTATGTAGGTTAACTAGCGCACTCTTGGACGATCTAGGTTAACTAGCGGGCACTTGGAATATCTAGGTTAACTAGCGGGCCCTTGGACTATATAGGTTATCTAGCGGGCACTTGGACAATCTAGGTAAACTAGCGGGTTCTGGACTATGTAGGTTAACTAGCGGGCACTTGGACAATGCAGGTTCCCTAGTGGGCACTTTGACTATGTAGGTTCCCTAGCGGGCACTTGGACTATATATGTTCCCTACGGGCACTTGGACTATCTAAGTTCCCTAACAGGCACTTGGAATATGTAGGTTCCCTATCGGGCACTTGGACTATGTAGGTTCCTCAGCGGGCACTTGGATTATGTAGGTTCCCTATCGGGCACTTGGACTATCTAGGTAAACTAGCGGATTCTGGACTATGTAGATTAACTAGCGGGCATTTGGACAATGCAGGTTCCCTTGCGGGCACTTTGACTATGTAGGTTCCCTAGCGGGCACTTGGACTATATATGTTCCCTACGGGCCTTTGGACTATCTAAGTTCCCTAACAGGCACTTGGAATATGTAGGTTCCCTATCGGGCACTTGGATTATGTAAGTTCCCTAGCTGGCACTTGGACTATGTGGGTTTCCTGGCGGTCATTTGGACTATCTAGGTTACCTACCGGGCACTTGGACTCTATAGGTTCCCTAGCGGGCACTTGGATTATATAGGTTCCCTATCGGCCACTTGGACTATGTAGGTTAACTAGAGGGCATTTGGACTATGTAGGTAACCTTGCGGGCACTTGGACTATGTAGGTTCCCTATCGGGAACTTGGAGAATGTAGGTTAACTAGGGGGCACTAGGACTATGTAGGTTACCTAGCGGGCCCTTGGAATATCTAGGTTACCTAGCGGGCATTTGGACTATGTAGGCTCCCTAGCGGTCATTTGGACTATATAGATTACCTAGCGGGCACTTAGAATTTGTAGGTTAACTAGCGGGCACTAGGACTATCTAGGTTAATAAAAGTCACTTGGAGTATGTAGGTTCCCTAGCGGGCCCTTGGACTATGTGCGTTCCCTAGCGGGCATTTGGACTATCTAGGTTACCTAGCGGGCACTTGGACGATCTAGATTACCTAGGGGGAACCTGGACTATGGAGGTTAACTAGTGGGCACTTGGACTATCTAGGTAACCTAGCAGGCACTTGGACTATGTAGGTTAACTAGCGGGCACTTGGACTATCTAGGTTACCTAGCGGGCACTTGGGCTATGTACATTCCCTAGCAGGCACTTGGACTATCTACGTTACCTAGCGGGCACTTGGACTATGTACGTTACCTAGGGGGCACTTGGACTATGTACGTTTCCTAGCGGGTACTTGGACAATCTACGTTAACTAGCGGGCACTTGGACTATGTAGGTTCCCTATGGGGCACTTGGACTAGATAGGTTCCCTAGGGGGCACTTGGTCTATCTAGGTTAACTAGCGGGCACTTGGAATATCTAGGTTAATAGCTGGTTCTTGGACTATGTAGGTTAACTAGCAGGCACTTGGACAATCTAGGTTAACTAGCGGGCACTTGCACAATGCAGGTTCCCTAGCGGGAACTTTGATTATGTAGGTTCCCTAGCGGGCACTTGGATTATATAGGTTCCCAACGGGCACTTGGACTATCTAGGTTCCCTAACGGGCACTTGGAATATGTAGGTTCCCTATCTGGCACTTAGACTATGTAGGTTAACTAGCGGGCATTTGGATGATCAATGTTAACTAGCGGGCACTTGGACTATCTTGGTTAATTAGCGGGCACTTGTACAATGCAGGTTCCCTAGCGGGCACTTTGACTATGTAGGTTCCCTAGCGGGCACTTGGACTATATAGGTTCCGTATGGGCACTTGGACTATATAGGTTCCCTATGGGCACTTGGACTATCTAGGTTCCCTAACGGGCACTTGGAATATGTAGGTTTCCTCTCGGGCACTTGGACTATGTAAGTTCCCTAGCGGGCACTTGGACTATGTGGGTTTCCTGGCGGGCATTTGGACTATCTAGGTTACCTACCGGGCACTTGGACTCTGTAGGTTCCCTAGCGGGCACTTGGACTATGTAGGTTACCTAGCGGGCACTTGGAGTATCTACGTTAGCTAACAGGAACTTGGACTATCTAGGTTACCTAGCGGGCACTTTGACTATGTAGGTTACCTAGCAGGCACTTGGACTATCTAAGTTAGCTAAAAGGAACTTGGAATATCTAGGTTACCTAGCGGGCACTAGGACTATGTAGGTTACCTAACGGGCACTTGGACTATGTAGGTTAACTAGCGGACACTTGGACGATCTAGGTTAACTAGCCGGCACTTGGAATATCTAGGTTAACTAGCGGGCACTTGGACTATCTAGGTTAACTAGCGGGTTCTTGGACTCTGTAGGTTAACTAGCGGGCCCTTGGACTATGTAGGTTAACAAACGGGCACTTGGACGATCTAGGTTAACTAGCGGGCAATTGGACTATATTGTTTAACTAGCGGGCACTTGGACTATCTAGGTTAACTAGCGGGCACTTGGACGATGCAGGTTCCCTAATGGGCACTTTGCCTATGTAGGTTCCCTAGCGGGAACTTGGACTATATAGGTTCCCTATGGGCACTTGGACTCTCTAGTTTCCCTAAAGGGCACTTGGATTATGTAGGTTCCCTAGCGGGCACTTGGACTATGCAGATTCCGTATCGGGCACTTGGACTATGTAGGTTATCTAGCAGGCCCTTGGACTCTCTAGGTTACCTGGCGAGCACTTGGACGATGCAGGTTCCCTAGTGGGCACTTGGGCTGTCCAGGTTCCCTAACGGGCACTTGGACTGTGTAGGTTCCATAGGGGGCACTTGGACTATATAGGTTCCCTATTGGGCACTTGGACTATGTAGGTTTGTATCGGGCATTGGGACTATGTAGGTTAACTACCGGGCACTTGGACATCTAGGTTACCTAGCGGGCACTTGCTCTATTTACATACCCTAGCTGGCACTTGGACTATGTAGGTTACCTAGCGGGCCCTTGGACTATCTAGGTTAGCTAGCGGGCACTTGAACTATGTAGGTTAACTAGTGGGCCCTTAGACTATCTAGGTTAGCTAACGGGCACTTGGACAATATAGGTTAATTAGCCCGTACTTGGACTATGTAGGTCAACTAACGGGCCCTTGGACTATCTAGGTTAGCTAAGGGGCACTTGGACAATATAGGTTAATTAGCCCGTACTTGGACTATGTAGGTCAACTAACGGGCACTTGGACGATCTAAGTTAACTAGCGGGCACTTGGACTATGTAGGTTAGCTAGCGGGCACTTGAACTATGTAGGTTAACTAGTGGGCCCTTAGACTATCTAGGTTAGCTAGCGGGCACTTGGACTATGTAGGTTAAAGAGCGGGTATTTCGACTATGTAGGTGCCCTAGCGGGCATTTGGACTATATAGATTACCTAGGGGGTACTTGGACTTTGTAGGTTACATAGCGGTCACTTGGACTATCTAGGTTACCTAGCGTGCACTTGAACTATCTACGTTACCTAGCGGGTACTTGGACTATCTAGGTTAACTAGCGGGCACTTGGACTATCTAGGTTAACTAACGGGCACTTGGACTATGTAAGTTCCCTAGCGGGCACTTGGATTATGTAGGTTCCCTATCAGGCACATGGACTATGTAGGTTACTAACGGGCATTTGGACTATGTAGGTTACCTAACGGGCACTTGGACTATCTAGGTTATGTAACGGGCACTTGGACTATCTAGGTTACCTAGTGGGAACTTGGACTATGTAGGTTACCTATCGGGCACTTTGACTATCTTGGTTATTTAGCGGGCACTTGGACTATGTAGGTTAACTAGCGGACACTTGGACGAACTAGGTTAAGGAGCGGGTCCTTGGACTATGTATGTTACCTAGCGGGCACATGGACTATCTAGGTTAGCTAACAGGAACTTGGACTATCTAGGATACCTAGAAGGCACTTTGACAATTTAGGTCACCTAGCGGGCACTTGGACTATCTAGGTTACCTAACGGGCACTTGGACTATGCAGGTAACCTAGCGGGCAGTTGGATTGTCTAGTTCATCTAGCGGCGACATGGATTTCTAGGTTAACGAACGGGCACTTGGACTATGTAGGTTTCCTAGCGGGCAGTTGGACGATCTATATTAGGTAACGGGCACTAGGACTATCCAGGTTACCTAGCGGGAACTAGGACTATGTAGGTAAACTAGCGGGCACTTGGACTATCTAGGTTTCTTAACGGGCACTTGGACGATCTAGGTTAACTAGCGGGCACTTGGACTATTTAGGTTAACTAGCGGGCACTTGGACTATCTAAGTTAACTAGCGGGCACTTGGGCGATGCAGGTTCTCTAGCGGGCACTTGGACTATCTAGGTTCCCTAACGGGCACTTGGACTATGTAGGTTCCCTAGCGGGCACTTGGACTATGTAAGTCCCTTAGCGGGCACTTGGACTATGTTGGTTTCCTATCTGGCTCTTGGACTATGGTGGTTAACTAGCGGGCCCTTGGACTATGTAGGTTAACTAGCGGGCACTTAGACTATCTAGGTTACCTAGCGGGCACTTGGACTATCTAGGTTACATAGCGGGCACTTGGACTATGTAGGTTAACTAGCGAGCACTTGGACAATTTAGGTTAACTAGCGGACCTTGGACTACGTAGGTTAACTAGCGTGCACTTGGACTATCTAGTTTAACTAGCGGGCACCTGGATGCTCAATGTTAACTAGCGGTCACTTGGACTATCTAGGTTAGCTAACGGGCACTTGGACTAAGTACGTCCCCTAGTGGGCACTTGGACACTCTAGGTTAACTAACGGGCAGTAGGACTATCTAGGTTAACTAGCGAACACTTGGACTATCTAGGTTACCTAGCTGGCACTAAGACTATGAAGGTTCCCTAGCAGGCACTAGGATTATCTAGGTTACCTAGCGGGCACTTGGACTATGTAGGTTAACTAGAGGGCATTTGGACTATGTCGGTTACCTAGCAGGCACTTGGACTATATAGGTTCCCTATCGGGCACTTTGAAAATGTAGGTTAACTAGGGGGCACTAGGACAATGTAGGTTACCTAGCGGGCCCATAGACTATCTAGGTTACCTAGCGGGCATTTGGACTATATAGGCTCCCTAGCGTTTATTTGGACTATAAAGATTATTTAGCGGGCACTTAGACTTTGTAGGTTACCTAGCGGGTACTTGGACTATCTAGGTTACCTAGCAGGCACTTGAACTATCTACGTTACCTAGCGTGTACTTGGAGTATGTAGGTTACCTACCGGGCTGTTGGACAATCTAGGTTACCTAGCGGGCACTTGGACTATCTAGGTTAACTAACGGGCACTTGGACTATGTAGGTTCCCTAGCGGGCAATAGGATTATGTAGGTTCCGTATCGGGCACTTGGACTATGTAGGTTAACCAGCGGGCTTTGGAACATGTTGGTTACCTAGCGGGCACTTGGACTATGTAGGTTCCCTATCGGGCACTTGGAGAATGTAGGTTAACTAGGGGGCACTAGGACAATGTAGGTTACCTAGCGGGCCCTTGGACTATCTAGGTTACCTCGGGGAAACCTGGACTATGTAGGTTAACTAGTGGGCACTTGGACTATCTAGGTTACCTAGCAGGCACTTGGACTATGTACGTTCCCAAGCAGGCCCTTGGATTATCTACGTTACCTAGAGGGCACTTAGACTATGTACGTTATCTAGCGGGCACTTGGAGTATGTACGTTTCCTAGTGGGTACTTGGACTAGATAGGTTCCCTAGCGGGCACTTGGTCTATCTAGGTTAACTAGCGGGCACTTGGACTATCTAGGTTAACTAGCGGACATTTGGACTATTAGGGCCCCTAGCGGGCATTTAGATTATATTGGTTTCCTAGCGGGCACTTGGATTATGTAGGTTAGGTAACGGGCACTTGGACTATCTAGGTTACCTAGCGGGAACTTGGACTATGTAGGTTACCTAGCAGGCACTTGGACTATCTAGGTTAGTTAACAGGAACTTGGAATATCTAGATTACCTAGCGGGCACTTGGATTATGTAGGTTACCTTGCGGGCACTTGGACTATCTAGGTTACCTAACGGGAACTTGGACTATGTAGGTTAACTAGCGCACTCTTGGACGATCTAGGTTAACAAGCGGGCACTTGGAATATCTAGGTTAACTAGCGGGCCCTTGGACTATATAGGTTATCTAGCGGGCACTTGGACAATCTAGGTAAACTAGCGGGTTCTGGACTATGTAGGTTAACTAGCGGGCACTTGGACAATGCAGGTTCCCTAGTGGGCACTTTGACTATGTAGCTTCCCTAGCGGGCACTTGGACTATATATGTTCCCTACGGGCACTTGGACTATCTAAGTTCCCTAACAGGCACTTGGAATATGTAGGTTCCCTATCGGGCACTTGGACTATGTAGGTTCCTCAGCGGGCACTTGGATTATGTAGGTTCCCTATCGGGCACTTGGAATATCAAGGTTAACCAGCGGGCACTTGGACGATCTAGGTTAACTAGCAGGCCCTGGGCTATGTAGGTTAACTAGCGGGCACTTGGACTATGTAGGTTAACTAGCAGGCACTTGAACTATCAGGTTAACCAGCGGTCACTTAGACTATGTAGGTAACCTAGCGGGAACTTGGACTGTCTAGGTTACCTAGTGGGCACTTTGACTATCTAGGATAACAAACGGGCACTTAGACTATGTACGTCCCCTAGCGGGCACTTGGAATATCTAGGTTAACTAGAGGGCACTTGGACTATGTAGGTTAACTAGCGGGCACTTGGACTATCTAGGTTAAGTAGAGGACCTTGGACTATGTAGGTTAACTAGCGGGCACTTGGACTATCTAGATTAACTAGCTGGCACTTGGATGATGCAGGTTCCCTAGCGGGCACTTGGACGATCTAGGTTCCCTAACGGGCACTTGGACTATGTAGGTTCCCTAGCGGGCACTTAGACTATGTAAGTCCCTTAGTGGGCGCTTGGACTATGTAGGTTCCCTATTGCGCATTTGGACTATGTAGGTTAACTTGCGGGCCCTTGGATGATGTAGGTTAACTAGCGAGCACTTAGACTATCTAGGTTACCTAGCAGGCACTTGGACTATGTACGTCCCCTAGTGGGCACTTGGACTATCTAGGATAACTAACGGGCACTTGGAATATCTAGGTTACCTAGCGGGCACTAGGACTATCTAGGTTAATAAAAGTCACTTGGAGTATGTAGGTTCCCTACCGGGCCCTTGGACTATGTGCGTTCCCTAGCGGGCATTTGGACTATCTAGGTTGCCTAACGGGCACTTGGACTATGTAGGTTCCCTAGCGGGCACTTGGATTATGTAGGTTCCCTATCGGGCACATGGACTATGTAGGATAACTAGCGGGCATTTGGACTATGTAGGTTACCTAGCGGGCACTTGGACTATCTAGATTACCTAGGGGGAACCTGGACTATGGAGGTTAACTAGTGGGCACTTGGACTATCTAGGTAACCTAGCAGGCACTTGGACTATGTAGGTTAACTAGCGGGCACTTGGACTATCTAGGTTACCTAGCGGGAACTTGGACTATGTAGGTTACCTAGCAGGCACTTGGACTATCTAGGTTAGTTAACAGGAACTTGGAATATCTAGATTACCTAGCGGGCACTTGGATTATGTAGGTTACCTTGCGGGCACTTGGACTATCTAGGTTACCTAATGGGAACTTGGACTATGTAGGTTAACTAGCGCACTCTTGGACGATCTAGGTTAACTAGCGGGCACTTGGAATATCTAGGTTAACTAGCGGGCCCTTGGACTATATAGGTTATCTAGCGGGCACATGGACAATCTAGGTAAACTAGCGGGTTCTGGACTATGTAGGTTAACTAGCGGGCACTTGGACAATGCAGGTTCCCTAGTGGGCAATTTGACTATGTAGGTTCCCTAGCGGGCACTTGGACTATATATGTTCCCTACGGGCACTTGGACTATCTAAGTTCCCTAACAGGCACTTGGAATATGTAGGTTCCCTATCGGGCACTTGGACTATGTAGGTTCCTCAGCGGGCACTTGGATTATGTAGGTTCCCTATCGGGCACTTGGACTATCAAGGTTAACTAGCGGGCACTTGGACGATCTAGGTTAACTAGCAGGCCCTGGGCTATGTAGGTTAACTAGCGGGCACTTGGACTATGTAGGTTAACTAGCAGGCACTTGAACTATCAGGTTAACCAGCGGTCACTTAGACTATGTAGGTAACCTAGCGGGAACTTGGACTGTCTAGGTTACCTAGTGGGCACTTTGACTATCTAGGATAACAAACGGGCACTTAGACTATGTACGTCCCCTAGCGGGCACTTGGAATATCTAGGTTAACTAGAGGGCACTTGGACTATGTAGGTTAACTAGCGGGCACTTGGACTATCTAGGTTAAGTAGAGGACCTTGGACTATGTAGGTTAACTAGCGGGCACTTGGACTATCTAGATTAACTAGCTGGCACTTGGATGATGCAGGTTCCCTAGCGGGCACTTGGACTATCTAGGTTCCCTAACGTGCACTTGGACTATGTAGGTTCCCTAGCGGGCACTTAGACTATGTAAGTCCCTTAGTGGGCGCTTGGACTATGTAGGTTCCCTATTGCGCATTTGGACTATGTAGGTTAACTTGCGGGCCCTTGGACGATGTAGGTTAACTAGCGAGCACTTAGACTATCTAGGTTACCTAGCAGGCACTTGGACTATGTACGTCCCCTAGTGGGCACTTGGACTATCTAGGATAACTAACGGGCACTTGGACTATCTAGGTTACCTAGCGGGCACTAGGACTATCTAGGTTAATAAAAGTCACTTGGAGTATGTAGGTTCCCTAGCGGGCCCTTGGACTATGTGCGTTCCCTAGCGGGCATTTGGACTATCTAGGTTGCCTAACGGGCACTTGGACTATGTAGGTTCCCTAGCGGGCACTTGGATTATGTAGGTTCCCTATCGGGAACATGGACTATGTAGGATAACTAGCGGGCATTTGGACTATGTAGGTTACCTAGCGGGCACTTGGACTATCTAGATTACCTAGGGGGAACCTGGACTATGGAGGTTAACTAGTGGGCACTTGGACTATCTAGGTAACCTAGCAGGCACTTGGACTATGTAGGTTAACTAGCGGGCACTTGGACTATCTAGGTTACCTAGCGGGCACTTGGGCTATGTACATTCCTTAGCAGGCACTTGGACTATCAACGTTACCTAGCGGGCACTTGGACTATGTACGTTACCTAGGGGCACTTGGGCTATGTACGTTTCCTAGCGGGTACTTGGACAATCTACGTTAACTAGCGGGCACTTGGACTATGTAGGTTCCCTATGGGGCACTTGGACTAAATAGGTTCCCTAGGGGGCACTTGGTCTATCAAGGTTAACTATGGGGCACTTGGAATATCTAGGTTAATAGCTGGTTCTTGGACTATGTAGGTTAACTAGCAGGCACTTGGACAATCTAGGTTAACTAGCGGGCACTTGCACAATGCAGGTTCCCTAGCGGGCACTTTGACTATGTAGGTTCCCTAGCGGGCACTTGGACTATATAGGTTCCCAACGGGCACTTGGACTATCTAGGTTCCCTAACGGGCACTTGGTATATGTAGGTTCCCTATCTGGCACTTAGACTATGTAGGTTAACTAGCGGGCATTTGGATGATCAATGTTAACTAGCGGGCACTTGGACTATCTTGGTTAATTAGCGGGCACTTGTAAAATGCAGGTTCCCTAGTGGGCACTTTGAATATGTAGGTTCCCTATGGGCACTTGGACTATCTAGGTTCCCTAACGGGCACTTGAAATATGTAGGTTCCCTCTCGGGCACTTGGACTATGTAAGTTCCCTAGCGGGCACTTGGACTATGTGGGTTTCCTGGCGGGCATTTGGACTATCTAGGTTACCTACCGGGCACTTGGACTCTGTAGGTTCCCTAGCGGGCACTTGGACTATGTAGGTTACCTAGCGGGCACTTGGAGTATCTACGTTAGCTAACAGGAACTTGGACTATCTAGGTTACCTAGTGGGCACTTTCACTATGTAGGTTACCTAGCAGGCACTTGGACTATCTAAGTTAGCTAAAAGGAACTTGGACTATCTAGGTTACCTAGCGGGCACTAGGACTATGTAGGTTACCTAACGGGCACTTGGACTATGTAGGTTAACTAGCGGACTCTTGGACGATCTAGGTTAACTAGCCGGCACTTGGAATATCTAGGTTAACTAGCGGGCACTTGGACTATCTAGGTTAACTAGCGGGTTCTTGGACTATGTAGGTTATCTAGCGGGCCCTTGGACTATGTAGGTTAACAAACGGGCACTTGGACGATCTAGGTTAACTAGCGGGCAATTGGACTATATTGTTTAACTAGCGGGCACTTGGACTATCTAGGTTAACTAGCGGGCACTTGGACGATGCAGGTTCCCTAATGGGCACTTTGCCTATGTAGGTTCCCTAGCGGGAACTTGGACTATATAGGTTCCCTATGGGCACTTGGACTCTCTAGTTTCCCTAAAGGGCACTTGGATTATGTAGGTTCCCTAGCGGGCACTTGGACTATGCAGATTCCGTATCGGGCACTTGGACTATGTAGGTTATCTAGCAGGCCCTTGGACTCTCTAGGTTACCTGGCGAGCACTTGGACGATGCAGGTTCCCTAGTGGGCACTTGGGCTGTCCAGGTTCCCTAACGGGCACTTGGACTGTGTAGGTTCCATAGGGGGCACTTGGACTATATAGGTTCCCTATTGGGCACTTGGACTATGTAGGTTTGTATCGGGCATTGGGACTATGTAGGTTAACTACCGGGCACTTGGACATCTAGGTTACCTAGCGGGCACTTGCTCTATTTACATACCCTAGCTGGCACTTGGACTATGTAGGTTACCTAGCGGGCCCTTGGACTATCTAGGTTAGCTAGCGGGCACTTGAACTATGTAGGTTAACTAGTGGGCCCTTAGACTATCTATGTTAGCTAACGGGCACTTGGACAATATAGGTTAATTAGCCCGTACTTGGACTATGTAGGTCTACTAACGGGCCCTTGGACTATCTAGGTTAGCTAAGGGGCACTTGGATTATGTAGGTTAACTAGCGGGCACTTGGAAAATGTAGGTTAACTAGCAGACACTTGGACGATCTAGGTTAACTAGCGGTCCCTTGGACTATGTAGGTTAACTAGCGGGCACTTGGACGATCTAGGTTAACTAGCGGGCACTTGGACTATGTAGGTTAGCTAGCGGGCACTTGAACTATGTAGGTTAACTAGTGGGCCCTTAGACTATCTAGGTTAGCTAGCGGGCACTTGGACTATGTAGGTTAAAGAGCGGGTATTTCGACTATGTAGGTGCCCTAGCGGGCATTTGGACTATATAGATTACCTAGGGGGTACTTGGAAATTGTAGGTTACATAGCGGGCACTTGGACTATCTAGGTTACCTAGCGTGCACTTGAACTATCTACGTTACCTAGCGGGTACTTGGACTATCTAGGTTAACTAGCGGGCACTTGGACTATCTAGGTTAACTAACGGGCACTTGGACTATGTAAGTTCCCTAGCGGGCACTTGGATTATGTAGGTTCCCTATCAGGCACATGGACTATGTAGGTTACTAGCGGGCATTTGGACTATGTAGGTTACCTAACGGGCACTTGGACTATCTAGGTTATGTAATGGGCACTTGGACTATCTAGGTTACCTAGTGGGAACTTGGACTATGTAGGTTACCTATCGGGCACTTTGACTATCTTGGTTATTTAGCGGGCACTTGGACTATGTAGGTTAACTAGCGGACACTTGGACGAACTAGGTTAAGGAGCGGGTCCTTGGACTATGTAGGTTACCTAGCGGGCACATGGACTATCTAGGTTAGCTAACAGGAACTTGGACTATCTAGGTTACCTAGAAGGCACTTTGACTATTTAGGTCACCTAGCGGGCACTTGGACTATCTAGGTTACCTAACGGGCACTTGGACTATGCAGGTAACGTAGCGGGCAGTTGGACTGTCTAGTTCATCTAGCGGCGACATGGAATTCTAGGTTAACGAACGGGCACTTGGACTATGTAGGTTGCCTAGCGGGCACTTGGACGATCTATGTTAGGTAACGGGCACTAGGACTACCCAGGTTACCTAGCGGGCACTTGGACTATTTAGGTTAACTAGCGGGCACTTGGACTATCTAAGTTAACTAGCGGGCACTTGGGCGATGCAGGTTCTCTAGCGGGCACTTGGACTATCTAGGTTCCCTAACGGGCACTTGGACTATGGAGGTTCCCTAGCGGGCACTTGGACTAGGTAAGTCCCGTAGAGGGCACTTGGACTATGTTGGTTTCCTATCTGGCTCTTGGACTATGGTGGTTAACTAGCGGGCCCTTGGACTATGTAGGTTAACTAGCGGGCACTTAGACTATCTAGGTTACCTAGCGGGCACTTGGACTATGTACATACCCTAGCGGGCACTTGGACTATCTAAGTTACCTAGAGGGCACATGGACTATGTACGTCCCCTAGTGGACACTTGGACTATCTAAGTTACTTAGCGGGCACTTGGACTATATAGGTTAACTAGAGGGCACTGGGACTATGTAGGTTAACTAGCAGACACTTGGACGATCTAGGTTAACTAGTGGGCCCTTGCACTATGTAGGTTAACTAGCGGGTCCTTGTATTATGTAGGTTTACTAGCAGGCACTTGGACTATCTAGGTTAACTAGCGGGCACTTGGATTGTCAAGGTTACCTAGTGGGCACTTTGAAGATCTAGGTTAGCAAACGGGCACTTGTAATATGTAGGTTACCTAGCAGGCACTTGGACTGTCTAGGTTACTTAGCGGGCACTTGGACTATCTAGGTTAACGAACGGGCACTTGCATTATGTGGTTACGTAGCGGGCACTTGGACTATCTATGTTAGCTAACGGGCACTTGGAGTATCTAAGTTACCTAGTGGGCACTTGGAATATGTAGGTTACCTAGCAGGCACTTGGACTGTCTAGGTTTCCTAGCGGGCACTTGGACTATCTAGGTTAACAAACGGGCACTTGGACTATGTGGTTACCTAGCGGGCACTTGGACTATCTCTGTTAGCTAACGGGCACTTGGACTATCTAAGTTGCCTAGCGGGCACTTGGACTACGTATGTTCCCTAGCGGGCACTTGGACTCTGTATGTTCCCTAGCGGACACTTGGACTATGTATGTTCCCTATGGACACTTGAACTATGTAAGTTAACTACCGGGCACTTGGACTATGTAGGTTAACAAGCGGGCCCTTGGACTATCTAGGTTACCTAGCGGGCCCTTGGACTATGTAGATTAACTAGCGGCATTTGGACTATCTACGTTAACTAGCGGGCCCTTGGACTATGTAGATTCCCTAGCGGGCATTTGGACTATATAGATATACTAGCGGGCACTTAGACTTTGTAGGTTACCTAGCAGACACTTGGACTATCTAGGTTACCTAGCTGGCACTTGAACTATCTTCGTTACCTAATGGGCACTTGGACTATGTAGGTTCCCTAGCGGGCATTTGGATTATTTATTTTCCCTATCGGGCACTTGGACTATGTAGGGTACCTAGCGGGCACTTGGACTATGTAGGTTCCCTATCGGGCACTTGGAGAATGTAGGTTAACTAGGGGGCACTAGGACTGTGTAGGTTTCCTAGCGGGCCCTTGGACTACCTAGGTTACCGAGCGGGCATTTGGACTATGTATGCTCCCTAGTGGTCATTTGGACTATATAGATTACCTAGCGGGCACTTAGACTTTGTAGGTTACCTAGTGGGCACTTAGACTATCTAGGTTACCTAGCTGGCACTTGAACTATCTTCGTTACCTAGCGGGTATTTGGAGTATGTAGGTTACCTACCGGGCTGTTGGACTATCTAGGTTACCTAGCGGGCACTGGGACTATCTAGGTTAACTAACGGGCACTTGGACTATGTAGGTTCCCTAGCGGGCCCATGGACTATTTAAGTTCCCTAGCGGGCACTTGGACTATGTGGATTCCCTAGCTGGCATTTGGACTATCTAGGTTACCTAACGGGCACTTGGACAATGTAGGTTCCCTAGCGGGCACTTGGATTTTGTAGGTTGCCTATCGGGCACTTGTACTATGTAGGTTAACTAGCGGGCATTTGGACTATGTAGGTTACCTAGCAGGCACTTGGACTATGTAGGTTCCCTATCGGGCATTTTGACTATGTAGGTTACCTAGCGGGCCCTTGGACTATCTAGGTTACCTAGGGGGAACCTGGACTATGTAGGTTAACTAGTGGGCACTTGGACTACCTAGGTTACCTTGCAGGCACTTGGACTATATAGGTTACCTAGCGGGCACTTGGACTATGTACGTTCCCTAGCGGGCACTTGGACTATCTATGTTACCTAGCGGGCACTTGGACTATGTACATTTCCTAGCGGGTACTTGGACTAGATAGGTTCCCTAGCGGGCACTTGGTCTGTCTAGGTTAACTAGTGGGCACTTGGACTATGTGGGTTTCCTGGCGGGCATTTGGACTATCTAGGTTACCTACCGGGCACTTGGACTCTGTAGGTTCCCTAGCGGGCACTTGGACTATGTAGGTTACCTAGCGGGCACTTGGAGTATCTACGTTAGCTAACAGGAACTTGGACTATCTAGGTTACCTAGTGGGCACTTTGACTATGTAGGTTACCTAGCAGGCACTTGGACTATCTAAGTTAGCTAAAAGGAACTTGGACTATCTAGGTTACCTAGCGGGCACTAGGACTATGTAGGTTACCTAACGGGCACTTGGACTATGTAGGTTAACTAGCGGACACTTGGACGATCTAGGTTAACTAGCCGGCACTTGGAATATCTAGGTTAACTAGCGGGCACTTGGACTATCTAGGTTAACTAGCTGGTTCTTGGACTATGTAGGTTAACTAGCGGGCCCTTGGACTATGTAGGTTAACAAACGGGCACTTGGACGATCTAGGTTAACTAGCGGGCAATTGGACTATATTGTTTAACTAGCGGGCACTTGGACTATCTAGGTTAACTAGCGGGCACTTGGACGATGCAGGTTCCCTAATGGGCACTTTGCCTATGTAGGTTCTCTAGCGGGAACTTGGACTATATAGGTTCCCTATGGGCACTTGGACTCTCTAGTTTCCCTAAAGGGCACTTGGATTATGTAGGTTCCCTAGCGGGCACTTGTACTATGCAGATTCCGTATCGGGCACTTGGACTATGTAGGTTATCTAGCAGGCCCTTGGACTCTCTAGGTTACCTGGCGAGCACTTGGACGATGCAGGTTCCCTAGTGGGCACTTGGGCTGTCCAGGTTCCCTAACGGGCACTTGGACTGTGTAGGTTCCATAGGGGGCACTTGGACTATATAGGTTCCCTATTGGGCACTTGGACTATGTAGGTTTGTATCGGGCATTGGGACTATGTAGGTTAACTACCGGGCACTTGGACATCTAGGTTACCTAGCGGGCACTTGCTCTATTTACATACCCTAGCTGGCACTTGGACTATGTAGGTTACCTAGCGGGCCCTTGGACTATCTAGGTTAGCTAGCGGGCACTTGAACTATGTAGGTTAACTAGTGGGCCCTTAGACTATCTAGGTTAGCTAACGGGCACTTGGACAATATAGGTTAATTAGCCCGTACTTGGACTATGTAGGTCAACTAACGGGCCCTTGGACTATCTAGGTTAGTTAAGGGGCACTTGGATTATGTAGGTTAACTAGCGGGCACTTGGAAAATGTAGGTTAACTAGCGGACACTTGGACGATCTAGGTTAACTAGCGGGCCCTTTCACTTTGTAGGTTAACTAGCGGTCCCTTGGACTATGTAGGTTAACTAGCGGGCACTTGGACGATCTAGGTTAACTAGCGGGCACTTGGACTATGTAGGTTAGCTAGCGGGCACTTGAACTATGTAGGTTAACTAGTGGGCCCTTAGACTATCTAGGTTAGCTAGCGGGCACTTGGACTATGTATGTTAAAGAGCGGGTATTTCGACTATGTAGGTGCCCTAGCGGGCATTTGGACTATATAGATTACCTAGGGGGTACTTGGAAATTGTAGGTTACATAGCGGGCACTTGGACTATCTAGGTTACCTAGCGTGCACTTGAACTATCTACGTTACCTAGCGGGTACTTGGACTATCTAGGTTAACTAGCGGGCACTTGGACTATCTAGGTTAACTAACGGGCACTTGGACTATGTAAGTTCCCTAGCGGGCACTTGGATTATGTAGGTTCCCTATCAGGCACATGGACTATGTAGGTTACTAGCGGGCATTTGGACTATGTAGGTTACCTAACGGGCACTTGGACTATCTAGGTTATGTAACGGGCACTTGGACTATCTAGGTTACCTAGTGGGAACTTGGACTATGTAGGTTACCTATCGGGCACTTTGACTATCTTGGTTATTTAGCGGGCACTTGGACTATGTAGGTTAACTAGCGGACACTTGGACGAACTAGGTTAAGGAGCGGGTCCTTGGACTATGTAGGTTACCTAGCGGGCACATGGACTATCTAGGTTAGCTAACAGGAACTTGGACTATCTAGGTTACCTAGAAGGCACTTTGACTATTTAGGTCACCTAGCGGGCACTTGGACTATCTAGGTTACCTAACGGGCACTTGGACTATGCAGGTAACCTAGCGGGCAGTTGGACTGTCTAGTTCATCTAGCGGCGACATGGATTTCTAGGTTAATGAACGGGCACTTGGACTATGTAGGTTGCCTAGCGGGCACTTAGACGATCTATGTTAGGTAACGGGCACTAGGACTATCCAGGTTACCTAGCGGGCACTTGGACTATTTAGGTTAACTAGCGGGCACTTGGACTATCTAAGTTAACTAGCGGGCACTTGGGCGATGCAGGTTCTCTAGCGGGCACTTGGACTATATAGGTTCCCTAACGGGCACTTGGACTATGGAGGTTCCCTAGCGGGCACTTGGACTATGTAAGTCCCGTAGAGGGCACTTGGACTATGTTGGTTTCCTATCTGGCTCTTGGACTATGGTGGTTAACTAGCGGGCCCTTGGACTATGTAGGTTAACTAGCGGGCACTTAGACTATCTAGGTTACCTAGCGGGCACTTGGACTATGTACATACCCTAGCGGGCACTTGGACTATCTAAGTTACCTAGCGGGCACATGGACTATGTACGTCCCCTAGTGGGCACTTGGACTATCTAAGTTACTTAGCGGGCACTTGGACTATGTAGGTTAACTAGAGGGCACTGGGACTATGTAGGTTAACTAGCAGACACTTGGACGATCTAGGTTATCTAGTGGGCCCTTGCACTATGTAGGTTAACTAGCGGGTCCTTGTATTATGTAGGTTTACTAGCAGGCACTTGGACTATCTAGGTTAACTAGCGGGCACTTGGACTATGTAGTTTCCCTAGCGGGCATTTGGACTATTTAGGTTACCTAGCGGGAAATTGGACTATGTAGGTTGCCTATCGGGTACTTGGACTATGTAGGTTAACTAGCGGGCACTTGGATTGTCAAGGTTACCTAGTGGGCACTTTGAAGATCTAGGTTAGCAAACGGGCTCTTGGAATATGTAGGTTAACTAGCGGGCACTTAGACTATCTAGGTTACCTAGCGGGCACTTGGACTATGTACATACCCTAGCGGGCACTTGGACTATCTAAGTTACCTAGAGGGCACATGGACTATGTACGTCCCCTAGTGGACACTTGGACTATCTAAGTTACTTAGCGGGCACTTGGACTATATAGGTTAACTAGAGGGCACTGGGACTATGTAGGTTAACTAGCAGACACTTGGACGATCTAGGTTAACTAGTGGGCCCTTGCACTATGTAGGTTAACTAGCGGGTCCTTGTATTATGTAGGTTTACTAGCAGGCACTTGGACTATCTAGGTTAACTAGCGGGCACTTGGATTGTCAAGGTTACCTAGTGGGCACTTTGAAGATCTAGGTTAGCAAACGGGCACTTGTAATATGTAGGTTACCTAGCAGGCACTTGGACTGTCTAGGTTACTTAGCGGGCACTTGGACTATCTAGGTTAACGAACGGGCACTTGCATTATGTGGTTACATAGCGGGCACTTGGACTATCTATGTTAGCTAACGGGCACTTGGAGTATCTAAGTTACCTAGTGGGCACTTGGAATATGTAGGTTACCTAGCAGGCACTTGGACTGTCTAGGTTTCCTAGCGGGCACTTGGACTATCTAGGTTAACAAACGGGCACTTGGACTATGTGGTTACCTAGCGGGCACTTGGACTATCTCTGTTAGCTAACGGGCACTTGGACTATCTAAGTTGCCTAGCGGGCACTTGGACTACGTATGTTCCCTAGCGGGCACTTGGACTCTGTATGTTCCCTAGCGGGCACTTGGACTATGTATGTTCCCTATGGACACTTGAACTATGTAAGTTAACTACCGGGCACTTGGACTATGTAGGTTAACAAGCGGGCCCTTGGACTATCTAGGTTACCTAGCGGGCCCTTGGACTATGTAGATTAACTAGCGGCATTTGGACTATCTACGTTAACTAGCGGGCCCTTGGACTATGTAGATTCCCTAGCGGGCATTTGGACTATATAGATATACTAGCGGGCACTTAGACTTTGTAGGTTACCTAGCAGACACTTGGACTATCTAGGTTACCTAGCTGGCACTTGAACTATCTTCGTTACCTAATGGGCACTTGGACTATGTAGGTTCCCTAGCGGGCACTTGGATTATTTATTTTCCCTATCGGGCACTTGGACTATGTAGGGTACCTAGCGGGCACTTGGACTATGTAGGTTCCCTATCGGGCACTTGGAGAATGTAGGTTAACTAGGGGGCACTAGGACTGTGTAGGTTTCCTAGCGGGCCCTTGGACTACCTAGGTTACCGAGCGGGCATTTGGACTATGTATGCTCCCTAGTGGTCATTTGGACTATATAGATTACCTAGCGGGCACTTAGACTTTGTAGGTTACCTAGTGGGCACTTAGACTATCTAGGTTACCTAGCTGGCACTTGAACTATCTTCGTTACCTAGCGGGTATTTGGAGTATGTAGGTTACCTACCGGGCTGTTGGACTATCTAGGTTACCTAGCGGGCACTGGGACTATCTAGGTTAACTAACGGGCACTTGGACTATGTAGGTTCCCTAGCGGGCCCATGGACTATTTAAGTTCCCTAGCGGGCACTTGGACTATGTGGATTCCCTAGCTGGCATTTGGACTATCTAGGTTACCTAACGGGCACTTGGACAATGTAGGTTCCCTAGCGGGCACTTGGATTTTGTAGGTTGCCTATCGGGCACTTGTACTATGTAGGTTAACTAGCGGGCATTTGGACTATGTAGGTTACCTAGCAGGCACTTGGACTATGTAGGTTCCCTATCGGGCATTTTGACTATGTAGGTTACCTAGCGGGCCCTTGGACTATCTAGGTTACCTAGGGGGAACCTGGACTATGTAGGTTAACTAGTGGGCACTTGGACTACCTAGGTTACCTTGCAGGCACTTAGACTATATAGGTTACCTAGCGGGCACTTGGACTATGTACGTTCCCTAGCGGGCACTTGGACTATCTATGTTACCTAGCGGGCACTTGGACTATGTACATTTCCTAGCGGGTACTTGGACTAGATAGGTTCCCTAGCGGGCACTTGGTCTGTCTAGGTTAACTAGCGGGCACTTGGACTATGTGGGTTTCCTGGCGGGCATTTGGACTATCTAGGTTACCTACCGGGCACTTGGACTCTGTAGGTTCCCTAGCGGGCACTTGGACTATGTAGGTTACCTAGCGGGCACTTGGAGTATCTACGTTAGCTAACAGGAACTTGGACTATCTAGGTTACCTAGTGGGCACTTTGACTATGTAGGTTACCTAGCAGGCACTTGGACTATCTAAGTTAGCTAAAAGGAACTTGGACTATCTAGGTTACCTAGCGGGCACTAGGACTATGTAGGTTACCTAACGGGCACTTGGACTATGTAGGTTAACTAGCGGACACTTGGACGATCTAGGTTAACTAGCCGGCACTTGGAATATCTAGGTTAACTAGCGGGCACTTGGACTATCTAGGTTAACTAGCTGGTTCTTGGACTATGTAGGTTAACTAGCGGGCCCTTGGACTATGTAGGTTAACAAACGGGCACTTGGACGATCTAGGTTAACTAGCGGGCAATTGGACTATATTGTTTAACTAGCGGGCACTTGGACTATCTAGGTTAACTAGCGGGCACTTGGACGATGCAGGTTCCCTAATGGGCACTTTGCCTATGTAGGTTCTCTAGCGGGAACTTGGACTATATAGGTTCCCTATGGGCACTTGGACTCTCTAGTTTCCCTAAAGGGCACTTGGATTATGTAGGTTCCCTAGCGGGCACTTGGACTATGCAGATTCCGTATCGGGCACTTGGACTATGTAGGTTATCTAGCAGGCCCTTGGACTCTCTAGGTTACCTGGCGAGCACTTGGACGATGCAGGTTCCCTAGTGGGCACTTGGGCTGTCCAGGTTCCCTAACGGGCACTTGGACTGTGTAGGTTCCATAGGGGGCACTTGGACTATATAGGTTCCCTATTGGGCACTTGGACTATGTAGGTTTGTATCGGGCATTGGGACTATGTAGGTTAACTACCGGGCACTTGGACATCTAGGTTACCTAGCGGGCACTTGCTCTATTTACATACCCTAGCTGGCACTTGGACTATGTAGGTTACCTAGCGGGCCCTTGGACTATCTAGGTTAGCTAGCGGGCACTTGAACTATGTAGGTTAACTAGTGGGCCCTTAGACTATCTAGGTTAGCTAACGGGCACTTGGACAATATAGGTTAATTAGCCCGTACTTGGACTATGTAGGTCAACTAACGGGCCCTTGGACTATCTAGGTTAGTTAAGGGGCACTTGGATTATGTAGGTTAACTAGCGGGCACTTGGAAAATGTAGGTTAACTAGCGGACACTTGGACGATCTAGGTTAACTAGCGGGCCCTTTCACTTTGTAGGTTAACTAGCGGTCCCTTGGACTATGTAGGTTAACTAGCGGGCACTTGGACGATCTAGGTTAACTAGCGGGCACTTGGACTATGTAGGTTAGCTAGCGGGCACTTGAACTATGTAGGTTAACTAGTGGGCCCTTAGACTATCTAGGTTAGCTAGCGGGCACTTGGACTATGTATGTTAAAGAGCGGGTATTTCGACTATGTAGGTGCCCTAGCGGGCATTTGGACTATATAGATTACCTAGGGGGTACTTGGAAATTGTAGGTTACATAGCGGGCACTTGGACTATCTAGGTTACCTAGCGTGCACTTGAACTATCTACGTTACCTAGCGGGTACTTGGACTATCTAGGTTAACTAGCGGGCACTTGGACTATCTAGGTTAACTAACGGGCACTTGGACTATGTAAGTTCCCTAGCGGGCACTTGGATTATGTAGGTTCCCTATCAGGCACATGGACTATGTAGGTTACTAGCGGGCATTTGGACTATGTAGGTTACCTAACGGGCACTTGGACTATCTAGGTTATGTAACGGGCACTTGGACTATCTAGGTTACCTAGTGGGAACTTGGACTATGTAGGTTACCTATCGGGCACTTTGACTATCTTGGTTATTTAGCGGGCACTTGGACTATGTAGGTTAACTAGCGGACACTTGGACGAACTAGGTTAAGGAGCGGGTCCTTGGACTATGTAGGTTACCTAGCGGGCACATGGACTATCTAGGTTAGCTAACAGGAACTTGGACTATCTAGGTTACCTAGAAGGCACTTTGACTATTTAGGTCACCTAGCGGGCACTTGGACTATCTAGGTTACCTAACGGGCACTTGGACTATGCAGGTAACGTAGCGGGCAGTTGGACTGTCTAGTTCATCTAGCGGCGACATGGAATTCTAGGTTAACGAACGGACACTTGGACTATGTAGGTTGCCTAGCGGGCACTTGGACGATCTATGTTAGGTAACGGGCACTAGGACTACCCAGGTTACCTA
Source organism: Tenrec ecaudatus (assembly GCF_050624435.1). Classification (NCBI taxonomy): domain Eukaryota; kingdom Metazoa; phylum Chordata; class Mammalia; order Afrosoricida; family Tenrecidae; genus Tenrec; species Tenrec ecaudatus. The sequence continues at coordinate 2,470,469 of NW_027457609.1, forward strand.
GCGGGCACTTGGACTATTTAGGTTAACTAGCGGGCACTTGGACTATCTAAGTTAACTAGCGGGCACTTGGGCGATGCAGGTTCTCTAGCGGGCACTTGGACTATCTAGGTTCCCTAACGGGCACTTGGACTATGGAGGTTCCCTAGCGGGCACTTGGACTAGGTAAGTCCCGTAGAGGGCACTTGGACTATGTTGGTTTCCTATCTGGCTCTTGGACTATGGTGGTTAACTAGCGGGCCCTTGGACTATGTAGGTTAACTAGCGGGCACTTAGACTATCTAGGTTACCTAGCGGGCACTTGGACTATGTACATACCCTAGCGGGCACTTGGACTATCTAAGTTACCTAGAGGGCACATGGACTATGTACGTCCCCTAGTGGACACTTGGACTATCTAAGTTACTTAGCGGGCACTTGGACTATATAGGTTAACTAGAGGGCACTGGGACTATGTAGGTTAACTAGCAGACACTTGGACGATCTAGGTTAACTAGTGGGCCCTTGCACTATGTAGGTTAACTAGCGGGTCCTTGTATTATGTAGGTTTACTAGCAGGCACTTGGACTATCTAGGTTAACTAGCGGGCACTTGGATTGTCAAGGTTACCTAGTGGGCACTTTGAAGATCTAGGTTAGCAAACGGGCACTTGTAATATGTAGGTTACCTAGCAGGCACTTGGACTGTCTAGGTTACTTAGCGGGCACTTGGACTATCTAGGTTAACGAACGGGCACTTGCATTATGTGGTTACGTAGCGGGCACTTGGACTATCTATGTTAGCTAACGGGCACTTGGAGTATCTAAGTTACCTAGTGGGCACTTGGAATATGTAGGTTACCTAGCAGGCACTTGGACTGTCTAGGTTTCCTAGCGGGCACTTGGACTATCTAGGTTAACAAACGGGCACTTGGACTATGTGGTTACCTAGCGGGCACTTGGACTATCTCTGTTAGCTAACGGGCACTTGGACTATCTAAGTTGCCTAGCGGGCACTTGGACTACGTATGTTCCCTAGCGGGCACTTGGACTCTGTATGTTCCCTAGCGGACACTTGGACTATGTATGTTCCCTATGGACACTTGAACTATGTAAGTTAACTACCGGGCACTTGGACTATGTAGGTTAACAAGCGGGCCCTTGGACTATCTAGGTTACCTAGCGGGCCCTTGGACTATGTAGATTAACTAGCGGCATTTGGACTATCTACGTTAACTAGCGGGCCCTTGGACTATGTAGATTCCCTAGCGGGCATTTGGACTATATAGATATACTAGCGGGCACTTAGACTTTGTAGGTTACCTAGCAGACACTTGGACTATCTAGGTTACCTAGCTGGCACTTGAACTATCTTCGTTACCTAATGGGCACTTGGACTATGTAGGTTCCCTAGCGGGCATTTGGATTATTTATTTTCCCTATCGGGCACTTGGACTATGTAGGGTACCTAGCGGGCACTTGGACTATGTAGGTTCCCTATCGGGCACTTGGAGAATGTAGGTTAACTAGGGGGCACTAGGACTGTGTAGGTTTCCTAGCGGGCCCTTGGACTACCTAGGTTACCGAGCGGGCATTTGGACTATGTATGCTCCCTAGTGGTCATTTGGACTATATAGATTACCTAGCGGGCACTTAGACTTTGTAGGTTACCTAGTGGGCACTTAGACTATCTAGGTTACCTAGCTGGCACTTGAACTATCTTCGTTACCTAGCGGGTATTTGGAGTATGTAGGTTACCTACCGGGCTGTTGGACTATCTAGGTTACCTAGCGGGCACTGGGACTATCTAGGTTAACTAACGGGCACTTGGACTATGTAGGTTCCCTAGCGGGCCCATGGACTATTTAAGTTCCCTAGCGGGCACTTGGACTATGTGGATTCCCTAGCTGGCATTTGGACTATCTAGGTTACCTAACGGGCACTTGGACAATGTAGGTTCCCTAGCGGGCACTTGGATTTTGTAGGTTGCCTATCGGGCACTTGTACTATGTAGGTTAACTAGCGGGCATTTGGACTATGTAGGTTACCTAGCAGGCACTTGGACTATGTAGGTTCCCTATCGGGCATTTTGACTATGTAGGTTACCTAGCGGGCCCTTGGACTATCTAGGTTACCTAGGGGGAACCTGGACTATGTAGGTTAACTAGTGGGCACTTGGACTACCTAGGTTACCTTGCAGGCACTTGGACTATATAGGTTACCTAGCGGGCACTTGGACTATGTACGTTCCCTAGCGGGCACTTGGACTATCTATGTTACCTAGCGGGCACTTGGACTATGTACATTTCCTAGCGGGTACTTGGACTAGATAGGTTCCCTAGCGGGCACTTGGTCTGTCTAGGTTAACTAGTGGGCACTTGGACTATGTGGGTTTCCTGGCGGGCATTTGGACTATCTAGGTTACCTACCGGGCACTTGGACTCTGTAGGTTCCCTAGCGGGCACTTGGACTATGTAGGTTACCTAGCGGGCACTTGGAGTATCTACGTTAGCTAACAGGAACTTGGACTATCTAGGTTACCTAGTGGGCACTTTGACTATGTAGGTTACCTAGCAGGCACTTGGACTATCTAAGTTAGCTAAAAGGAACTTGGACTATCTAGGTTACCTAGCGGGCACTAGGACTATGTAGGTTACCTAACGGGCACTTGGACTATGTAGGTTAACTAGCGGACACTTGGACGATCTAGGTTAACTAGCCGGCACTTGGAATATCTAGGTTAACTAGCGGGCACTTGGACTATCTAGGTTAACTAGCTGGTTCTTGGACTATGTAGGTTAACTAGCGGGCCCTTGGACTATGTAGGTTAACAAACGGGCACTTGGACGATCTAGGTTAACTAGCGGGCAATTGGACTATATTGTTTAACTAGCGGGCACTTGGACTATCTAGGTTAACTAGCGGGCACTTGGACGATGCAGGTTCCCTAATGGGCACTTTGCCTATGTAGGTTCTCTAGCGGGAACTTGGACTATATAGGTTCCCTATGGGCACTTGGACTCTCTAGTTTCCCTAAAGGGCACTTGGATTATGTAGGTTCCCTAGCGGGCACTTGTACTATGCAGATTCCGTATCGGGCACTTGGACTATGTAGGTTATCTAGCAGGCCCTTGGACTCTCTAGGTTACCTGGCGAGCACTTGGACGATGCAGGTTCCCTAGTGGGCACTTGGGCTGTCCAGGTTCCCTAACGGGCACTTGGACTGTGTAGGTTCCATAGGGGGCACTTGGACTATATAGGTTCCCTATTGGGCACTTGGACTATGTAGGTTTGTATCGGGCATTGGGACTATGTAGGTTAACTACCGGGCACTTGGACATCTAGGTTACCTAGCGGGCACTTGCTCTATTTACATACCCTAGCTGGCACTTGGACTATGTAGGTTACCTAGCGGGCCCTTGGACTATCTAGGTTAGCTAGCGGGCACTTGAACTATGTAGGTTAACTAGTGGGCCCTTAGACTATCTAGGTTAGCTAACGGGCACTTGGACAATATAGGTTAATTAGCCCGTACTTGGACTATGTAGGTCAACTAACGGGCCCTTGGACTATCTAGGTTAGTTAAGGGGCACTTGGATTATGTAGGTTAACTAGCGGGCACTTGGAAAATGTAGGTTAACTAGCGGACACTTGGACGATCTAGGTTAACTAGCGGGCCCTTTCACTTTGTAGGTTAACTAGCGGTCCCTTGGACTATGTAGGTTAACTAGCGGGCACTTGGACGATCTAGGTTAACTAGCGGGCACTTGGACTATGTAGGTTAGCTAGCGGGCACTTGAACTATGTAGGTTAACTAGTGGGCCCTTAGACTATCTAGGTTAGCTAGCGGGCACTTGGACTATGTATGTTAAAGAGCGGGTATTTCGACTATGTAGGTGCCCTAGCGGGCATTTGGACTATATAGATTACCTAGGGGGTACTTGGAAATTGTAGGTTACATAGCGGGCACTTGGACTATCTAGGTTACCTAGCGTGCACTTGAACTATCTACGTTACCTAGCGGGTACTTGGACTATCTAGGTTAACTAGCGGGCACTTGGACTATCTAGGTTAACTAACGGGCACTTGGACTATGTAAGTTCCCTAGCGGGCACTTGGATTATGTAGGTTCCCTATCAGGCACATGGACTATGTAGGTTACTAGCGGGCATTTGGACTATGTAGGTTACCTAACGGGCACTTGGACTATCTAGGTTATGTAACGGGCACTTGGACTATCTAGGTTACCTAGTGGGAACTTGGACTATGTAGGTTACCTATCGGGCACTTTGACTATCTTGGTTATTTAGCGGGCACTTGGACTATGTAGGTTAACTAGCGGACACTTGGACGAACTAGGTTAAGGAGCGGGTCCTTGGACTATGTAGGTTACCTAGCGGGCACATGGACTATCTAGGTTAGCTAACAGGAACTTGGACTATCTAGGTTACCTAGAAGGCACTTTGACTATTTAGGTCACCTAGCGGGCACTTGGACTATCTAGGTTACCTAACGGGCACTTGGACTATGCAGGTAACCTAGCGGGCAGTTGGACTGTCTAGTTCATCTAGCGGCGACATGGATTTCTAGGTTAATGAACGGGCACTTGGACTATGTAGGTTGCCTAGCGGGCACTTAGACGATCTATGTTAGGTAACGGGCACTAGGACTATCCAGGTTACCTAGCGGGCACTTGGACTATTTAGGTTAACTAGCGGGCACTTGGACTATCTAAGTTAACTAGCGGGCACTTGGGCGATGCAGGTTCTCTAGCGGGCACTTGGACTATATAGGTTCCCTAACGGGCACTTGGACTATGGAGGTTCCCTAGCGGGCACTTGGACTATGTAAGTCCCGTAGAGGGCACTTGGACTATGTTGGTTTCCTATCTGGCTCTTGGACTATGGTGGTTAACTAGCGGGCCCTTGGACTATGTAGGTTAACTAGCGGGCACTTAGACTATCTAGGTTACCTAGCGGGCACTTGGACTATGTACATACCCTAGCGGGCACTTGGACTATCTAAGTTACCTAGCGGGCACATGGACTATGTACGTCCCCTAGTGGGCACTTGGACTATCTAAGTTACTTAGCGGGCACTTGGACTATGTAGGTTAACTAGAGGGCACTGGGACTATGTAGGTTAACTAGCAGACACTTGGACGATCTAGGTTATCTAGTGGGCCCTTGCACTATGTAGGTTAACTAGCGGGTCCTTGTATTATGTAGGTTTACTAGCAGGCACTTGGACTATCTAGGTTAACTAGCGGGCACTTGGACTATGTAGTTTCCCTAGCGGGCATTTGGACTATTTAGGTTACCTAGCGGGAAATTGGACTATGTAGGTTGCCTATCGGGTACTTGGACTATGTAGGTTAACTAGCGGGCACTTGGATTGTCAAGGTTACCTAGTGGGCACTTTGAAGATCTAGGTTAGCAAACGGGCTCTTGGAATATGTAGGTTAACTAGCGGGCACTTAGACTATCTAGGTTACCTAGCGGGCACTTGGACTATGTACATACCCTAGCGGGCACTTGGACTATCTAAGTTACCTAGAGGGCACATGGACTATGTACGTCCCCTAGTGGACACTTGGACTATCTAAGTTACTTAGCGGGCACTTGGACTATATAGGTTAACTAGAGGGCACTGGGACTATGTAGGTTAACTAGCAGACACTTGGACGATCTAGGTTAACTAGTGGGCCCTTGCACTATGTAGGTTAACTAGCGGGTCCTTGTATTATGTAGGTTTACTAGCAGGCACTTGGACTATCTAGGTTAACTAGCGGGCACTTGGATTGTCAAGGTTACCTAGTGGGCACTTTGAAGATCTAGGTTAGCAAACGGGCACTTGTAATATGTAGGTTACCTAGCAGGCACTTGGACTGTCTAGGTTACTTAGCGGGCACTTGGACTATCTAGGTTAACGAACGGGCACTTGCATTATGTGGTTACATAGCGGGCACTTGGACTATCTATGTTAGCTAACGGGCACTTGGAGTATCTAAGTTACCTAGTGGGCACTTGGAATATGTAGGTTACCTAGCAGGCACTTGGACTGTCTAGGTTTCCTAGCGGGCACTTGGACTATCTAGGTTAACAAACGGGCACTTGGACTATGTGGTTACCTAGCGGGCACTTGGACTATCTCTGGTAGCTAACGGGCACTTGGACTATCTAAGTTGCCTAGCGGGCACTTGGACTACGTATGTTCCCTAGCGGGCACTTGGACTCTGTATGTTCCCTAGCGGGCACTTGGACTATGTATGTTCCCTATGGACACTTGAACTATGTAAGTTAACTACCGGGCACTTGGACTATGTAGGTTAACAAGCGGGCCCTTGGACTATCTAGGTTACCTAGCGGGCCCTTGGACTATGTAGATTAACTAGCGGCATTTGGACTATCTACGTTAACTAGCGGGCCCTTGGACTATGTAGATTCCCTAGCGGGCATTTGGACTATATAGATATACTAGCGGGCACTTAGACTTTGTAGGTTACCTAGCAGACACTTGGACTATCTAGGTTACCTAGCTGGCACTTGAACTATCTTCGTTACCTAATGGGCACTTGGACTATGTAGGTTCCCTAGCGGGCACTTGGATTATTTATTTTCCCTATCGGGCACTTGGACTATGTAGGGTACCTAGCGGGCACTTGGACTATGTAGGTTCCCTATCGGGCACTTGGAGAATGTAGGTTAACTAGGGGGCACTAGGACTGTGTAGGTTTCCTAGCGGGCCCTTGGACTACCTAGGTTACCGAGCGGGCATTTGGACTATGTATGCTCCCTAGTGGTCATTTGGACTATATAGATTACCTAGCGGGCACTTAGACTTTGTAGGTTACCTAGTGGGCACTTAGACTATCTAGGTTACCTAGCTGGCACTTGAACTATCTTCGTTACCTAGCGGGTATTTGGAGTATGTAGGTTACCTACCGGGCTGTTGGACTATCTAGGTTACCTAGCGGGCACTGGGACTATCTAGGTTAACTAACGGGCACTTGGACTATGTAGGTTCCCTAGCGGGCCCATGGACTATTTAAGTTCCCTAGCGGGCACTTGGACTATGTGGATTCCCTAGCTGGCATTTGGACTATCTAGGTTACCTAACGGGCACTTGGACAATGTAGGTTCCCTAGCGGGCACTTGGATTTTGTAGGTTGCCTATCGGGCACTTGTACTATGTAGGTTAACTAGCGGGCATTTGGACTATGTAGGTTACCTAGCAGGCACTTGGACTATGTAGGTTCCCTATCGGGCATTTTGACTATGTAGGTTACCTAGCGGGCCCTTGGACTATCTAGGTTACCTAGGGGGAACCTGGACTATGTAGGTTAACTAGTGGGCACTTGGACTACCTAGGTTACCTTGCAGGCACTTAGACTATATAGGTTACCTAGCGGGCACTTGGACTATGTACGTTCCCTAGCGGGCACTTGGACTATCTATGTTACCTAGCGGGCACTTGGACTATGTACATTTCCTAGCGGGTACTTGGACTAGATAGGTTCCCTAGCGGGCACTTGGTCTGTCTAGGTTAACTAGCGGGCACTTGGACTATGTGGGTTTCCTGGCGGGCATTTGGACTATCTAGGTTACCTACCGGGCACTTGGACTCTGTAGGTTCCCTAGCGGGCACTTGGACTATGTAGGTTACCTAGCGGGCACTTGGAGTATCTACGTTAGCTAACAGGAACTTGGACTATCTAGGTTACCTAGTGGGCACTTTGACTATGTAGGTTACCTAGCAGGCACTTGGACTATCTAAGTTAGCTAAAAGGAACTTGGACTATCTAGGTTACCTAGCGGGCACTAGGACTATGTAGGTTACCTAACGGGCACTTGGACTATGTAGGTTAACTAGCGGACACTTGGACGATCTAGGTTAACTAGCCGGCACTTGGAATATCTAGGTTAACTAGCGGGCACTTGGACTATCTAGGTTAACTAGCTGGTTCTTGGACTATGTAGGTTAACTAGCGGGCCCTTGGACTATGTAGGTTAACAAACGGGCACTTGGACGATCTAGGTTAACTAGCGGGCAATTGGACTATATTGTTTAACTAGCGGGCACTTGGACTATCTAGGTTAACTAGCGGGCACTTGGACGATGCAGGTTCCCTAATGGGCACTTTGCCTATGTAGGTTCTCTAGCGGGAACTTGGACTATATAGGTTCCCTATGGGCACTTGGACTCTCTAGTTTCCCTAAAGGGCACTTGGATTATGTAGGTTCCCTAGCGGGCACTTGTACTATGCAGATTCCGTATCGGGCACTTGGACTATGTAGGTTATCTAGCAGGCCCTTGGACTCTCTAGGTTACCTGGCGAGCACTTGGACGATGCAGGTTCCCTAGTGGGCACTTGGGCTGTCCAGGTTCCCTAACGGGCACTTGGACTGTGTAGGTTCCATAGGGGGCACTTGGACTATATAGGTTCCCTATTGGGCACTTGGACTATGTAGGTTTGTATCGGGCATTGGGACTATGTAGGTTAACTACCGGGCACTTGGACATCTAGGTTACCTAGCGGGCACTTGCTCTATTTACATACCCTAGCTGGCACTTGGACTATGTAGGTTACCTAGCGGGCCCTTGGACTATCTAGGTTAGCTAGCGGGCACTTGAACTATGTAGGTTAACTAGTGGGCCCTTAGACTATCTAGGTTAGCTAACGGGCACTTGGACAATATAGGTTAATTAGCCCGTACTTGGACTATGTAGGTCAACTAACGGGCCCTTGGACTATCTAGGTTAGTTAAGGGGCACTTGGATTATGTAGGTTAACTAGCGGGCACTTGGAAAATGTAGGTTAACTAGCGGACACTTGGACGATCTAGGTTAACTAGCGGGCCCTTTCACTTTGTAGGTTAACTAGCGGTCCCTTGGACTATGTAGGTTAACTAGCGGGCACTTGGACGATCTAGGTTAACTAGCGGGCACTTGGACTATGTAGGTTAGCTAGCGGGCACTTGAACTATGTAGGTTAACTAGTGGGCCCTTAGACTATCTAGGTTAGCTAGCGGGCACTTGGACTATGTATGTTAAAGAGCGGGTATTTCGACTATGTAGGTGCCCTAGCGGGCATTTGGACTATATAGATTACCTAGGGGGTACTTGGAAATTGTAGGTTACATAGCGGGCACTTGGACTATCTAGGTTACCTAGCGTGCACTTGAACTATCTACGTTACCTAGCGGGTACTTGGACTATCTAGGTTAACTAGCGGGCACTTGGACTATCTAGGTTAACTAACGGGCACTTGGACTATGTAAGTTCCCTAGCGGGCACTTGGATTATGTAGGTTCCCTATCAGGCACATGGACTATGTAGGTTACTAGCGGGCATTTGGACTATGTAGGTTACCTAACGGGCACTTGGACTATCTAGGTTATGTAACGGGCACTTGGACTATCTAGGTTACCTAGTGGGAACTTGGACTATGTAGGTTACCTATCGGGCACTTTGACTATCTTGGTTATTTAGCGGGCACTTGGACTATGTAGGTTAACTAGCGGACACTTGGACGAACTAGGTTAAGGAGCGGGTCCTTGGACTATGTAGGTTACCTAGCGGGCACATGGACTATCTAGGTTAGCTAACAGGAACTTGGACTATCTAGGTTACCTAGAAGGCACTTTGACTATTTAGGTCACCTAGCGGGCACTTGGACTATCTAGGTTACCTAACGGGCACTTGGACTATGCAGGTAACCTAGCGGGCAGTTGGACTGTCTAGTTCATCTAGCGGCGACATGGATTTCTAGGTTAACGAACGGGCACTTGGACTATGTAGGTTGCCTAGCGGGCACTTAGACGATCTATGTTAGGTAACGGGCACTAGGACTATCCAGGTTACCTAGCGGGCACTTGGACTATTTAGGTTAACTAGCGGGCACTTGGACTATCTAAGTTAACTAGCGGGCACTTGGGCGATGCAGGTTCTCTAGCGGGCACTTGGACTATATAGGTTCCCTAACGGGCACTTGGACTATGGAGGTTCCCTAGCGGGCACTTGGACTATGTAAGTCCCGTAGAGGGCACTTGGACTATGTTGGTTTCCTATCTGGCTCTTGGACTATGGTGGTTAACTAGCGGGCCCTTGGACTATGTAGGTTAACTAGCGGGCACTTAGACTATCTAGGTTACCTAGTGGGCACTTGGACTATGTACATACCCTAGCGGGCACTTGGACTATCTAAGTTACCTAGCGGGCACATGGACTATGTACGTCCCCTAGTGGGCACTTGGACTATCTAAGTTACTTAGCGGGCACTTGGACTATGTAGGTTAACTAGAGGGCACTGGGACTATGTAGGTTAACTAGCAGACACTTGGACGATCTAGGTTATCTAGTGGGCCCTTGCACTATGTAGGTTAACTAGCGGGTCCTTGTATTATGTAGGTTTACTAGCAGGCACTTGGACTATCTAGGTTAACTAGCGGGCACTTGGACTATGTAGTTTCCCTAGCGGGCATTTGGACTATTTAGGTTACCTAGCGGGAAATTGGACTATGTAGGTTGCCTATCGGGTACTTGGACTATGTAGGTTAACTAGCGGGCACTTGGATTGTCAAGGTTACCTAGTGGGCACTTTGAAGATCTAGGTTAGCAAACGGGCTCTTGGAATATGTAGGTTACCTAGCAGGCACTTGGACTGTCTAGGTTTCTTAGCGGGCACTTGGACTATCTAGGTTAACGAACGGGCACTTGCATTATGTGGTTACGTAGCGGGCACTTGGACTATCTATGTTAGCTAACGGGCACTTGGAGTATCTAAGTTACCTAGTGGGCACTTGGAATATGTAGGTTACCTAGCAGGCACTTGGACTGTCTAGGTTTCCTAGCGGGCACTTGGACTATCTAGGTTAACAAACGGGCACTTGGACTATGTGGTTACCTAGCGGGCACTTGGACTATCTCTGTTAGCTAACGGGCACTTGGACTATCTAAGTTGCCTAGCGGGCACTTGGACTACGTAGGTTCCCTAGCGGGCACTTGGACTCTGTATGTTCCCTAGCGGGCACTTGGACTATGTATGTTCCCTATGGACACTTGAACTATGTAAGTTAACTACCGGGCACTTGGAATATGTAGGTTAACAAGCGGGCCCTTGGACTATCTAGGTTACCTAGCGGGCCCTTGGACTATGTAGATTAACTAGCGGCATTTGGACTATCTACGTTAACTAGCGGGCCCTTGGACTATGTAGATTCCCTAGCGGGCATTTGGACTATATAGATATACTAGCGGGCACTTAGACTTTGTAGGTTACCTAGCAGACACTTGGACTATCTAGGTTACCTAGCTGGCACTTGAACTATCTTCGTTACCTAACGGGCACTTGGACTATGTAGGTTCCCTAGCGGGCATTTGGATTATGTATGTTCCCTATCGGGCACTTGGACTATGTAGGGTACCTAGCGGGCACTTGGACTATGTAGGTTCCCTATCGGGCACTTGGAGAATGTAGGTTAACTAGGGGGCACTAGGACTGTGTAGGTTTCCTAGCGGGCCCTTGGACTACCTAGGTTACCGAGCGGGCATTTGGACTATGTATGCTCCCTAGTGGTCATTTGGACTATATAGATTACCTAGCGGGCACTTAGACTTTGTAGGTCACCTAGCGGGCACTTAGACTATCTAGGTTACCTAGCTGGCACTTGAACTATCTTCGTTACCTAGCGGGTATTTGGAGTATGTAGGTTACCTACCGGGCTGTTGGACTATCTAGGTTACCTAGCGGGCACTGGGACTATCTAGGTTAACTAACGGGCACTTGGACTATGTAGGTTCCCTAGCGGGCCCATGGACTATTTAAGTTCCCTAGCGGGCACTTGGACTATGTGGATTCCCTAGCGGGCATTTGGACTATCTAGGTTACCTAACGGGCACTTGGACAATGTAGGTTCCCTAGCGGGCACTTGGATTTTGTAGGTTGCCTATCGGGCACTTGTACTATGTAGGTTAACTAGCGGGCATTTGGACTATGTAGGTTACCAACAGGCACTTGGACTATGTAGGTTCCCTATCGGGCATTTTGACTCTGTAGGTTACCTAGCGGGCCCTTGGACTATCTAGGTTACCTAGGGGGAACCTGGACTATGTAGGTTAACTAGTGGGCACTTGGACTACCTAGGTTACCTTGCAGGCACTTGGACTATATAGGTTACCTAGCGGGCACTTGGACTATGTACGTTCCCTAGCGGGCACTTGGACTATCTATGTTACCTAGCGGGCACTTGGACTATGTACATTTCCTAGCGGGTACTTGGACTAGATAGGTTCCCTAGCGGGCACTTGGTCTGTCTAGGTTAACTAGCGGGCACTTGGACTATGTGGGTTTCCTGGCGGGCATTTGGACTATCTAGGTTACCTACCGGGCACTTGGACTCTGTAGGTTCCCTAGCGGGCACTTGGACTATGTAGGTTACCTAGCGGGCACTTGGAGTATCTACGTTAGCTAACAGGAACTTGGACTATCTAGGTTACCTAGTGGGCACTTTGACTATGTAGGTTACCTACCAGGCACTTGGACTATCTATGTTAGCTAAAAGGAACTTGGACTATCTAGGTTACCTAGCGGGCACTAGGACTATGTAGGTTACCTAACGGGCACTTGGACTATGTAGGTTAACTAGCGGGCCCTTGGACTATGTAGGTTAACAAACGGGCACTTGGACGATCTAGGTTAACTAGCGGGCAATTGGACTATATTGTTTAACTAGCGGGCACTTGGACTATCTAGGTTAACTAGCGGGCACTTGGACGATGCAGGTTCCCTAATGGGCACTTTGCCTATGTAGGTTCCCTAGCGGGAACTTGGACTATATAGGTTCCCTATGGGCACTTGGACTCTCTAGTTTCCCTAAAGGGCACTTGGATTATGTAGGTTCCCTAGCGGGCACTTGGACTATGCAGATTCCGTATCGGGCACTTGGACTATGTAGGTTATCTAGCAGGCCCTTGGACTCTCTAGGTTACCTGGTGAGCACTTGGACGATGCAGGTTCCCTAGTGGGCACTTCGGCTGTCCAGGTTCCCTAACGGGCACTTGGACTGTGTAGGTTCCATAGGGGGCACTTGGACTATATAGGTTCCCTATTGGGCACTTGGACTATGTAGGTTTGTATCGGGCATTGGGACTATGTAGGTTAACTACCGGGCACTTGGACATCTAGGTTACCTAGCGGGCACTTGCTCTATTTACATACCCTAGCTGGCACTTGGACTATGTAGGTTACCTAGCGGGCCCTTGGACTATCTAGGTTAGCTAGCGGGCACTTGAACTATGTAGGTTAACTAGTGGGCCCTTAGACTATCTAGGTTAGCTAACGGGCACTTGGACAATATAGGTTAATTAGCCCGTACTTGGACTATGTAGGTCAACTAACGGGCCCTTGGACTATCTAGGTTAGTTAAGGGGCACTTGGATTATGTAGGTTAACTAGCGGGCACTTGGAAAATGTAGGTTAACTAGCGGACACTTGGACGATCTAGGTTAACTAGCGGGCCCTTTCACTTTGTAGGTTAACTAGCGGTCCCTTGGACTATGTAGGTTAACTAGCGGGCACTTGGACGATCTAGGTTAACTAGCGGGCACTTGGACTATGTAGGTTAGCTAGCGGGCACTTGAACTATGTAGGTTAACTAGTGGGCCCTTAGACTATCTAGGTTAGCTAGCGGGCACTTGGACTATGTAGGTTAAAGAGCGGGTATTTCGACTATGTAGGTGCCCTAGCGGGCATTTGGACTATATAGATTACCTAGGGGGTACTTGGAAATTGTAGGTTACATAGCGGGCACTTGGACTATCTAGGTTACCTAGCGTGCACTTGAACTATCTACGTTACCTAGCGGGTACTTGGACTATCTAGGTTAACTAGCGGGCACTTGGACTATCTAGGTTAACTAACGGGCACTTGGACTATGTAAGTTCCCTAGCGGGCACTTGGATTATGTAGGTTCCCTATCAGGCACATGGACTATGTAGGTTACTAGCGGGCATTTGGACTATGTAGGTTACCTAACGGGCACTTGGACTATCTAGGTTATGTAACGGGCACTTGGACTATCTAGGTTACCTAGTGGGAACTTGGACTATGTAGGTTACCTATCGGGCACTTTGACTATCTTGGTTATTTAGCGGGCACTTGGACTATGTAGGTTAACTAGCAGACACTTGGACGAACTAGGTTAAGGAGCGGGTCCTTGGACTATGTAGGTTACCTAGCGGGCACATGGACTATCTAGGTTAGCTAACAGGAACTTGGACTATCTAGGTTACCTAGAAGGCACTTTGACTATTTAGGTCACCTAGCGGGCACTTGGACTATCTAGGTTACCTAACGGGCACTTGGACTATGCAGGTAACCTAGCGGGCAGTTGGACTGTCTAGTTCATCTAGCGGCGACATGGATTTCTAGGTTAACGAACGGGCACTTGGACTATGTAGGTTGCCTAGCGGGCACTTAGACGATCTATGTTAGGTAACGGGCACTAGGACTATCCAGGTTACCTAGCGGGCACTTGGACTATTTAGGTTAACTAGCGGGCACTTGGACTATCTAAGTTAACTAGCGGGCACTTGGGCGATGCAGGTTCTCTAGCGGGCACTTGGACTATATAGGTTCCCTAACGGGCACTTGGACTATGGAGGTTCCCTAGCGGGCACTTGGACTATCTAGGTTAGCTAGCGGGCACTTGAACTATGTAGGTTAACTAGTGGGCCCTTAGACTATCTAGGTTAGCTAACGGGCACTTGGACAATATAGGTTAATTAGCCCGTACTTGGACTATGTAGGTCAACTAACGGGCCCTTGGACTATCTAGGTTAGTTAAGGGGCACTTGGATTATGTAGGTTAACTAGCGGGCACTTGGAAAATGTAGGTTAACTAGCGGACACTTGGACGATCTAGGTTAACTAGCGGGCCCTTTCACTTTGTAGGTTAACTAGCGGTCCCTTGGACTATGTAGGTTAACTAGCGGGCACTTGGACGATCTAGGTTAACTAGCGGGCACTTGGACTATGTAGGTTAGCTAGCGGGCCCTTGAACTATGTAGGTTAACTAGTGGGCCCTTAGACTATCTAGGTTAGCTAGCGGGCACTTGGACTATGTAGGTTAAAGAGCGGGTATTTCGACTATGTAGGTGCCCTAGCGGGCATTTGGACTATATAGATTACCTAGGGGGTACTTGGAAATTGTAGGTTACATAGCGGGCACTTGGACTATCTAGGTTACCTAGCGTGCACTTGAACTATCTACGTTACCTAGCGGGTACTTGGACTATCTAGGTTAACTAGCGGGCACTTGGACTATCTAGGTTAACTAACGGGCACTTGGACTATGTAAGTTCCCTAGCGGGCACTTGGATTATGTAGGTTCCCTATCAGGCACATGGACTATGTAGGTTACTAGCGGGCATTTGGACTATGTAGGTTACCTAACGGGCACTTGGACTATCTAGGTTATGTAACGGGCACTTGGACTATCTAGGTTACCTAGTGGGAACTTGGACTATGTAGGTTACCTATCGGGCACTTTGACTATCTTGGTTATTTAGCGGGCACTTGGACTATGTAGGTTAACTAGCGGACACTTGGACGAACTAGGTTAAGGAGCGGGTCCTTGGACTATGTAGGTTACCTAGCGGGCACATGGACTATCTAGGTTAGCTAACAGGAACTTGGACTATCTAGGTTACCTAGAAGGCACTTTGACTATTTAGGTCACCTAGCGGGCACTTGGACTATCTAGGTTACCTAATGGGCACTTGGACTATGCAGGTAACCTAGCGGGCAGTTGGACTGTCTAGTTCATCTAGCGGCGACATGGATTTCTAGGTTAACGAACGGGCACTTGGACTATGTAGGTTGCCTAGCGGGCACTTAGACGATCTATGTTAGGTAACGGGCACTAGGACTATCCAGGTTACCTAGCGGGCACTTGTACTATTTAGGTTAACTAGCGGGCACTTGGACTATCTAAGTTAACTAGCGGGCACTTGGGCGATGCAGGTTCTCTAGCGGGCACTTGGACTATATAGGTTCCCTAACGGGCACTTGGACTATGGAGGTTCCCTAGCGGGCACTTGGACTATGTAAGTCCCGTAGAGGGCACTTGGACTATGTTGGTTTCCTATCTGGCTCTTGGACTATGGTGGTTAACTAGCGGGCCCTTGGACTATGTAGGTTAACTAGCGGGCACTTAGACTATCTAGGTTACCTAGCGGGCACTTGGACTATGTACATACCATAGCGGGCACTTGGACTATCTAAGTTACCTAGCGGGCACATGGATTATGTACGTCCCCTAGTGGGCACTTGGACTATCTAAGTTACTTAGCGGGCACTTGGACTATGTAGGTTAACTAGAGGGCACTGGGACTATGTAGGTTAACTAGCAGACACTTGGACGATCTAGGTTATCTAGTGGGCCCTTGCACTATGTAGGTTAACTAGCGGGTCCTTGTATTATGTAGGTTTACTAGCAGGCACTTGGACTATCTAGGTTAACTAGCGGGCACTTGGACTATGTAGTTTCCCTAGCGGGCATTTGGACTATTTAGGTTACCTAGCGGGAAATTGGACTATGTAGGTTGCCTATCGGGCACTTGGACTATGTAGGTTAACTAGCGGGCACTTGGATTGTCAAGGTTACCTAGTGGGCACTTTGAAGATCTAGGTTAGCAAACGGGCACTTGGAATATGTAGGTTACCTAGCAGGCACTTGGACTGTCTAGGTTACTTAGCGGGCACTTGGACTATCTAGGTTAACGAACGGGCACTTGGACTATGTGGTTACGTAGCGGGCACTTGGACTATCTATGTTAGCTAACGGGCACTTGGAGTATCTAAGTTACCTAGTGGGCACTTGGAATATGTAGGTTACCTAGCAGGCACTTGGACTGTCTAGGTTTCCTAGCGGGCACTTGGACTATCTAGGTTAACAAACGGGCACTTGGACTATGTGGTTACCTAGCGGGCACTTGGACTATCTCTGTTAGCTAACGGGCACTTGGACTATCTAAGTTGCCTAGCGGGCACTTGGACTACGTAGGTTCCCTAGCGGGCACTTGGACTCTGTATGTTCCCTAGCGGGCACTTGGACTATGTATGTTCCCTATGGACACTTGAACTATGTAAGTTAACTACCGGGCACTTGGAATATGTAGGTTAACAAGCGGGCCCTTGGACTATCTAGGTTACCTAGCGGGCCCTTGGACTATGTAGATTAACTAGCGGCATTTGGACTATCTACGTTAACTAGCGGGCCCTTGGACTATGTAGATTCCCTAGCGGGCATTTGGACTATATAGATATACTAGCGGGCACTTAGACTTTGTAGGTTACCTAGCAGACACTTGGACTATCTAGGTTACCTAGCTGGCACTTGAACTATCTTCGTTACCTAACGGGCACTTGGACTATGTAGGTTCCCTAGCGGGCATTTGGATTATGTATGTTCCCTATCGGGCACTTGGACTATGTAGGGTACCTAGCGGGCACTTGGACTATGTAGGTTCCCTATCGGGTACTTGGAGAATGTAGGTTAACTAGGGGGCACTAGGACTGTGTAGGTTTCCTAGCGGGCCCTTGGACTACCTAGGTTACCGAGCGGGCATTTGGACTATGTATGCTCCCTAGTGGTCATTTGGACTATATAGATTACCTAGCGGGCACTTAGACTTTGTAGGTTACCTAGCGGGCACTTAGACTATCTAGGTTACCTAGCTGGCACTTGAACTATCTTCGTTACCTAGCGGGTATTTGGAGTATGTAGGTTACCTACCGGGCTGTTGGACTATCTAGATTACCTAGCGGGCACTGGGACTATCTAGGTTAACTAACGGGCACTTGGACTATGTAGGTTCCCTAGTGGGCCCATGGACTATTTAAGTTCCCTAGCGGGCACTTGGACTATGTGGATTCCCTAGCGGGCATTTGGACTATCTAGGTTACCTAACGGGCACTTGGACAATGTAGGTTCCCTAGCGAGCACTTGGATTTTGTAGGTTGCCTATCGGGCACTTGTACTATGTAGGTTAACTAGCGGGCATTTGGACTATGTAGGTTACCTAGCAGGCACTTGGACTATGTAGGTTCCCTATCGGGCATTTTGACTCTGTAGGTTACCTAGCGGGCCCTTGGACTATCTAGGTTACCTAGGGGGAACCTGGACTATGTAGATTAACTAGTGGGCACTTGGACTACCTAGGTTACCTTGCAGGCACTTGGACTATATAGGTTACCTAGCGGGCACTTGGACTATGTACGTTCCCTAGCGGGCACTTGGACTATCTATGTTACCTAGCGGGCACTTGGACTATGTACATTTCCTAGCGGGTACTTGGACTAGATAGGTTCCCTAGCGGGCACTTGGTCTGTCTAGGTTAACTAGCGGGCACTTGGACTATGTGGGTTTCCTGGCGGGCATTTGGACTATCTAGGTTACCTACCGGGCACTTGGACTCTGTAGGTTCCCTAGCAGGCACTTGGACTATGTAGGTTACCTAGCGGGCACTTGGAGTATCTACGTTAGCTAACAGGAACTTGGACTATCTAGGTTACCTAGTGGGCACTTTGACTATGTAGGTTACCTAGCAGGCACTTGGACTATCTAAGTTAGCTAAAAGGAACTTGGACTATCTAGGTTACCTAGCGGGCACTAGGACTATGTAGGTTACCTAACGGGCACTTGGACTATGTAGGTTAACTAGCGGACACTTGGACGATCTAGGTTAACTAGCCGGCACTTGGAATATCTAGGTTAACTAGCGGGCACTTGGACTATCTAGGTTAACTAGCGGGTTCTTGGACTATGCAGGTTAACTAGCGGGCCCTTGGACTATGTAGGTTAACAAACGGGCACTTGGACGATCTAGGTTAACTAGCGGGCAATTGGACTATATTGTTTAACTAGCGGGCACTTGGACTATCTAGGTTAACTAGCGGGCACTTGGACGATGCAGGTTCCCTAATGGGCACTTTGCCTATGTAGGTACCCTAGCGGGAACTTGGACTATATAGGTTCCCTATGGGCACTTGGACTCTCTAGTTTCCCTAAAGGGCACTTGGATTATGTAGGTTCCCTAGCGGGCACTTGGACTATGCAGATTCCGTATCGGGCACTTGGACTATGTAGGTTATCTAGCAGGCCCTTGGACTCTCTAGGTTACCTGGCGAGCACTTGGACGATGCAGGTTCCCTAGTGGGCACTTGGGCTGTCCAGGTTCCCTAACGGGCACTTGGACTGTGTAGGTTCCATAGGGGGCACTTGGACTATATAGGTTCCCTATTGGGCACTTGGACTATGTAGGTTTGTATCGGGCATTGGGACTATGTAGGTTAACTACCGGGCACTTGGACATCTAGGTTACCTAGCGGGCACTTGCTCTATTTACATACCCTAGCTGGCACTTGGACTATGTAGGTTACCTAGCGGGCCCTTGGACTATCTAGGTTAGCTAGCGGGCACTTGAACTATGTAGGTTAACTAGTGGGCCCTTAGACTATCTAGGTTAGCTAACGGGCACTTGGACAATATAGGTTAATTAGCCCGTACTTGGACTATGTAGGTCAACTAAAGGGCCCTTGGACTATCTAGGTTAGTTAAGGGGCACTTGGATTATGTAGGTTAACTAGCGGGCACTTGGAAAATGTAGGTTAACTAGCGGACACTTGGACGATCTAGGTTAACTAGCGGGCCCTTTCACTATGTAGGTTAACTAGCGGTCCCTTGGACTATGTAGGTTAACTAGCGGGCACTTGGACGATCTAGGTTAACTAGCGGGCACTTGGACTATGTAGGTTAGCTAGCGGGCCCTTGAACTATGTAGGTTAACTAGTGGGCCCTTAGACTATCTAGGTTAGCTAGCGGGCACTTGGACTATGTAGGTTAAAGAGCGGGTATTTCGACTATGTAGGTGCCCTAGCGGGCATTTGGACTATATAGATTACCTAGGGGGTACTTGGAAATTGTAGGTTACATAGCGGGCACTTGGACTATCTAGGTTACCTAGCGTGCACTTGAACTATCTACGTTACCTAGCGGGTACTTGGACTATCTAGGTTAACTAGCGGGCACTTGGACTATCTAGGTTAACTAACGGGCACTTGGACTATGTAAGTTCCCTAGCGGGCACTTGGATTATGTAGGTTTCCTATCAGGCACATGGACTATGTAGGTTACTAGCGGGCATTTGGACTATGTAGGTTACCTAACGGGCACTTGGACTATGTAGGTAACCTAGTGGTCACTTGAACTGTCTAGGTTACCTCGCGGGCCCTTGGACGATGTAGGTTAACTAGCGGGCCCTTGGACTATGTAGGTTACCTAGCGGGCACTTGGACGATCTAGGTTAACTTGCGGGTACTTGGACTATGTAGGTTAACTAGCAGGCCCTTGGAATATGTAGATTAACTAGCGGCACTTGGACTATCTACGTTAAATAGCGGGCCCTTGGACTATGTAGATTCCCTAGCGGGCACTTGGACTATGTATGATCCAGCGCGGGCACTTGGACTATGTAGGTTCCCTAGCAGGCACTTGGACTATGTAGGTTCTAGAGCGGGCACTTGGACTAACTAGATTCCCGAGCGGGCTCTTGTACTATGTAGATTAACTAGCGGACACTTGGACGATCTAGGTTAACTAGTGGGTACTTGGACTATGTAGGTTAACTAGCGGGCCCTTGAAGTATGTAGATTAACTAGCGGAACTTGGACTATCTACCTTAACTAGCGTGCCCTTGGACTATGTAGATTCCCTAGCGGGCACTTGGACTATCTATGTTCCCTAGCGGGCACGTGGACTATGTATGTTCCCTATGGACACTTGAACTATGTAAGTTAACTACCGGGCACTTGGACTATGTAGGTTAACTAGAGGGCCCCTGGACTATCTAGGTTACCTAGCGGACACTTGGACAGTCTAGGTTACCTAGCGGGCACTTGGACTTCTAGGTTAACGAACGGGCACTTGGTCTATGTATGTTGCATAGCGGGCAATTGGACTATCTAGGTTAGGTAATGGGCACTTGGACTATCTAGGTTACCTAGTGGGAACTTGGACTATGTAGGTTACCTAGCGGGCACTTGGACTATCTAGGTTACTTAACGGGCACTTGAACTGTCTAGGTTTCTTAGCGAGCACTTGGACGATCTAGGGTAACTAGAAGGCACTTGGACTATCTAGGTTAACTAGCGTCCACTTGGACTATCTAGGTTAACTAGCCGGCACTTGGATGATCAATGTTAACTAGCGGGCACTTGGATTATCCAGGTTACCTAACGGGCACTTGGACTAAGTACGTCCCCTGGTGGGCACTTGGACACTCTAGGTTATCTAACGGGCACTAGGACTATCTAGGTTAACTAGCGGGGACTAGGACTATCAAAGTTAACAAGTGAGCCCTTGGACTATGTAGGCTAACTAGCGGGCCCTTGGACAATCTAGGTTACCTAGCGGGCACTTGGACTATATAGGTTACCTAGCGGGCACTTGGACTATGTAGGTTACCTAGTGGGCACTTGGACTATCTAGGTTAACGAACGGGCACTTGGAATATGCAGGTAACCTAGCGGGCACTTGGACTGTCTAGGTTACCTAGCAGGCACTTGGACTTCTAGGTTAACGAACGGGCACTTGGACTATGTAGGTTGCTTAGCGGGCACTTGGACTATCTAGGTTAGGTAAGGGGCACTTTGAGTATCTAGGTTACCTAGCGGGCACTTGGACTATCTAGGTTACATAGCGGGCACTTGGACTATGTAGGTTAACTAGCGAGCACTTGGACTATCTAGGTTAAATAGCGGACCTTGGACTAGGTAGGTTAACTAGCGTGCACTTGGACTATCTAGTTTAACTAGCGGGCACCTGGATGCTCAATGTTAACTAGCGGTCACTTGGACTATCTAGGTTAGCTAACGGGCACTTGGACTAAGTACGTCCCCTAGTGGGCACTTGGACACTCTAGGTTAACTAACGGGCAGTAGGACTATCTAGGTTAACTAGCGAACACTTGGACTATCTAGGTTACCTAGCTGGCACTAAGACTATGAAGGTTCCCTAGCGGGCACTAGGATTATCTAGGTTACCTAGCGGGCACTTGGACTATGTAGGTTAACTAGAGGGCATTTGGACTATGTCGGTTACCTAGCAGGCACTTGGACTATATAGGTTCCCTATCGGGCACTTGGAAAATGTAGGTTAACTAGGGGGCACTAGGACTATGTAGGTTACCTAGCGGGCCCATAGACTATCTAGGTTACCTAGCGGGCATTTGGACTATATAGGCTCCCTAGCGTTTATTTGGACTATAAAGATTATTTAGCGGGCACTTAGACTTTGTAGGTTACCTAGCGGGTACTTGGACTATCTAGGTTACCTAGCAGGCACTTGAACTATCTACGTTACCTAGCGTGTACTTGGAGTATGTAGGTTACCTACCGGGCTGTTGGACAATCTAGGTTACCTAGCGGGCACTTGGACTATCTAGGTTAACTAACGGGCACTTGGACTATGTAGGTTCCCTAGCGGGCACTTGGACTATGTAGGTTAACTAGCGGGCATTTGGGACATGTTGGTTACCTAGCGGGCACTTGGACTATGTAGGTTCCCTATCGGGCACTTGGAGAATGTAGGTTAACTAGGGGGCACTAGGACAATGTAGGTTACCTAGCGTGCCCTTGGACCATCTAGGTTACCTAGGGGGAACCTGGACTATGTAGGTTAACTAGTGGGCACTTGGACTATCTCGGTTACCTAGCAGGCACTTGGACTATGTACGTTCCCAAGCAGGCCCTTGGACTATCTACGTTACCTAGCGGGCACTTAGACTATGTACGTTACCTAGCGGGCACTTGGAGTATGTACGTTTCCTCGCGGGTACTTGGACTAGATAGGTTCCCTAGCGGGCACTTGGTCTATCTAGGTTAGCTAGCGGGCACTTGGACTATGTAGGTTACCTAGCGGGCACTTGGACTATCTAGGTTACCTAACGAGCACTTGGACTATGCAGGATACCTAGTGGGCCCTTGGACTATATAGGTTAACGAACGGGCACTTGGATTATGTAGGTTACCTAGCAGGCACTTGCACTGTCTAGGTTACCTTTCGGGCACTTGGACTATCTACGTTAACGTACGGGCACTTAGAATATCTAGGTTAACTAGCGGGCCCTTGCACTATGTAGGTTATCTAGCGGGCACTTGGACTATCTAGGTAAACGAGCGGGTTCTGGACTATGTAGGTTAACTAGCGGGCACTTGGACAATGCAGGTTCCCTAGTTGGCACTTTGACTATGTAGGTTCCCTATCGGGCACTTGGACTATATATGTTCCCTACGGGCACTTGGACTATCTACGTTCCCTAACAGGCACTTGGAATATGTAGGTTCCCTATCGGGCACTTGGACTATGTAGGTTCCTCAGCGGGCACTTGGACTATGTAGGTTCCCTATCGGGCACTTGGACTATGTAGGTTCCTCAGCGGGCACTTGGACTATGTAGGTTACCTAGCGGGCACTTGGACAATCTAGGTTAACTAACAGGCCCTGGGCTATGTAGGTTAACTAGCGGTCACTTGGACTATATAGGTAACCTAGCGGGAACTTGTACTGTCTAGGTTACCTAGTGGGCACTTGGACTATCTAGGATAACAAACGGGCACTTGGACCATGTACGTCCCCTAGCGGGCACTTGGACTATCTAGGTTGACAAGAGGGCACTTGGACTATGTATGTCCCCTAGCGGACACTTGGACTATCTAGGTTAAGTAGCGGACCATGGACTATGTAGGTTAACTAGTGGGCACTTGGACTATCTAGATTAACTAGCGGGCACTTGGATGATGCAGTTTCCCTAGCGGGCACTTGGACGATCTAGGTTCCCTAACGGGCACTTGGACTATGTAGGTTCCCTAGCGGGCACTTAGACTATGTACGTCCCTTAGCGGGCACTTGGACTATGTAGGTTCCCTATCGCGCACTTGGACTATGTAGGTTAACTTGCGGGCCCTTGGACTATGTAGGTTAACTAGCGGGCACTTAGACTATCTAGGTTACGTAGCGGGCACTTGGACTATGTACGTCCCCTACTGGGCACTTGGACTATCTAGGATAACTAACGGGCACTTAGACTATCTAGGTTAACATACGGGCACTTGAACTATCTAGGTTACCTAGCGGGCACCTGGACTATGTAGGTTACCTAGCGGGCACATGGACTATCTAGGTTACCTAACGGGCACTTGGACTATGCAGGATACCTAGTGGGCCCTTGGACTATATAGGTTAACGAACGGGCACTTGGACTATGTAGGTTATCTAGCAGGCACTTGCACTGTCTAGGTTACCTATCGGGCACTTGGACTATCTAGGTTAACGTACGGGCACTTGGACTATCTAGGTTACCTAGCGGGCACTTAGACTATCTAGGTTACCTAGCGGGCACTTGGACTATGTACGTCCCCTAGTGGGGACTTGGACTATCTAGGAAACTAACGGGCACTAGGACTATCTAGGTTAACTAGCGGGCACTTGGTGTATCTAGGTTACCTACTGGGCACTTGGACTATGTAGGTAACCTAGCGGGCACTGGACAGTCTAGGGTACCTAGCGGGCACTTGGTCTGTCTAGGTTAGCTAACAGAAAATTGGAATATCTAGGTTACCTTGCGGGCCCTTGGACTATGTAGTTTAACTAGCGGGCACTTGGACTATCTAGGTTAAGTATCGGACCTTGGACTATGTAGGTTAACAAGCGGGCCCTTGGATTATGTAGGTTAACTAGCGGGCACTTGGACGATCTAGGTTAACTAGCGGTCACTTGGACTATCTAGGTTAACTAGCAGGCACTTTGACTATCTAGATTAACTACCGGGCAATTGGATGATGCAGGTTCCCTAGCGGGCACTTGGACTATCTAGGTTCCCTAACGGGCACTTGGACTATGTAGGTTCCTTAGCGGGCACTTGGACTATGTAGGTTAACTAGCGTGCCCTAGGACTATGTAGGTTAACTAGACGGCGCTTAGACTATCTAGGTTACCTAGCGGGCAGTTGGATTATGTACGTTCCCTAGCGGGCACTTGGACTATCTAGGTTAACTAGAGGGCCCTTGGTCTATCTAGGTTAACTAGCGGGCACTTGGACTATCTAGGTTAAGTAGCGGACCTTGGACTTTGTAGGTTAACAAGCGGGCCCTTGGACTATGTAGGTTAACTAGCGGGCACTTGGACGATCTAGGTTAACTAGCGGGCACTTGGACTATCTAGGTTAACAAGAGGGCACTTGGACTATGTATGTCCCCTAGCGGGCATTTGGACTATCTAGGTTAACTAGAGGCCACTTGGAATATGTAGGTTAACTAGAGGGCACTTGGACTATGTAGGTTAACTAGGGGGCACTTGGACTATCTAGGTTAAGTAGCGGACCTTGGACTATGTAGGTTAACTAGTGGGCACTTGGACTATCTAGATTAACTAGCGGGCACTTGGATGATGCAGGTTCCCTAGCGGGCACTTGGACTATCTAGGTTCCCTAACGGGCACTTGGACTATGTAGGTTCCCTAGCGGGCACTTAGACTATGTACGTCCCTTAGCGGGCAATTGGACTATGTAGGTTCCCTATCGCGCACTTGGACTATGTAGGTTAACGTGCGGGCCCTTGGACTATGTAGGGTAACTAGCGGGCACTTAGACTATCTAGGTTCTCTAGCGGGCACTTGGACTATGTACGACCCCTACTGGGCACTTGGAATATCTAGGATAACTAACGGGCACTTTGACTATCTAGGTTAACATACGGGCACTTGGACTATCTAGGTTGCCTAGCGGGCACTTGGACTATCTAGGTTACCTAACGGGCAGTTGGACTATGCAGGATACCTAGTGGGCCCTTGGACTATATAGGTTAACGAACGGGCACTTGGACTATGCAGGTTACCTAGCAGGCACTTGCACTGCCTAGGTTACCTATCGGGCACTAGGACTATCTAGGTTCCCTAACGGGCACTTGGACTATGTAGGTTCCCTAGCGGGCACTTAGACTATGTACGTCCCTTAGCGGGCAATTGGACTATGTAGGTTCCCTATCGCGCACTTGGACTATGTAGGTTAACGTGCGGGCCCTTGGACTATGCAGGTTAACTAGCGGGCACTTAGACTATCTAGGTTCCCTAGCGGGCACTTGGACTATGTACGACCCCTACTGGGCACTTGGAATATCTAGGATAACTAACGGGCACTTAGACTATCTAGGTTAACATACGGGCACTTGGACTATCTAGGTTACCTAGCGGGCACTTGGACTATCTAGGTTACCTAACGGGCAGTTGGACTATGCAGGATACCTAGTGGGCCCTTGGACTATATAGGTTAACGAACGGGCACTTGGACTATGCAGGTTACCTAGCAGGCACTTGCACTGCCTAGGTTACCTATCGGGCACTTGGACTATCTAGGTTAACGTACGGGCACTTGGACTATCTAGGTTACCTAGCGGGCACTTAGACTATCCAGGTTACCTAGCGGGCACTTGGACTATGTACGTCCCCTCGTGGGCACTTGGACTATCTAGAATAACTAACGGGCACTAGGACTATCTAGGTTAACTAGCGGGCACTTGGTGAATCTAGGTTAACTAGCGGGCACTTGGACTATCTAGGTTAACTAGCGGGCACTTGGACTATCTAGGTTAACAAGAGGGCACTTGGACTATGTATGTCCCCTAGCGGGCATTTGGACTATCTAGGTTAACTAGAGGCCACTTGGAATATGTAGGTTAACTAGAGGGCACTTGGACTATGTAGGTTAACTAGGGGGCACTTGGACTATCTAGGTTAAGTAGCGGACCTTGGACTATGTAGGTTAACTAGTGGGCACTTGGACTATCTAGATTAACTAGCGGGCACTTGGATGATGCAGGTTCCCTAGCGGGCACTTGGACTATCTAGGTTCCCTAACGGGCACTTGGACTATGTAGGTTCCCTAGCGGGCACTTAGACTATGTACGTCCCTTAGCGGGCAATTGGACTATGTAGGTTCCCTATCGCGCACTTGGACTATGTAGGTTAACGTGCGGGCCCTTGGACTATGTAGGTTAACTAGCGGGCACTTAGACTATCTAGGTTCCCTAGCGGGCACTTGGACTATGTACGACCCCTACTGGGCACTTGGAATATCTAGGATAACTAACGGGCACTTAGACTATCTAGGTTAACATACGGGCACTTGGACTATCTAGGTTACCTAGCGGGCACTTGGACTATCTAGGTTACCTAACGGGCAGTTGGACTATGCAGGATACCTAGTGGGCCCTTGGACTATATAGGTTAACGAACGGGCACTTGGACTATGCAGGTTACCTAGCAGGCACTTGCACTGCCTAGGTTACCTATCGGGCACTTGGACTATCTAGGTTAACGTACGGGCACTTGGACTATCTAGGTTAACTAGCGGGCCCTTGGACTATGTTGGTTAACTAGCGGTCCCTTGGACTTGAAGGTTACCTAGCGAGCACTTGGACTATATAGGTTACCTAGAGGACACTTGGACTATGTAGGTTACCTAGGGGGCACTTGGACTATCTATGTTACCTACCGGGCCCTTGGACTATGTAGGTTACCTAGAGGGCACTTGGACTACCTAGGTTGGCGAACGGGGAATTGGACTATGTATGTTACCTAGCAGACACTTGGACTGTCTAGGTTACCTAGCGGTGACTTGGACAATCTAGGTTAACGAACGGGCACTTGGACTATGTAGGTTACCTAGCGGGCACTTGGACTATGTATGTTAGCTAACAGGAACTTGGACTATCTAGGTTCCCTAACGGGCACTTGGACTATGTAGGTTCCCTAGCGGGCACTTAGACTATGTACGTCCCTTAGCGGGCAATTGGACTATGTAGGTTCCCTATCGCGCACTTGGACTATGTAGGTTAACGTGCGGGCCCTTGGACTATGTAGGTTAACTAGCGGGCACTTAGACTATCTAGGTTCCCTAGCGGGCACTTGGACTATGTACGACCCCTACTGGGCACTTGGAATATCTAGGATAACTAACGGGCACTTAGACTATCTAGGTTAACATACGGGCACTTGGACTATCTAGGTTACCTATCGGGCACTTGGACTATCTAGGTTC
The DNA here is from genome assembly GCF_050624435.1 of Tenrec ecaudatus. Classification (NCBI taxonomy): domain Eukaryota; kingdom Metazoa; phylum Chordata; class Mammalia; order Afrosoricida; family Tenrecidae; genus Tenrec; species Tenrec ecaudatus. The sequence continues at coordinate 2,498,598 of NW_027457609.1, forward strand.
CCTAACGGGCACTTGGACTATGTAGGTTCCCTAGCGGGCACTTAGACTATGTACGTCCCTTAGCGGGCAATTGGACTATGTAGGTTCCCTATCGCGCACTTGGACTATGTAGGTTAACGTGCGGGCCCTTGGACTATGTAGGTTAACTAGCGGGCACTTAGACTATCTAGGTTCCCTAGCGGGCACTTGGACTATGTACGACCCCTACTGGGCACTTGGAATATCTAGGATAACTAACGGGCACTTAGACTATCTAGGTTAACATACGGGCACTTGGACTATCTAGGTTACCTAGCGGGCACTTGGACTATCAAGGTTACCTAAGGGGCAGTTGGACTATGCAGGATACCTAGTGGGCCCTTGGACTATATAGGTTAACGAACGGGCACTTGGACTATGCAGGTTACCTAGCAGGCACTTGCACTGCCTAGGTTACCTATCGGGCACTTGGACTATCTAGGTTAACGTACGGGCACTTGGACTATCTAGGTTACCTAGCGGGCACTTAGACTATCTAGGTTACCTAGCGGGCACTTGGACTATGTACGTCCCCTAGTGGGCTCTTGGACTATCTAGAATAACTAACGGGCACTAGGACTATCTAGGTTAACTAGCGGGCACTTGGTGAATCTAGGTTACATAGCGGGCACTTGGACTATGTAGGTAACCTAGCGGGCACTGGACAGTCTAGGGTACCTAGCGGGCACTTGGACTGTCTATGTTAGCTAACAGGAAATTGGAATATCTAGGTTACCTGCGGGCCCTTGGACTATGTAGGTTAACTAGCGGGCACTTGGACTATCTAGGTTAACTTGCGGGTTCTTGGACTATGTAGGTTAACTAGCGGGCCCTTGGACTATGTAGGTTAACTAACGGGCACTTGGACTATCTAGGTTAAGTACCGGACCTTGGACTATGTAGGTTAACAAGCGGGCCCTTGGATTATGTAGGTTAACTAGCGGGCACTTGGACGATCTAGGTTAACTAGCGGGCACTTGGACTATCTAGGTTAACTAGCAGGCACTTTGACTATCTAGATTAACTACCGGGCAATTGGATGATGCAGGTTCCCTAGCGGGCACTTGGACTATCTAGGTTCCCCAACGGGCATTGGACTATGTAGGTTCCTTAGCGGGCACTTGGACTATGTACGTCCCTTAGCGGGCACTTGGACTATGTAGGTTAACTAGCGTGCCCTTGGACTATGTAGGTTAACTAGACGGCGCTTAGACTATCTAGGTTACCTAGCGGGCAGTTGGATTATGTACGTTCCCTAGCGGGCACTTGGACTATCTAGGTTAACTAGAGGGCCCTTGGTCTATCTAGGATAACTAGCGGGCACTTGGACTATCTAGGTTAAGTAGCGGACCTTGGACTTTGTAGGTTAACAAGCGGGCCCTTGGACTATGTAGGTTAACTAGCGCGCACTTGGACGATCTAGGTTAACTAGCGGGCACTTGGACTATCTAGGTTAACTAAGGGCACTTGGACTATCTAGATTAACTACCGGGCACTTGGATGATGCAGGTTCCCTAGCGGGCACTTGGACTATCTAGGTTCCCTAACGGGCACTTTGACTATGTAGGTTCCCTAGCGGGCTCTGGGACTATATATGTTCCCTACGGGCACTTGAACTATCTAGGTTCCCTAACAGGCACTTGGAATATGTAGGTTCCCTATCGGGCACTTGGACTATGTAGGTTCCCTATCGGGCACTTGGACTATGTAGGTTAACTAGCGGGCACTTGGACGATCAAGGTTAACTAGCGGGAACTTGGACTATCTAGGTTAACTATCGGGCACTTGGATGATCTAGGTTAACTAACGGGCACTGGTACAATGCAGGTTCCCTAGCGGGCACTTTGACTATGTAGGTTCCCTAGAGGGCACTTGGACTATATAAGTTCCCTACGGGCACTTGGACAATCTAGGTTCCCTAACGGGCACTTGGAATATGTAGGTTCCCTATCGGGCACTTGGACTATGTAGGTTCCTCAGCGGGCACTTGGTCTATGTAGGTTAACTAGCGGGCACTTGGACTATCTAGGTTAACTAGCAGGCCCTGGGCTATGTAGGTTAACTAGCGGGCACTTGGACTATGTAGGTTAACTAGCAGGCACTTGAACTATCAGGTTAACCAGCGGTCACTTGGACTATGTAGGTAACCTAGCGGGAACTTGGACTGTCTAGGTTACCTAGTGGGCACTTGGACTATCTAGGATAACAAACGGGCACTTGGACTATGTACGACCCCTAGCGGGCACTTGGACGATCTAGGTTAACTAGAGGGCACTTGGACTATGTACGTCCCCTAGCGGGCACTTGGACTATCTAGGTTAACTAGAGGACACTTGGAATATCTAGGTTAACTAGAGGGCACTTGGACTATGTAGGTTAACTAGCGGGCACTTGGACTATCTAGGTTAAGTAGCGGACCTTGGACTATGTAGGTTAACAAGCGGGCCCTTGGACTATGTAGGTTAACTAGCGGGCACTTAGACGATCTAGGTTAACTAGCGGGCACTTGAACTATCTAGGTTAACTAGCGGGCACTTGGACTATCTAGATTAACTAGCGGTCATTTGGATGATGCAGGTTCCCTAGCGGGCACTTGGACTATCTAGGTTCCCTAACGGGCACTTGGACTATGTAGGTTCCCTAGCGGGCAATTAGACTATGTACGTCCCTTAGCGGGCACTTGGATTATGTAGGTTCCCTATCGCGCACTTGGACTATGTAGGTTACCTTGCGGGCCCTTGGACTATATAGGTTAATTAGCGGGCACTTAGACTATCTAGGTTACCTAGCGGGCACTTGAACTATGTACATACCCTAGCGGGCACATGGACTATCTAGGTTACCTAGCGGGCACTTGGACTATGTACGTCCCCTAGTGGGCACTGGGACTATCTAGGATAACTAACGGGTACTAGGACTATCTAGGTTAACTAGCGGGCACTTGGTGTATCTAGGTTACCTAGCGGGCACTTGGACTATGTAGGTAACCTAGCGGGCACTGGACAGTCTAGGGTACCTAGCGGGCACCTGGACTGTCTAGGTTAGCTAACAGGAAATTGGAATATCTAGGTTACCTTGCGGGCCCTTGGACTATGTAGGTTAACTAGCGGGCAATTGGACTATCTAGGTTAACTTGCGGGTACTTGGACTATGTAGGTTAACTAGCGGGCCCTTTGACTATGTAGGTTAACTAGCGGGCACTTGGACGATCAAGGTTAACTAGCGGGCACGTGGACTACCTAGGTTAACTAGCGTGCACTTGGACTATCTAGGTTAACTAGCGGGCACTTGGACTATCTAGGTTAGCTAACGGGCACTTGGATTATCTTGGTTACCTAGCGGGCACATGGACTATGTACGTCCCCTAGCGGGCACTTGTACTATCTAGGTTAACTAGCGGGCACTTGGACTATCTAGGTTAAGTAGCGGACCTTGGACTATGTAGGTTAACAAGCGGGCCCTTGGACTATGTAGGTTAACTAGCGGGCACTTGGACGATCTAGGTTAACTACCGGGCACTTGGACTATCTAGGTTAACTAGCGGGCACATGTACTATCTAGATTAACTACCGGGCACTTGGATGATGCAGGTTCCCAAGCGGGCACTTGGACTATCTAGGTTCCCTAACGGGCACTTGGACTATTTATGTCCCTTAGCGGGCAAGTGGACTATGTAGGTTAACTAGCGTGCCCATGGACTATGTAGGTTAACTAGCCGGCACTTAGACTATCTAGGTTACCTAGCGGGCACTTGGACTATGTACATACCCTAGTGGGCACTTGAACTATCTAGGTTACCTAGCGGGTACTTGTACTATGTACGTCCCCTAGTGGGCACTAGGACTATCTAGGATAACTAACGGGCACTAGGAATATCTAGGTTAC